>NC_056742.1:230677709-230993959 GCF_019279795.1 Protopterus annectens
ATAGAGGTTCCATCAATAACTCACACCCTGAAACAATTGGTCTACTGGGGAGATGGGTAAAATCCTTATGAAACTTTGGAAACAAATAAAATTATTGCTGAACACAATCCTGTAGAGCTAAATGAGAAACCGCTTCCTTAGTTATAATGCCCTCCTCCATTGCCAGCTGTAAAAAGGTATCTAAATCAGACTTGAGTTTCAGAGTCAGGTCTATATACATTCTCTGATAAAACTGATGATCAGAAATTTGTTTCTGAGATTCTTCCAAGTACTTCATCCAATCCCAGACTACTACAGCACCACCCTTATCGGCTGTGTTTATTACCAATTGTTTATTGTTCTTAAGATCTCTAAGAGCTTGCTGTTGATTCCTGGAAAGATTACTTTTGTTAGTGCAATAACAATGAATGGATCCAAACTTAAAATGTAAATCTTTTAACATCTGCTGTTGGAATACACTGATAAAACGTAGAATATTTAAAGGTGAACTCCCTATTAGCCCCATCCAAAGAATGTTCTTTTCCATAAAAATATAACTTAAGATTTAATAATCTATAAAATGACAGCACATATTTTTCAATAAATTCTTCAGAAACTCGATAACTGGGTACAAACCCTAAGCCTGTATTCAATATACCTTCTGCTATTCCTTTTGCCTAAATTTCAAGTCTCATTCAATAGGTATGCTATCACCCAAAATAGTCTTATTAACTCTACTTCTACCTCTGTTACTCATCCCATATCTCCTAACTGCATACAAATGTCAGGGTCACCCAGGTTTCCACTACCCTAAATTCCAAACAATTATCCCATCTACAACATATAATAATGCACCCTTACTCACTTCCCTCATGCTTACCTCCTTAACCCCTAAATACTACCATCTTACTAGACCTAGTTACATTAGTCCTAAAACGAGACGCTATTACAAAACTTTATTCAAAATCTTAAAACTCATACTCAGGATACACTACAACCTCACAAAGAATGACAACATCCACCCAAACCCTGGTCCATCCCTACCTGTTGACCCTAATCCCCCATATTACATCCCCTATCACCATAGCTCCAACATAGACATCCTAACTCACTGCTGACCTGCCATCTAAACATTAGAAGCATAAATAACAAAACTCAGCACCTGCAGGCTCTCTCAGCTGTTCATTCCTCAGATATATTATGCCTAACAGATACATGGCTAAAGCCTGCCACCAAGGACCATGAGATTCTGCCACCAGGGCACAATGTGTTTCAACTACACTGTTCCACCAGAAAGGGTGGCAGGGTAGTCATACTTTACAAGTCTACCCCATCTGTCAGCATAGACACTCATAACAACAACAAATCCATTTAAGGCACCAAAAAACTACTAATAAAACTTCAAAGGTGCCAATATGAGCAAGTAGCTTTACCATAAGCCTAACACATGAAACAAAATGGTCAAAAAGAGTATGTTACTCCAGTCTCTTTATTGTTAAGCGCTTTCTTCCCCAGTATACACCCCGGGGACTTCCTCAGAACAAGAAACAGAAGAAATTACATTGCTCTAAGTCAACACCCATTATATGATATGAAACAATCAATCAATTATTCTCCCACAATTTTAAAGATATAGACACTAAAACACTAAAAACCTTTGTACTTTAAATATACACACAAAAAACTATAGAAAATGTTGAATTTTACATTATTAAAAATAATATACAAAAATACAATAAACATTCAGATGTTTAAAACTCTTTTTCTTAGAACAGGAACCAGGGAAATATGGTTGTTTAACCCTGGTTCAGCAGTGGCATTTAATCTAATAATCCATTAAAACTCTCTTAAGATCAACCTGAAGCTCCCACCAACCACCTCTAAAATTCCTTGGGACAACTTCTAAAATGCCAAACTTAAATCTTGTATCTCCCTCACATGCTACTGTGTGCCTATACAATGCATTATTTACATTCCCCTTATTAATGGCATAAAGGTGTTCATAGATTCTGGTCTTAAAATCCCTTTCTGTTTTGCCAATATAGTAATATGAACATGTTTGGCAAACTGAAATATATATAACACCTCTCGTATTACAATTAACCTTGTGTAGAAAGAATGCCCCTACCATGCCCGGCTATCAGGGCCACATCACTATCTAAGATGTAGGGGCATTGATTGCAACTACCACATTTAATAGTTCCTTTGATATAGTCTTGTTAATGAAAGTGTGCTCTGTCAAATATTTAAAATCTGTCCCAGCTTTGTATATAAAGCTTGATGTCTCACAAAGTGTGTGAAAATATCAAAGTTTCCTTTGAATATATGCCAATTCTTCTTTATAATGTCTCTCAATGCACGTTCACCTGCGAGAATGTGTTCTACATATGACACCTTCTTGGAAGATGTTTCTAACATAACAGAAATGTTTAGGCTAAGAGGATACCCAAAACGACTTCTTGAAAAAGTGATAAAAGGAATGATGGAAGGATGGGGTTCAAAATATAAGCCCTTATTGGGAAGTGGTGTGACCATTCAAAAAACAGGTAGTTAACATACTCATAGGGTCAATTTTGACACTAGTATGGTCATCACTTTTGGTTCAGGTGAACATGCATAATTTATCAAAGGAACTACTAAATGTGGTAGTTGCAATCAATGCCCCTACATCTTAGATAGTGACGTGGCCCTGAGAGCCGGGCATGGTAGGGGCATTCCTCTACACAAGGGTAATTGTAATACGAGAGGTGTTATATATATTTCAGTTTGCCAAACATGTTCATATTACTATATTGGCAAAACAGAAAGGAATTTTAAGACCAGAATATATGAACACCTTTATGCCATTAATAAGAGGAATGTAAATAATTCATTGTATAGGCACACACTAGCATGTGATGGAGATACAAGATTTAAGTTTGGCATTTTAGAAGTTGTCCCAAGGAATTTTAGAGGTGGTTGGTGGGAGCTTCAGGTTGATCTTTGAAAGTTTTATAGGATTATTAAATTAAATGCCATTGCTGAACCAGGGTTAAACGATCATATTTCCCTGGTTCCTGTTCTAAGAAAAAGAGCTTTAAACATCTGAATTTTTATTGTATTTTGTATATTATTTTTAATAATGTAAAATTAAACATTTTCTAAAGTTTCTTGTGCGTATATTTAAAGTACAAAGGTTTTTAGTGTTTTAGAGTCTATGTCTTTAAAATTGTGGGAGAATAATTGATTGATTGTTTCATTGCATATAAAGGGTGTTGACTTGGAGCAATGTAATTTCTTCTGTTTCTTGTTCTGAGGAAGTCCCCGAGGTGTATACTGGGGAAGAAAGTGCTTAACAATAAAGAGACTGGAGTAATATACTCTTTGTGACCATTTTGTTTCATGTGTTAGGCTTATGGTGCAGCTACTTGCTCATATTGGCACCTTTGAAGCATAGACACCTAGCAACCACCCCAGTTCAATAATGTTGAAATTCTTATCTCAAAACTACAAATGAATAAAAACAAAAATGTAAACATTGTCTGTGTCTACATTCCCCAGGGAGGAACCGAGAAACCTTAGGATATTGGTTATCCAATAACTACCCCCAAGAAACAATTGTTCTTTTGGATTTCAACATTGACTGGAACACTTGCTCTTGTGAAACCCCCACAACTCAGATAAACCTCTATGGATTTACTCAAATCATAACCTCCCCCACCAAGACAGGAAAACCCAATAACAAGGAAAATACCCTAGACTGGATACTCGTGAATACCCATCTTCAATCCTATACATCAGGTGCTTTGTCTGATGATCAAAGTGACCACTGTCTCACCTATGTAATCAAGCTCAAAGTAGACTGCTCCTACCAACCCACCTATAGAACATTAAGAAACAACAAGAATTTTATTCTCACCAAGTTTCAAAATGAACTTAAGGCATGCAACTGGTCAGTACTAAAAAGTCTCATCCTAGATGAAGCAGTAGCATACTTTAACACCAAATTCCTTGCTATTCTTAACTCCCATGTTCCCAGCCACTTTATTAGAACCAAAGTTAATATTGCACCATGGCTTTCTAAAGATACCAAAACCAAAATTTCACTCAGAAACAAAGCATGGGCCACCTACCGAAAAACAAAAGCCCCACTTGATCAACTAAGATTCAGACTGCTAAGGAATGGCACCAAAAAATCCATAACCTTAGACAAAAAGAACTACTACTACCATCTACTGCAAAAACACCAAAACAAACCTCAAAAGTTCTGGGCAGGAATAAACAAACTACTCTACCCAGGCCAAACATCCACTCCAAACAAAAGTCCCCAGTAGAAATTGCTAATAACTTCAACAGCTTCTTCACAGAGACTATCCAGTCTCTACCCAGCCAACTCTCTCCCAATGGCTCTAATTCTAATGCAGCCACACCCAGTACCTAAACACACTTTGCCTTCCAACCTGTTCCTACTCAACTTATTCATGCCCTACTTATGAAACTAAGACCCACCACCATGGCTGCCGACCACCTCCCAGCAGACTATCTGCAAAAGGCTGCTGACAGCATAGCATACCAAATCTCAATCTTGATCAACAGAGCTATATCTGAAGCTGCTGTACCCACTATATGGAAAATGTCCCATGTCATACATCCCCATAAAGGAGGCAGTTCAACTGAGCTGTCAAACTTTAGACCCACAGCTATTTTGTCACTTCTAGCTAAAATTATGGAGAAGTGTGCACACTACAACTCATGCACTACCTCAAACAGAACAAGCTGTTTTCCAACTTTCAGCATGGCTTTAAGCCACACCACAGTATTACCTCTGCCCTCCTCTCTTTCTCTAACGTCATTAACCACAACCATAATAATAACAAACTATCCTCAGCACTCTTTCTAGATCTAGCCAAGGCTTTTGACATGGTTGACCGCAAAATGCTTATAAATACCTTGAAGGCCTTCTCCTTAAACAACCATGCACTCCAATGGTTTCAACCCTACATGCAGGGTAGGCATCAGGCAGTCCTATGGTAGGACACGCTATCATCTCGCCTACCCATCACATTAGGAGTCCCCCAGGGCTCGATACTAGGACCCCTTCTTTTCTCCATCTTTATCAACGACCTTCATTCAGTCATCTCAGATGCTACCTGCATTCAATATGTGGATGACTCCACCTTGATTTTTTTCTGACACCTCACCAGCTACTTTATTCACATTAACCCAAAACACCTTCAATACAGTGGAAAAATGGCTCTCCAATCAACATCTAATCCTAAACCCCAAAAAAACTAAGCTGCTCCTCTTCTCCCCCACATGCAAGAGCCCCCTGTCATCCTGGTTTACAGTCAAAATGTCGACATTTACTTGCATGACAGCCTCCTCCTCGAACATGGTAGGAGCGACAGTCAGAATGTCGACGTTCATGTGTACGTCCATTTAGAAGGATGTACACAGGCCAGGGGCTCAAAGCATGGTTGTCAATGGGAGATTTATACATTAAGATTTACAGAAATTGTTGTCTTTGTTGCATTGACTAAACAACCTAATTAATATGTATGAGCCGACATTATTTGTTGCGTTAATCATTATTCACATAAGTGATTTTCGTGTTTTTGCCAGTAAACCCTGCCATCCTTCAACATAACCGCTAACAATGGCATTATCATATCCACAGAAGCCCAAACTAAACTACTGTGTGTAATAGTTGATAACAACCTGAAGTTTGATGCACATATCAATCAAACTATCAAAACCATTAATAAAAAAAACTTGGCTCTCTTTACAGAATCAAACCTTTCCTTACCCCACCTGCTAGAACTGCAATTGCCCATTCTCATCTACTATCAACTCTTCTCTACACCTCACCTCTATTCTCCAACTTAAATAAAACAGATCTTAATAAACTATTATCATGCTATAACCACATTGCTATATTTGCTACTGGCACAGCCTACTGGACACACCACTGTCACAATCTAAATCGCCTAGGATGGCTTGAACTGCCTAGCCTACTGCAGTTCAACCAGCTAACAGTGGCACATAAAGTTCTTTACCAACCAGAAAATACAAATACAGCTGACTAAAAAATATTATCAGTCACTACACCAGCACCCAGCCACTGCAATCATCCACTAGACTCCTAGTTCAAATCCAACTACTCAGCTGGGGACTCTCTGTTTGCCAACTCTGTTGGAAAAACATGGAACAGACTCCCAGGTGACTTGACCCTAGAACCCTCACTAACTTGGTTCAAAAACAAACTCAAGAAACACTTCAAAACTCATTATTTATGTCCTTGCACTAACCCCGACTAGTGACCTCTCTATTACTTAGGTGCCTTACCTTCAACTACTTCTAACGTTTTTCTACCACACCATTTCAGGAAGGGTCAATTGTATAACTGCTGCTCAATGTGTCTTAACCCTGAATGTAATGGTATGTATATATAACTTTGAAAATAATGTTATGCTTTGTAAAATGTTTTATAATAAGTTAGTACTTGTGTCTTTCGGCTTTTCCTGGTTAGGGGTCGCCACAGCGGAACTCCGGTCCACTAATGCTATATGTGCTAAATGCTGGTATTGCTTATGACTGTAATCTGCTTGAAACTAGCATTTACTAAATGTTCAATGTGTGTTATTATCTTGGAGCTTTTCTCCCCAGGCCTCCACTGAAAATGGACATATATGCAGTCGGACTATCCCAGTCAACAAATGTAAAATAAAATTAATAAATAAATAAATAAATATTTCAGTCTCATTAGCATTAAGAATGGTAGCAGAAATATCATGCACATTTTGGTCAGTTATTTGGGAATCAGTAGATGTAACAAAGTTTCCAATGTTAGCATGTCATTTGCTACATTTATGCCCAACTCTTCTACATCGCCCGAAGGGTTTGCTGTATTCCTCGTTTTAGCTGTAGGAGAGATCGATATGCATCAGTATCAGTATCGGCAGCTGATGAAGACTCCTCAGCAGATATCTCTGATGTGCTGTCTTTTTTTCTAAGAATAGACTTTTTACTTTTACATTTCCCCATGCCAGTAATTCACTCACTGGTATTGGCAAATTTGACTTTCGAGTATTAAAAGGTGGACCATTAGCATAGCACCGCATACCTCTTGGCAATTTTCTAATTTTCCATTCTCTCAATTCCTTTTCTACCAAAATTAGGTCTTTAGTAAGGGATGTAAACTGATCATGAAATATATCTTGCTCCTCAAAACATATAAAAGTCTCACAAAATTCTGTGACTTCCAAAACCGATTTAACTACAACTCTTTCATAAAAAGATGTTAGTATTTTTACAAAAGACATTGATGCCAACTGCCAAGCCTCATACCACTCCTGAAGCAGTTTATCATCTATTTTTTTGACATGAGGCTGTAATTGGATCATGAGGCCCAGTGGTCCTAATCCTTTCAAGCTAATAGCTTTAAATAATTTTAAATGACAAGCATTTACTCTTAATTCTTTCATGGCCACAAATAGACATTTAAAAGTATCCACACAAGATAATGAGGAATTATTAACAGTACTGACTGCAAACCCAAAGAGCCTGGCATTTTTTCAAAAACTTGTATATCGTCCTTATCTGCTGCCAGTCCATTTAGAAGATTCATCAGATCCATTGTGATGTTCAGTGGTCAAAAACAGTAATAATAGTTCAACCAATGTTTGTATAACCAGCTCATAAATGCACCACCAATTTAATCTATTGTAGGCAAAGCAAGAGGTAAACCATGTAATTCAAATGCCTTTATAAATGCCATTTACATCAAAACGTCACAAAATAATGATGACCCACCTCCATTCTCCGCACAGCTGATGTTAAGCACCAACAAAATAAAAGATCAAAGCGGGCAAGCCACCATGAAATAGTGGCTATACCTTAGCTGCTAACCAGACCAACAGCATAGTTAATGTCCAATATCAAAAGCCAACTCCACACAAATACAGCAGAATAAAAAGACTGGCACTCTATAGTCTGTGGCAATTGTCTCAATTGTTTACTTCCAGCACAAACAAATCATTCTAGAATAAGGACGAATAATAAATAAACCAATTTCAGCATGAAATGCCTTCTTCAGTGTTAAATAATATAAACAAGAAAGACAACATTTAAATATTCAAGGCCCCACTAGCCAATCAAAGATGTTCATTAAGCTAGGTGAAAATAAACCCCTAAGTCTGATAATCCAAGATTATTCTTTGTGATCTAGAATGTTATGCCAACTCATTTTGGTACACAACTGTGCTTTCTTTGTTATATACACATCAATTCATATATGTGGTGCATTTTTATTTACATGAGTCCCTGGCTGCATTTCCCTCCTAGGTTGTACCTTTCTCTCTCCATCCCACTCTCATTTTTGTTCTCCTTCCCCGTTTCTGTGAGGTTTCTCTTGCTATCTATTATTTCTCTTCAATCTACCTTCATTTGGTCCAGCACAACTAATCTTATTCACTTTTATGTCATCTTTCACTTATATTGACAAATCTATGTATTTTATTCTTGCAAATGTCAGATTTGTTTTCCAGTTCCTTAGTATGATACTTTTGATCTACTGTATCTTCTTAGTTTTCATAGTTCTTTTACACCCTCCCAGTCTGAACTTTATATCTCTTTCTCAACCTTCCATTTGTAAGATTCTAAGGTGTTTTTTTGATTCCAAGATGGTGGACGTCCTATGAACACACTCTCCATGAGGCTCCTATCCAGATCATTAGACTCGTTATTTTAGCCTCTCTTCTGCTCTTCAAAACATCTTAGTCAACGATCTCATGCAACCTACAATCATATAAATCACAAAATAAGAGCTTTCACCTCAATTATCAAGAGTTTCAAAAAGATTAAGCCCTAGATTAACCAGGAGACCACCTACCACATGTAAACCACAGGCCTGAAACAAGGTTTACACTCACCTCAGTCAGTAACAAGTTCTCTCTACTGTTTAGAAATGTCAAAGGACCTGGAGACTATGGAGACACAAACAAGTAAGACTAAACTTTCTGCAATTGCCTCCCAAGAAAAGGAGGTTATACCCAAAAGACAAAGAACGAATAAACAGACTCATCTAAACAAGCCCTGCATGAAACAGAAATCAAAACTGAATGTTTACATGGAAGAGCTCAAAGAAGCCTTATAAATCAAATAGTGGAATGCATGGATAGTATTGAAGAGAACACTAAAGCCAACAATCTACAAATATCCTTACTGAAAGAAGACTTAAGAGCAAAAATTCCACTTTATTTGAGATCCAACAGAAGATTACCGATCTGGAAGCTAGGAGTAGGTGTAATAACATTCTGATAAGAGGTGTCCAAGAATCATACAACCATAACCAGCTAATAGAGATCTCTTTACAAATTTTTGAATCAGTCTTTCAAACAGAGGCAAACACTAGTAATATCATCATCGAAAGAGCGCACAGAGCTCTACATACTAAACAAAGTTCCTATACCCATAGGCAAATCTATGTCAAACTCCTTAACTTCCAAGATGTACAAAAAATACTGTCAGCGGTTAAAAAACAGACCCAAATTACATAGAACGGTCATAAAATAACTCTAGCACAGGACCTCCCATTTGCCATCAAAGAGAAATGCCAGAAGCTTTCGATTTTTTTGTGCCGATCTCATAAAATGCAAAACTAAATTTCAAATGAGGTATCCGAACACGCTGATATTTAAATACAATGAAGCTAAATACTCTGCAGACTCACCCAAAGAAGCCAAAGTTGCCTTTATGAAAGGTTCTGGTAAAGCTCCGGAGCCATAACATCCTAGTAGCCAGCCTTATGGGTGTTCTATCTGAATCGCTTGTCCTGTCGATCAAGTCTGGCAGCTGTAGTGGTACGATCTGTTAGAGAAATCTTGCCATGGCTCTGAACTTTAAATATGGGTTTTTGTTTTGAATGGGGGCCTGGCATTCAAGTTGTGACCATTAAGGAACCTTTTGCTCAGTTTTAGTTGGGAAGTAGGAGTATTTTCTTTAAGCACTACTTCCTGTTGTAACGCCTTAATCCTCCTATGACAATAGCAACGCGAAGAAGCATTTCTGAGACTTCCCAGGATCTATGCAAGAAGCTCTAAATGTGCTCATAGTGAAGTTTTCATCATCAATGATAGATATTACCAAAAAGAAGGCATTGAATAATTACAGAATCTCACTGCATGCTTCAGCCTCAGACTGCTAAGAGTTAAACTGGAAAACTGTTTGGGACTAATTGTTAAACTTTTTACATCTGATTTTGCTTTCCCTTGATACTGTTTGTGCTTTGTGTATTGACTTGGTTGAGGCAAGCTTTCATGGAGGGCTGCTGTGCATTTAATGATTGTTTTGGGTTTTTTTGCTTGTGTTTCTCCTGCTGTATGGCCGTGAATGGTGCATGCACATTGTGATTGCAGGAGGAATATTATGTCTCTAGACAGCGAGCTGATAATTTTTTGATGATGTGTTTTTTTCTGCTTTTAACTTTTGTGCAGATGGTCTTGGATTTCCTGCTGCTTCTTAAGGTATTATATTAACTTCAGTTTTCTTAAAACCTAAAGTGGGAAACCTTATGCTAATACTAAGGGTCTTCACAAATGTGCTGACTTAACATGCTAGGTTGAAGGACTGGTTGGCAAATTTTTAATCTGAAGTTCACCGCTCCCTGGCTATAAAGTAACTAGAGAATGCTGTTCACACATTTTGATGCATATTTTTTTTCAAACATGTTTTTTATTTTTTTTTATAACAAGAATAATACCAGTAATAACATATTTACACTCAAAACTGAAACAAATTATTTACAAAGTCCATAACAAGGAAATACTTCTATATACATTCAGGAAATCATCTAATACTTTTTTAGTAATGATTGTAACTTTTCCTAAGCAATTAATTTGTTTGTTAAATTCTTTGTATTCATTTTTAAATTAGATATTTATTTTTCACATAAGGTCCTGGCTAAATAAATAAATTCATTTCTGAAAGATATAGGAGAGTTAGCTTTTCATTTTTCTGTCACAACCTTTCTTGCTACTGCAAGTATTGACCAAAGAAGGTGTTGATGTACAATATTTTTTTTCTCTTTACAGCCACACTATGATGGAGCTGGTTTTCATACAATGTCCTTTGTAAATCTAATTTTTGTGGTTTTGAATATGCCAAAATAGGGTATGATGTACTGAACCTTTGATGTGATTTATTTATTTATTTTTTTGATTACAGGTAGATTTAGAAGCTCTTTTATATAAGATGTACTAGGCTTTTACATGTTGTAGAACCCCTTATATTACCTGGTGTAAACAATATATTAGTAGTTATTCTACTCTTTCTGTAACATTGCTATATAAGTTGGTCGAACAAGGGTTATCATATACCTTGAGCCGCTGCTTCTTTATATTTTTCAAGCCACCTTTACTCCATCCCATGAATTATGAAAATCAAAGTTAGTCTATTTGCTTATGCAGATGACTTAAATATATACTTTGAGTGCCCCATATCGGATATTAAGAAGCTAATTAGTACAACTGATAATTTTTCAAAGGTCTCAAACTATCAAATTAATTAAAAGAAAACATTAGTCTTCCCTATTAATCCACATCATCATAAAGAATATTTATTGGCTGAGTCTCCTTTCAAGTTAGAATATTCCTTCAGATACTTAGGGATACAATTTGAGCACTCTTCCCTAATTATGTACCAGAATAATCTCATGAAAACATGGACTGGTATACTTCAGGATCTTCACAGATGGCAGCAACTAAATTTGTCCTTATTATCTAAAGTGGCAATTATCAGAATGAATATCTTACCTAAATTACTTTATCAGTTTAATGCTTCATATCTGGTCATTCCTAATGATTTTTTCCAAAAAGTGAATAAAGAACTGGCCAAATTCATTTGGTTTCCAAAAGTGGTTAGAATTAATTATCAAAAATTAAGTTACCCAAAAAAAAAGATGAATTAGGTTTACCAGACTTCCGGCTATATTATTAGATTATATGTGCAAATGGAATTTTGCTGATAGCGAATTTTGACTTGAAGGAACATACATGGCATCCTCCATGGGTGAAGATGTGGCATAACGATGTAAAATATAATGAGTTTAACCCCAAGGCTCTCCCTTTCTTAACTTTTATAAGTCTAACTAGCCTTCCTATGAATAGTATTCTAAAGCAGAGAGTAAAGACCTTTCAAAGCTTAATAAAATGTATGGAGCTGGATAGAGCCCTTCTTTATCTTCAACCAATTAATTTGAATCCCAACATCAAATTAAATAACAAAATGATAAATCTCTCAGACTATCCTCTAATCAAAGAATGTCCAGTGTGGGGGGGGGGGTCTATATTATAACATCGAATTTTATAAAGTTTGAATGATATAATATCGAACCAGTTTTGTCGAACGTTGTAAACAGCGAAGGTGCAGGACACCGAATTCTTTCCCAGGGAAAGAATTTGGTGGGCTATTGCTGTGGCTTCACTGTTTTCAGCATTCGATATGTTGGAATGTTACAGGTCGGGTTCAGGTAAGTGTGCGATTGTGTGCAGGTTAGGGTTAGGGGCGGGTTAGGTGAGTTAGGGTTAGGGATCGGGACAGGTAAGTGTGTGGTTGTGTGTAGGTTAGGGTTAGGGGGCGGGTTAGGTGAGTTAGGGTTAGGGCGTGGGTGAGGTGAGTGTGCAATAGTGATGGACCTTAGGGTTAGGGTTGGGTTAAGGTAAGTGGATAGCTAGTAGAGTATGTAAAGTTTAGGTTTAGGTATAGGATTTTAAGTGTATGTGTGTGGATTGCTGTTTTTTTGTGTGTGTTTGTGTTGTGTTTATGTTTCTCGGAATAGCGATTTTTTTTCCCAGGGAAAAAAAATTGCTATTCTGACTCTTCGATGTTTGCGGATTTTGGTGTTTAGGGTTCGATATTATAACATTCGATCTTTGTAGATTTCAATGTTATAATATAGACCCCAGTGTGGGATATCCATAGGCATAAGGAGAAATTGATATCGGAACTGAGATATGAATTAAAATTAGGCCAAAAATACACTATTATTATACGTCAAATTAGGGAACTCATAAAAATAATTGTGGTTGATGAACCGAATATCAAAACCGATAAAGCTGGTGTGGTAGATTTCATTAAGTTAATAACACAGAAAAAAGTATGTTATCAAACACCTATAAATTTGTGGTGGCCTCCAAATTTCAAAATATTCTATTATTTTCTAATTATTGGAACCAGTATGGTACGAATCTTAAGGAAGACCAAAAGCTTAGAGCTATAGACTCCACTATTAAATTTTCCCCCTTTCAAAAAACTAATATACACACAGCTAATGATTAATAATAACTCTTATTTCACCCCCTGCAAATTAAATAAACTTAATCCTAATGTCTCCCCTGCATGTTCCTGCTGCTCCTTCCCTCAACCTGACCTGTTACATATCCTATGGTCATGTAATCATACATATAAACTCTGGTGCTCTCTCAAAGTTAGGTTAAAAAAAAATGGGGTATCAAAAGTCAACTCTCTCTTGGGAACTAGTGGTTTTACATATTTCAGATATTAGATTATCCAAGCTGAAATTTCATGTGCTCATTACCCTTTGTCTACTAATTAAAATTTATATAACTGGTTGGATTGCACCAAATTATCTTGAAAGGGCTTCAGGAATCTAGCAACAAAATATATATCATCACAAAAATTATTTATAAATAACCCTAATAAACAATCGTATTATCAAAAATTTTGAAAACTGATTTTTGACCTTATTCAGATTGATTGAACAATTACACAATTAACTTTGTCTGGTCTTATGACTGTGTGCTAATTTCTTTTTTTTTTCTCGTTTTGAATCTGATGTGCTCTCTCATTTGAGTTTTAGGTATACAGACTGGTAATTAAGTGATCCGGCTCCTTTTCTTTAACATTATTAGTAGCATCGTATGTATGTATATATATTTGTATATTTGTATATAGGTATAGAGTTATTCTCTGCATGGTTTATATGCCTAATTATGACTTTCATAGTCTGTCATTAATGTATTTGTACTCTTTATAATTTTATGCATTTACTGTTTGTAACCTCCATTGCCAAACAATAAAATATTATTGGAGGATAAAAAAAAAAGAGCCTTGAGAAGATTCTAAGAATAATAATCTGGTGCCATCTGCTGGCATATTGTAAAAGCAAAAAAAAAAAAAATAAATTCCAAGGTGTGATTGCCTCTCCCCAGATATGGGTCTATGATGAATTCAACGAATGCTAGCAGATCGACTCATAGAAGTCGATATACGAAAAGTGCGAAGGATGGAAACGCTGAAAGACACAACAGCAAACAGATTCGCAGAAGCAACAGAGTAAAACCAAAGTAAACAAACACAACAAAAACACTTTTATAAACATTTTTGAAGGGGGCAAGCCCCCATGCACCCCCCACTTGGGGGCTGTGCTCCCCACACATCCCCTACTTATATATACCAACTCTGAGACCGCTCTACAGTGGGGAAAAGGATATATTTCCTCATCCCCACAATCACCCTGCTGACCAGGGAAATCCGTTCGGCGTTGTGTCTTTCGGCATTTCCGTCTTTCGCTGTTTTCGTAGATTGAGATTTATTTATCGATCTTCTAGCGTTCACCGAATTCATCTTTCGTCATTCTTATATAGACCCATGTGTACAGTCCCTGCCTTCTCTGCCCACCTTTTGGGCACTGGTCATTTTGTTTTCTGTCTTCCTTATGGCAGTCCTCTTCATGCTAAATATGCAATAGTGTTTGGGTTTTATCTCGTGTTTTGTGTAGGTTTTATCCACTGTCTCTGATTTGAATTTTCTAACATTTTGAAAAATTTCATCTCTATTTTCTGGGTCGAACCTTTTCCTGCTTTACTCTCACATCATCATAAGTTGTTCTACTTTTATTTTTCTTTTATTTTGTTCATTTATTACATAGAACAATTCTCTCTGTGACGCTTTTAATCTTTCCTTTTAATCCCCTACCTGCTAAAATCTATTTCGCTCAGTGTTGCCTAACTCCACCCCTACTCATTTGGGAGTTAATGCCATTGTGTTATCTCATCAAGAGTTTTAATAACTAAAGCCTCTCTCACACCTTATTTTATCATGTCTTGCTCCTCTGCTATTCTGTGCCACTTGGAATCATTATCATGTTTTGGTTTGAACACTTTGCCTATCCTTTCTGTCCCATAAATATCTCTTCTTCGTCTTCCTCATACTATTCTACTTTTTATTCTTTTTTTGCTTCATTATTTGCTTTTTTGAAAGTCAGCATCCAGTCACCATTGTCCAGTCATCATCATCTACCACTCACTCTTTTGTTTAAATTCCCGCCCTTCTTTTACCTATCTGATGATACTGCACATAAGTCCATAGTTATCTATGTATCATTCCCCTCACCTTCATTTTTTACAGCTAAGTCTGAGCTTGTTTTTCATCACTCTTTTACCTTTACTTTCTTACATCCAGATCAGATTCCTTTTCTGCATATTCCTTAAGGCTTCTTCTTTGAAGTTAATTAAGAAATTCCATAGTAGATATATTATGACCTTATGTGTTTTATCATATCCAGTACGTCTGGCCTGTTCAAATATCTTTTTGATGTATCCCTCTATCCATTTTCCACTTTTACTGCTTACCGTAAAAAAGCATGTCTTCTTTATATTACATCATTAATCCAAAACTATCTGAAATTCTTAAAAACACTGGCAATACTTGCCTCAAAACCTGTTCTTTATCTGTTGAGAGTAACATGCAGCCATCCTAATACAGAAGGGATTTTGATGACACCTGTTTTTTTTCTCTCTCCAGTGTTAACAGTTGCTTCCTGTTTTTTTTACTACCAGTTCCTGTATCACCAGAAAAAAAAAACTTTTGGTAAAAGTGGACAAACCTGTCTTTGCCCCCCATCCCAAATTCATTTGGCTTGTGAACTGCCCGTTAACCATAAATTGAGTTTCTGATGGTTTGTATATCACTTTCATCTATTTTATTATTTCTATTTCTAATTTTCCTGTTTCCACTATTTTCCATAGAAAGTGCCATCTTGATATATAAAACACTTTTTCACTTCAAGAAACATTCCTCCTTTCCCCTCGTCTTTTCCAATTTCTTTACAGATGTGTAATATTGGAGCAATGCCATTTTTTCTGACCTGTACTGCATTTTATCAATCTGTTCTGCCCTTCCTGTGCTATCTGTGGCAAAAATCATATCCAGTCTTCCTACTTAGACTTTTTCTAATATTTTAAAGTCTGTGTGTAGTAGGGGAATAGCTACCTACTTCTTTACTCTCCTCACCTGTTTGGGAATAATGGCACCCTCAATCTCCTCATGTTTAATATTTGTCCTGATCACTTGCATTCTTCTACATTTTTCATCCAGGGTCTTTCATATGGTCCCATCATTAAAAGAAGACCATTAAGAGCCCATCTGGCATCCCCACCTTTGTCTTTTTATGTACCACTGTCTTGATTTTGTCTGTGAAAACAAAATCTGCTGTATTTCCTATCCAGCTTTCCTCCTTCCCATCTCCATTCTCTATCTACACTCTGTTTCTATCCCTCATAAATCTTTTGAAAGCATTCCTTTACTCCTTCCCTGATTTATCTCTCTTCTTCTATCTTTTCAAATTCCACTTCCATAATGGTTATTTCTGTAACCCATTTCTTGTCATTGTATTTTATTGTTAGTATGTTTTGCTTCTTCCCCTGCTACACATACATAATCTTTGGAGTAGCATTGCTTAGTTCCAACTGCTTCAATCATTTTGCTCTCAAGAGCTGCTTTTATTTCTCTCTCCCACACCTTAAATTGCTCTGCATTCCCATCACTTCCCCATATTTCTTTCTGGATCTCTCATAGTTTTCTTTCCATTTCACTCTCTGTCTCGCTGTTTCTTCATCACTCAAGTCACATTCCGTACTAGTTCTTTTGTACCATCCCACTCTAATTTTCCTTCCTCTTTTTCTCTCCTCTGTTGTCTCCTTTAAGTTTCTCAGTTCATGTTTTGACTCCAGCTGTAATCTGTTTATGGCTTGCCCATCTGTTTCTTCATCCTCTTTGCTCCATTCCTTCCATCTCTAATGCGATTAGTACAACAGAGTCATCTAAAGTGTGCCTCCCCTGAAATTCAGTCTTGTTTACTCTGGGAAGGATAACATTTGTCCAGTCTGCTGACTTATGCTATGCAGTTTCCTGTAAACACCCTCTCCTGATAGTTTCCTTCTTTCCAGAATTCTAAGAAAATGCCTCATGAAACACTGCTCTCACTTTATTAATCACTAGTTAAGCATTTTCATCCCAAATTTGCAACCGAGACTTCATCAGAATACCAAGTGTTATATGTTAAAACTTTAAATAAACTATGTACTTTGTCATATGATTCAAATCAGCTGGTGAGAACAATAAATTAAACACACTTAATTACCATATTAACAGAGTTATAAATATTCATAACAAACCAGGGAGTGAACATAATAACCACTCGACATAGGCGCCAGAACTTGTTGAAGACCGGGGGTGGTGGAGGAGCACTTAATAATCGTAAAAGGGCAATTATTTATAACTATTTACTACCCAACATAGTTTCACTTGGAGGACATTTTAAGATTAACCAATTCCCTTTTGGTGCTTGAATTAACATTTTCTGATTGGTCTTACCTATCCCGTGGCTGATAATTGTATATTACCCTAGTGAGAATAACTGTGATCATACCATAGATATTTGAGGGGACCCATGTAAGGGATGCAGCATTTAGGAACTGCCTCTATCCATTAGTGGCATGAGGGGCAATCCTGGAGTACATTTTCTATTACCCATCCTTAGATCCAAGTTGGATTTGAATATGGACGGATGAGCTTTGTTTTATTTTTATGGATAGTCTGTTGTGGAACAGTGGTAGCCTCTGTGATATATATTCATCTTTCCACAACATTCAGTTTATATACCTGGGCTGAGTATTTCTGATGCCATTTCACTTGCTGATGTTCAGTAGGTCCATCTGTATTAGGTTGGAGGATGCCTTGTATGCCAGACATTTCACATCTAAGCACTCTGTTGGATACTAAGTATAGTAAAAAATCTTTGAGATGGTCCATGCAAGAACTATTGTTTAAGACTTGTATACTTTTAGTAAGGTATCTCTGAAGGTATTCCAATTGTTGCATGGGGCTGGACAGATACATGCAAAAGTGGGCATTATACAAAATAATTGACCTAATGAGAGCTTTGTAAAGGAGGACAACAACTTCCTTATATCTAGTCACAATCAATGTGTTTATAAGCTGTGCAATATAGAAAGACTTTCTTATGACTCTGGGCACATACTGATCAAAAGTTAAGTCACTGTACACACAAGTTCCCAAATGCCAAACAATTGGGTCAGTTCTCAGAGGGCATTGTCATGATTTTGACACCAGTTATTATTTGGGACAAACCTTCTTTCATGATGGTTAAGTCATTTGGGGATTCAGTAACTGCTCCTAGCTTGCAGTCATCTCAAACATATCCGGCCAAAGCCCTTTGGCATTTCCTTTTACTTTTGAGATGTATATCCCAAACAGAAAAGGTCTCAGCACCAAACCCTGAGGGACTCCATTAGTGACTGGTCTCGTCCCCTATTTTGATCTCCTGCATCCTGTGAGCAAGTTGGCAATCCAGCTACTGATGTAAGTATTTGCTCCTACATTACTCATCTTTTGTACTACACCTGAGTAGGGGATTGTGTCAAAAGGATTGGCCAGGTCAAGGTAATGTGGTGTAAACTGTTTTACCTTCATCCATTTCTTTGGTAACAAGAGTAAAGCTTAAAATTTGCCCATGACTTTGAGCCTTTCACGCTTTCCTCTAGGGTGTTTTCAAATACATTTTTAGGGCTATGCATACATATATGCATTCTTTGATTCACCTTCCAGATTGTATTAAATTATATTCCTTGTATAATACAGCACCAGTTGTTAGAATTTGTTTTAAATTTGTTGTTTTGAACAGTCTTCTAGTAAGCAATGAAACAAAATGTATGAACCAATAATGGCACAACTACACATTTCAGAAAATTTCAACCATAAAAGGCTACTCAGACTTCTGTCATTACATTTCAATCAACCATTATCAGTAAATATGAAAAATGTCTGCAGAAGTAAGTCATCTAAAATAACTCCACATTAAAGGGATCTCTAATGAAGAGGTTGCTGCAAGAAAACAACTTTATATTTAATTGTTTCATCTACAAATAAAGTAGCTGTTGCCCTTGAAGAATAAATTGCCTATGTTACATTAAAAATGATAAACTAGTAATATTGCAATAGGAATGGATGGCAAACTGATAACAGGTTCATAGTTACTAGGTAACTCCTCCAAAGGAGGGCATTCACAGAACTGCAGCATCCACTCCCTTTAAAGTACAACACAGTACAGTATCACCGATCCATCTACATACTCTGGGAGTAGATATCATAGCCTTCTGCATCAAAAGCAAAGCTACTACCTGTTATGCTACTAACAATGCAAACAGACTTGGGATAAGCAGCACTAAACTTCTCTTTCCCTGAAGCTGTCAGCTCCTTGTAAAATTGTTTATTTATTTAACATTTGTTTACCAGGAAAGTCCAACTTGGAACAAAACTAATTTTCAGCAGAGGCTCAAGGAAAATGCTCCAGATGCATGTCTTTGTAATGTGGGAGGAAACCAGAGAACCCAAAGGAAACCCACACAAACACAGGGAGGACATAAAGACTCCACACAGAAGGCACTCCAGCCAAGAATCAAACCAGAGAACCTCTTGCTGTGAAGTGACAACACTACACTGCACCATCTACTCAACACAGCTAAATCTCTCAATTTCACAGCAGAAAATATCTGGAAAAAGCCAAACTTTATTTTGGGGGGCCCAAAACCAGGGACACATTTTAAATATTGCTTGTATAATCTTAAAAAGTTGCTAAAATAGTGTTTTGTGTTATCATGTGTTTCCAGAAAAGATAGGAAGACTGAAAGTTAAATAGGTATCATTATTTAGTGAATTCCATTCTTACTGATTTGCCAAAAAAACAAATTTTAAGAGGACCGGACCAAAAGTATGAGCCAAATCTTCTGTGAAAATCTAGACAGTTGAGAGCTAGCGACTCCGCTCCCTGGATAACAAGTGGTGGTGTAAGTAGCAAATGCAGGCCTTTGTACCTAAGGTACAGGGTGTGAGCCTGGTTAATTCTAACCACCAGGTATAAGTAATTGTGGCATTTCATCCACACACACTACCGTGGATGCCTCTGGTAGAATGATGTGATCAGCAACATTTTCTGCACACTTTTTGTTTAAATTCATGTTATCGTGTGACGCATGCATGGGTCCTCCTTAAAGAAAAATTCCATGATCTTGCAGCTGTAAAAGTTTGGGGGGTGCTCCCTCCCCCATGCTCTATGGTTCCGGCACCCCTCCCCCATGCTCTATGGTTCCGGCATCTATGCAGACCACCTGGTAAAGTATAGTGCACTGACCTACGCAGCATCTCTCCTTAACAATCTCTCTATATTGGCATGGAATGTTCCCTTTCTGTTCTGAGTTTAGGCCTGAAATCCTAAACTCCCACAGAGTACTTACTGTTATGATTTCTACTTTGATACAGCTGTTTGACAGGTTGTGGTCAGTGACTACAAATAATTTTCTACTGTGCAGATAAACCATAACTTTTTAAGGATTCATGATAATTTATTGAATGAGATTTCTCAAATGGACAGCAGCTTGAGAAATATTTGTTGAAAGCCGCTTTCAGGGAAGAGCAATGACATTTTTTTTGCACTGGGTGAAAAAACTTATATATAAGTTATGTACACAAACTCAAAATTTGCAGAACAATTGGAAGAAGGCAGCAATTACCATTTGCTGAAAGAGGCTTTCAGCATAATCTCCCTCGCCATGATGTCATGGGTGAAGTAGCAGTTGAAACAGTTCTCATGTTCCCCTTTTTAAACTCTGGACATTCCTTCAACACCTACACTAACTTTCTTTATCTTAAAAGCAAGCTTCTCCTGAAAAAACTACTGAGAATTCTATTTATTCTGTAGACCATGGGCTGAATACAGCTCCCATTATATGGTCTGAAGCATTCACTTCTATAATAAATTCTTGAATGTAGTCAGGACTTGTCAGTAGTCATTACAATATATTCATTTTCAGCCTTTTTCTAAAAGTTTATTCACACACTGGACTTCAGACTAGCTGTCTACTTGGTCCTTCCATACTGAGTTAGTGAGTGCTTTGGCTGCTCTGCTGTACGGTTTGTCTCCGATGGTTTTCTTCCTAGATGTTCTGGAAAATGAAGTGCCAGTCTAGTAATCTGGATTTCTGCCATTTTTCATTTCTCCAAGTCTTTTGGGTTTCTAATACCATGACAGGAATAGATCCCATTCTGAAGTCAAAGTACGATTAAAGTTCATGAAGTTAGTATTGTTTCACTCTTTGATTTTAGCCAAAAGTGTTATTCGCAGCACCTGCAATGAGCCCAGTAATGACTCCTTTTGCAATTCATATGGTGTTACATGAATTGGTAGCATACTTGAATATGATTGTAAATTATTTTTTATAAGAACCTTTGCTCCTACTACTATTGGAACTGTCTGGGTATCTTTTTTCCAAATGGCTCTCATTTCTGCCTGCAGATCAAAGTATTTTATGACTTTGTGTCTCTCTGTACGCAAGACACTATAGTCACTAGGTGTGGTGATTTCAATGATCAATGTTACTTCTGTCTTCTTTTCTTGGCCCACTATATCCAGTTTTCTAGCATCTATCTTTTGAACTGTGGGTAATGGGTGATCCCATGTGATATAAACTTCACCATTTTCTATGATTCTTTGTGGTTCATGTTTCCAGTGATTTTCAGCCACTTCGATACCATAATGTTTGCACAATCTCCAGTGTAACAGTCTCGCCACATTATTATGCCTTTCAGTATACAGTCCCTCTGCCATTAGTGCATTGCACCCAGCAACAATGTGTGTGACTGTTTCGAATTTGGTTTTACAAAACCTACATATGTCTGTTTCTCTCACATGTTCAATGGACTTTGTAAACCAGTGTGTACATAGCCCACTATCTTGGACTTCCAATATTAACCTTTCATTTCTTGATGTGAATTCACCTCTCCTTAACCTTTCCTGCATTTGTTCTTGGTCAACATGAGGCTCTTCCAGAACTTTTCTATACTTGCAACTATATTTATGTTTTTCCCACATTTCTTGTCTTCTCATCTGGTCCTTCACCTTATATTTTTTTCTTTTGTTTTTTAGCACATGCAGTTGCTGTCTGGCTTTTATCTACTTCTGATTTGATTTACATTCCTGCTTAATGTCGATATGCTTCTGCTAAATTAAGCAGAGATGTCATCTTAGATTTGATCTCCTCATGTTTCAAAACTTTCACAGCATTTGGATCTTGTGAGGTCAGTAGATATGTGTGGAGTCCCATGATTACAGATCTATACATGTAATCAATTTCAAGGAGGCCCTTCGCTCCTTTGGAACAGGGAATATATAATCTTGGTATACACTCATTTTTATAAATCATTTGGTGAGCATGAAGCATCCTTCTTGCTTTAATATCAAATCTATACAACACTTTTTGGGGCCAGTCAATCACTCCAAAACTATAAGTTAGGACAGGAAGAGCAAATTGAGTTATGGCTTGGATCTTGTTCCTAGATTTCAGTGCTGTTTTCATGATTAATTTAAGTCTTCTAAAGTATTCCTTACTGAGCTTTATTCACATTTGTTCATGTTTTATTGCTGATCCTTCATCAATTCCCAAGTATTTATACACACCCTCTTGCTCAAGTTCTTTTATATCACATTCTTGTCCCAAAGTGATGTTTTCCTGGTGCTACATTTTTCCTTTTTTAATGGTTGCTTTTGCACATTTATCAAGATCAAATGACATTCCAATATCATCTGAAAAAGTTTTGACAACCTGCAGCTCTGCTTTCAGTTCCTCATCTGATGAGCTATACAGCTTTAAATCATCGACAAAGATAAGATGAGAAGTCATTAGACTTTGTATTTTTCTAGAAGCCAAACTGTAGCCATGGCCTAAGTTGTTAAGTAAACAGCTTAATGGATTAATGGCAAGGCAGAATAGCAACGGTGACAGCGAGTCACCCTGTAATATACCCCTTTAAATGTTTATCCCTGGGATAATAATCTGTCCTTTATCATTGGCTTCATTGCAAAGTAGTCTGCCACTGTTTCATGGTTACTGTAATGTAGTCAATCAGTGTATCTTATACATTTTTAAGCATTTTTTTATCCATGAATGTGGGATACTATCAAATGCTTTTTTGTAGTCAATCCATGCCATACTTAGATTCTTCCCCTTCTTACAGTTCTCCACTATAACATTGTTTAACAACAAATGATCCCTTGTTCCATATAACTTTCTTTTATTGCCCTTTTTTCTACTGCCATAATTGAGTTTTATTCTAAATGACTCCAAACTCTGTCACCGTCAATTCCCATGTATAGTTTATACATCATTGGAAGACAAGTTATTGGTCTATAATTTTTAGAGTAGCTTGCAGGTTCACTCTTAAGTAAGAGCATTGTTTTTCCTGTTGTTAACCAGTGCGGTGTGTGTTCGAAGTGTGCATATAAATAGTTCTTACTCATGGCTAAATCTTCGTGCAAAGAAGTTATTACTTTAAGCCAAAAGTTAGGTAATGCATCTGGGCCTGAGGTTTTCCAGGTAGAGGCTTTCCTCAACTTTGTTTCAGTCTCTCTGGCTGTTATTTTATCCCATTTTATATCCTCTATCTTTAAACTTCTTATTCTTTCTTTTACTTCTTCTATCCATTTAGCATCTTTGTTATGCCCCACAGGATCTTCATAGATACTTCTCCAAAAATGTATCTACTTCCTCTTTTTTTGGCAGCCTTTCAATTCCTTCTACCTTATTTCCCAATTCTCTATCAGACTTTTTGGGGGCATCAATAAATTGCTCATTTTGTCCTTTTCCCTTATATTTAGCTTCGTATCTTCTAAGTCTTTCTGCCTATTTTGAAATTTTTAGTTTGTTATCTCCAATAGTGCATAATAAATCCTGGTCTGTTCTAATACTGTGCATTGCTTTTATCACATCTACCTTTCTTAGCATTTTTGTTGATCTATTCCCTCTTCTATAATCTTCTAACAATGACACTTCTTATCTTAGCTGCTTTGTAGTTTTCTCTATTCGATATTTCCATGATGGTATTTGCTTCTGCCCCCTCTTTTCCCTCGCGACCCTGTGTTCCTGTGGTAGAAATTTATCAGTTATTAATTTAGCAGCACTGTAATATATTCTGTTTACTTCTGTTATATTGCATGGGTCTCTAGGGACAGTGGTAATTACTGTGTTCATTTGTTTTATCAAGCTTCTGACTTTTGGGGTTTTATTAACCTTCTTCAGTCTATTTCTCTCATTGATCTTGATATATATGTCTTTGTCTATTAAATCAAGCAACTCTTCTCTTAACTCATTTTCTTCCATATTGAGGGCACATCCCTTATTTTCCGTTTCCTGCGGGTATTTTATAGAAAGCTCTATAGCATCTTCCTGTGGCACATTCTCTTCAATTTCATCCTGTGTAATCTGCTGTTCTGTCATATGGGAACTCACTGGCCTATCACTACTCAACATTGACTACATTTATACTGGTTTCCTGTGGAAGGCTCCAAAATATCTTGATATGGCAACTGATCAATTACTTCCTGTTCCACTGATTTCCCTTTAATTTGGATATCCATTGTTCTATCCTGTTGTGGTGCTTTCTGCATTCGATTTACTACACTGAATCCTTCTCTTAGCAGCTGTTCTATAATCTCAATTTCTGTTTCTTTGACTTCTCAATTATTAATCTCTTTTTCTACTTTTCCTCTTAGTCTTCTTATTTTTTGTATTGTAAAGTTTCCTTATCCACATTCCTTTCCCTATATTTTTCTTCAAATATCTTTGGTGCTGCTCATTTTGTATTGGTTAGTTTTGCTTTCTCCTTTGCATAAATATTACACCATATTAAATCTCTTTTCCTTTCCCATGTCCATATTTCTTCTTCACGTCTCCTGGTCTTCTTGCTTTTCTTTATTCCAGGGACTCACTCCATCATGCTGTGATGTAGTCTGTTTTAAACCTTCTGCATTAAATCCTTCACTTCGCAGGCAGTCCATAACTTCAACTTCTATTTCTTTAACATGTGCTTTACTAATCATCTTTTCTACATTACATCTTTTATTATTAATCTTTTTATTGTGAAATTTTCCATATCTGGATGCCTTTACCTGTATTTCTATTTGACTATCTTTGAGACTGCCTTCTCTATATTAATTAACTTGGCTTTCTCCTTTGCTTAAATATTGCACCATATCAATTCTCTCTTTCGTTCCCATGTCCATATTTCATTTTTATATTTTTCAAACATCTCTAGGTTTTGTTGTTTATATTTTCTTACTTCTTCAGATGCTTCTTTTTCCAAACAGATCAATATTTCTTGATCTATATACTGTTTTTCAAAAATCTGTTGTATTAATGAATGAAAATTTTTATTTGAAGCTTCTGACAGTTTTTCCTATGGAAGTATTTTTCTTTCCTCTAATTTCTCTCTTAATTGTTTTGTATATCTTGTGTCTGGAAATTCTGGGCTTTTTACATAATAATAACAATACATAATTTCTTTCTTATCCTCAATAGGGCACTATATCATCTTTATGTCTCTTCTCTGGCCAATCAATTTTTGTCGTTTTATTGGACTGCTACTTCATTCTACAATGGGGGGGGGGGCTGCTCTCCCGAGCCTGGCCTGGCCCCATTGTAGGAATGTTTCTGTATTTTGAAGATTCTACACTATCATTTTTTCCATTCCTGGCACCAGTGCACCTAACAGGATTAGGCACTTTTTTTTATCCTGGGTCTTCTGCATCCAGCTATCTTTTTTTATTTCTGGTTTACTTCTGTCCATGATATATACTATATGAATACAGTCGATATATCAGTGTCGTCTTGGTGAGATTTTGTGAAAAACAGGGTCCACCTCATGAAGGTACTCACCAAGACTTGAGGATGAATTCAGTTTCAGTACTACTACTCTCCTTTGCTTGCTGACTTTTCATCTCTCCATCAGGACCCCACTGGATCTCATCCCCCCATCTGGATTTCAATAAGAAGACTCCAATGTTTTGTCAGTGGCCACAAGCAAACTAACAATCAGTTCCTATAAAATTAATTTCTGCCATTACAGGAGGTCCTAAAAATAAAGTGAATCACTGCATGTGTTAAATCACCCTTCCTAACCAGTCATATTACATTACAAGTGAGGACACTCATAAGATTAAAAATTTTGGAAATTTTGGAAACTTTCATTATAAACAGTGGCAGAGAGGAAAACCAAGAAGATAACCTAGTAAACAAAAAGACACCAGAATAGATGAGTGGAACTGTATTGGTCTGAATGGTCCGTACTAAATAAAGAAAACATATATATGGAAATTGCAGCCAAAGGTTACTTAGCTATGGTCACGGTTTCTGAACTTCTCTTTGTGGGAAACCTCTATTCATCTTATCCAGAACACATTTAATTTGCTCTAACCCCTAGGTTTCACTGTAAAAAAGCCATGTAGGCACATTGTGAATGAGAGCAAGGGTTTGTGTCTCTCCAGGGAATTCCCATATGTACCTTATGGTGAAGTTATTGTGATAAAATGACAAAACGCAACTAATACGATCTTATAAACATGTTTCCTGGAGGAGTACTTGTAGAATCAAGAACCAAAAAAGAAGTGAACCACAACCTTAGACCAACCAATAAAAAAATAATAAATGTTGTAAGGAAAGTCACCAGGATGACCACGGCAAAGAAACAGTTTATTCAGACCCCAGCACAGCACAGATAAAATCCACAAATAAATGCTCCACTTGATATATGTTTTCATCAAACATTAGACTTCATCAGATAACAAAAGTGAAATTCAACTGGTTTAAATAGAACACACATTATGTCACAGCCAACAAAAACACATACTAAAATAGCAATTAAAAAATTAGCCATTAAACTACCTTACTAATATTTCACTCTAACTAATATAAAAATATCATTCATAATTAAATACATAATTAGAAATCCACTATATAAAATATTAAGTAAAACACCTTAATATATGTACAAAACATATCATATTAAATAACAAATACCTTTAGTTAATAATATAATTAAAATATATTAAAAAATGGACTTTTATAAGGACATTTGATACATAATCACTAAACCCATAAAATCTGCATCTAGTGGCCAAAATAAAACATTGCAATATATATAAAAATATAAAATAAGTGTGCGCTGGTATTACAATTTGCCTGCCCTAAGCTTCAACAAAGGAGCAATAGAAATGCATTAATTTAAGCCTGGAGGTCTGGCCGCATCAAGTGTGACCTGCCAGTATAATTCCTGGTATTCCAATCTAGTTTCCCAAGCACCCCCCAGCATCCATCCGCACAACTTCTAGGACAAAAAACAAATATTTTGCCTGCCCACATATTTGGGAATGCTTATAAAGTGCATTCTTATCATTTTTTTACTAACATCATAGATGCACTTCTTTAAAGGTCTTTCAGTTTTTCCCACATAGAAAGCATTGCAAAATTCACACATATCAAGATAAACAATATCACTAGTATTGCAATTCCTCTAACATGCACTAGAAATAATTCTATTTCTGCATTTAATCTCAGTCTTATCCTTGCTGGATATGTAGGCACACTGGGAACAAGCCCCACATTTAAAGGTGCCAACCCTTTTATTCTCATTCCTAGAATCAATTCCACCTCCACTTTCAAATAGAACCAATTCCACCTCCACTTTCAAATAATTCCTTCAGATTTTTTCCATTTCTGAAAATGATCTTAATAGGTTTATTAGTAAAACACTTCAAGTCAGTGAGTGAAGTGAATCTATTCCACTCTTTCTTCATGACTTCACCCACAGCCTTGGAGTCTGAATTAAACTCCATTGTAAATGCTCTACAAAATAAACTACTACCATCTTTGTCTACTTGAGACACCCCCACTTGTTCACCCCTACCTAACTAGGGTCTATACCTTGAAACACGTAAGTTCAGAAAATATGTCACAGTGTCCCTTAATAATTCATCAGGGTACCCCCTATCTTTAAATAACCCCTCAAGGTATTTTAGCTCATGCTCAAAATCCTAATCCAGATATGTTAATTTACTAGCTCTTATCAACTGGCCCTTAAAGATGTTCCTCTTTTGTGAATAAGGGTGAGCACTCATAAAATGTAAATATGAGTTTGAAAAGGTTTCCTTTCAGAAAACCTTAGATTTTAAGACACCATTAATTTTAATTACGCTAACATCCAAAAAATCAGCTTTATTTTGTGTAACAGAACTAGTGAAATGTAAAAAACAAGTCATGGTTTCCAAGTAGTTCAAAAACTCTTGGAGCATATTTTCTGAATCTTTCCAAAAGATAACTATGTCATCAAGAAACCTCTTATATGTCCAACATTCAGAAAATCTGGAGTTGAATATAAAATATGTCTCCCCCCATGCACGTATAATATTAGCATAAGTGGGGGCACAGTTAGCCCCCATAGTAGCACCTTTCACTTGGTGGAAGTATTCCTCTCCAAAATAAATAAAGTTATTCTTTAAAACAAGCTCCATAAGATAAAGAATAACTTGTAAATGGTCACTTGTTATATTGCCCTTGTCCACCACGGCTTGTTCAAACCAATCTAATCCTGTATCCTGTGGAATAATAGTAAATCAATTCTTAATATCCACAGTTACAAAGGTAATTCTTTCAAAGGGCTGACTCAAATCAATCTCTTGAAGAAAATCCCATGAATCTTTTACTATCGGTGACTCAGTACCCCAAAATGTTTCTATGTCTTGTGTCCAAAAATTTGGTGAAGGGGGCTGTTTTTGATACTTCAGAAGAAACAATAGGTCGAAGAGGGGACTCAATCTCATCCTTGTTAAGTTTGGGGATTCCAAAAATAGTGGGTATTCTCAGTTGAGCCACATGTAAATACCTAAAAATATCCACATCTATCAAGCCCTCCAAAAGTAAATCATTAAGGGCAAGATCAATCTTTTTATATGCTAAATTTATCTCATTCATAGAAACCCTAGCATAGGTAGTAGAATCCCCCAAAATTTCCATAATTTTTCCTTCATAAATCACTTGGTCCATAAGGACAGAACCTCCCCTTTTATCAGACTTCATAACCTGGATATTCTTGTCATGCTGAAGTTCTTTCAATACCCTTTTCTCATTCTCACTTAAATTACTAATACATTTAGTGGAGTTCTGGATGGCTTGTCAAATCTCATTTTCAACTACCATCTTGAAGTTTTTAATTTGGGGATGCAGTGGGGGATTATACTCACTTTTATGTCTTAGTCCCCATGTTCTCTGTATCTTGCCTTCCCCTTAAAACACCCATTCAAAATTCAACAGCCTAGTAAACATTTTAAGATCCAAAATCACCTTGGAAAGATCACATTTATGTTAAGGTATAAACTTGAATCCCCTAGCCAATAACCTAAAATGTTCCTCGGTCAATTCAACTCCACTATAATGAAATATATTATAGTTGTCATACGTGAATTTATTATTGACTTGAACTATACCTGAAGGTGTTAATCCTAAAATGGTTGGTTCTAGAATTTCCCCCTCCCTTGGTACCCTCCTCATCTCCCACTCCTCTGGGGATACTGAAAATATTGAGGGGTTTGTTGATTCAGCAATCTTTCCGACTGACGGAGGGGGGATACTTTAAAGGGTCTAATTGATTAATTTCATTACCATGCATATCACATTCAAAAAAATCCTCTGAGCTACCCCCACCATCACCACATTCCTCATATCTAGCTGTTTTAGCTCTTTTGGGGGCGGGCTAACATCGCTTCTCCTTCTATTCTAAAAAGTCCCTATCCAGTTTTATAATCTTGCATTTAATATTGGCTGAACACATTTCATCAATTTTGTCCATCACATCAAAATATTTTCTTTTTTTGGTCTCAACTGTACACATTAAATCACTAGTAATTGTATTATTAAGGTGTTCAATTGTATGGTTTAACTCATTCATTTTAACTTTGTTCTGCTTAATAACAATCCTAACCACATCTAAACCACATTTATTAAATACTTCTAACAATTTGTTAAATAAATCAGAGCCTGTATCAATATTGTTGGGGAATTTATATACTCTTAGGCCCTTAGGGACAATACCCCTTTTCAAATATTCTTTCAGGTATTCATTGTCAACACACAGAGCATTAAACTTCCCCAAAACATCCATTAGTTTATTTAAAATAGTACTGTAGCTAACAGGTTCACACACCTTATCCATAGCAGTGCTAGAAGTTCAAAATTGATTTTAACTTTTTCATTTAGCCAATCAGAAAATAACTTTCTGGGCTTAACTGTCTCTTTAGCCGCATTACTATTATTAGTACAGTCACCTTGAGATGAAGCTCAAGGAACGGCTTCAATTCTGCCGTTGTTACTACTCATTCTCAGTCCATTCTCTCCGGTGTCAGAAAATAGATCGGAGTGGAAAATTCCACATTCTGGGCTTAATCATACCTATTCCTTCCTTCCAATGCCATTCCTTTATGTAATAGAGTGTCCACGCTCCTCGTAAGAGCCACCGATGAATCCTTTCCCTTTGTAAAAGCCTCCTCATTACCAAGAAGATCAGAAGTGAGCAAAGTTGCCAGCGAGGCTCCAATTGGGGTAAGCAAGTCTACCAACTGCGAAAGCTGCCCAATCAGCTTTCTCGTCTCACTGATATCGTCCCTCCTATCCAGAGGCAACTGAGGTAAGGAGGCGGTACTTTCCATGTTCACCAAACAACCAACAAAGAACCAAAAAAGATGCAAACCACAACCTTAGACCAACCGATAAATAAATAATAAAGGTTGTAAGGAAAGTCAACAGGATGACCATGGCAAGGAAACACAGTTTATTCAAACCCCAGTACAGCACAGCACAGATAAAAACCACAAATTAATGCTCCACTTGATATACGTTTTCGTCAAAGATTAGACTTCATCAGATAACAAAAGTGAAATTCAACTGGTTTAAATAGAACACAGATTATGTCACAGCCAATAAAAACACATATTAAAACAGCAATTAAAAATTAACCATTAAACTACCTTACTTATATTGCACCCTAACTAATATAAACATATCATTCATAATTAAATACATAATTAACAAATCCACTATATAAAATATAAAGTAAAACACCTTAATGTATGTACAAAACATATCATATTAAATAACAAATACCTTTAGTTAATAATATAATTAAAAATATATTAAAAAATGGATATTTTATAAGGACATTTGATACATAACCACTAAACCCATAAAATCTGCATCTAGTGCCCAAAATAAAATATTGCAATAAATATAAAAATAAAAACTATGTGTGTGTTGCTATTACAATTTGGCTACCCCAAGATTCAACAAAGGAGCAATAGAAATGCTTTCATTTAAGCCTGGAGGTCTGGCAGCATCGTGTGACCTACCAGTATAATTCCCGGTACTCCAATCTAGTTTCACAAGCACCCCCCCCCCCCCGCGGCATCCATCCGCACAACTTCTAGGACAAAAAATCAAATATTGTGCCTGTTCACATATTTGGGAATGCTTATAAAGGGCATTCTTATTGTTCTTTTTACTAATATCATAAATGTGCTCATAGATGCGCTTCTTTAAAGTCTATCTGTTTTTTCCCACATAGAAAGCATTACAAAATTCACACATAGCAAGATAAACAATACCACTAGTATTGCAAATACTCTAACATACACTAGAAAGAATTCTATTTCTACATTTAATTTCAATCTTATCCTTGTTGGATATGTAAGCACACTGGGAACAAGCCCCACATTTAAAGGTGCCAACCCTTTTATTCTCATTTCTAGAACCAATTCCACCTCCACTTTCAAATAGAACCAATTCCACCTCCACTTTCAAATAACTCCTTCAGATTATTTCCTTTTCTGAAAATTATCTTAATAGGTTTATTAGTAAAACACTTTAAGTCACTGAGTGAAGTTAATCTATTCCACTCTTTCTTCATCGCTTCACCCACAGCCTTGGAGTCTGAGTTAAACTCCATTGTAAATGCTCTGCAAAATTCACTACTACCATCTTTGTCTACTTGAGACACCCCCCACTTGTTCACCCCTACCTAACAAGGGTCTATACCTTGAAACACATAAGTTCATATTGTATGTCAGGGTTTCCCTTAATAATTCATCAGGGTACCCCCTTTCTTTAAATAACCTTTCAAAGTATTTTACCTCATGCTCAAAATCCTCATCCAAATATGTTAATCTGCTAGCTCTTATCAAATGGCCCTTAAAGATGTTCCTCTTTTGTGAATAAGGGTGAGCACTCTTAAAATGTAAATATGAGTTTGAAAAGGTTTCCTTTCGGAAAACCTAAGATTTTAAGCCACCATTAATTTTAATTATGCTATCATCCAAAAAATATGCCTTATTTTGAGTAACAGAACTAGTGAAATGCAAAAAACAAGTCATGATTTCCATTCTAGAACCAACCGTTGTAGGATTAACACCTTCAGGTATAGTTCAAGTCAATAATAAATTCACGTATGACAATTACAATATATTCAATTATAATGGAGTTAACTTGATCATGGAACATTTTAGGTTATTGGCTAGGGGTTTCAAGTTTATACCCCAACATAAATGTGATCTTTCCAAGGTGATTTTAGATCTTAAAATGTTTACCAGGCTGTTGAATTTTGAATGTATGTTTCAAGGGGAAGGCAAGATACAGAGAACAGGGGGACTAAGACATAAAAGTGAGTATAATCCCCCACTGCTTCGACAATCTGTCCAGAACTCCACTAAATGTATTAGTAATTTAAGTGAGAATGAGAGAAGGGTATTGAAATAAGTTCAGCATGACAAGAATGTCTGGGTTATGAAGCCTAATAAAGGAGGAGGTTCTGTACTTATGGACCAAGTGATTTATAAAGGAAAAATAATGGAAATTTTGGGAGATTCTACTACCTATGCTAGGGTTTCTAGGAATGAGATAAATTTAGCATATAAATGATCAATCTTGCCCTTTATGATTTACTATTGGAGGGCTTGATAGATGTGGATATTTTTAGGTATTTACATGTGGCTCAACTGAGAATACGCACTATTTTTGGAATCCCCAAAGTTCACAAGGATCAGATTGATCCTCCTCTTTGACCTATTGTTTCTTCTGAAGGATCAAAAACAGCCCCTTGGCCAAATTTTTGGACACAAGACTTAAAAAATGTTGGGGTACTGAGTCACTGATACTAAAAGATTCATGGGCTTTTCTTCAAGGGATTGATTTGAGTCAGCCCTTTAAAATAATTACCTTTATATCTGTGGATATTAAGGATTTATTTACTGTTATTCCACAGGATACAGGATTAGATTGGTTGGAACAATCCCTGGTGGACAAGGGCAATATAAATAGCGACCATTTACAAGCTATTCTTTATCTTATGGAGCTTGTTTTAAAGGATAACTTCATTTATTTTAGAGGGAAATACTTCCACCAAGTGAAAGGTGTTGCAATGGGGCTAACTGTGCCCTCACTTATGCTAATATTATACTTGCATGGTTGGAGAAGAATTTTATATTCAACTCCAGATTTTCTGAATGTTGGACATATTATAAGAAGTTTCTTGATGACATAGTTATCTTTTGGAAAGATTCAGAAAATATGCTCCAAGATTTTTTGAACTACTTGGAAACCACTACTTGTTTTTTTCATTTCACTAGTTCTGTTACACAAAATAAGGCTGATTTTTTGGATGTTAGCATGATTAAAATTAATGGTGGCTTAAAATCTAAGGTTTTCCGAAAAGAAACCCTTTCAAACTCTTATTTATATTTTAAGAGTGTTCACCCTTATTCACAAAAGAGGAGCATCTTTGGCCAGTTGATGTGAGCTAGTAGAATAACATATTTGGATGAGGATTTTGAGCATGAGGTGAAATACCTTGAGGGGTTATTTAAAGAAAAGGGGTACCCTGATGAATTATTAAAGGGCACCATGACATACATTATGACCTTACGTGTTTCAAGGTATAGACCCTTGTTTGGTAGGGGTGAACAAGTGGGGGTGTCTCAAGTAGACAAAGATGCTAGTAGTGAATTTTGTAGAGCATTTACAATGGAGTTTAATTCAGACTCCAAAACTGTGGGTGAAGTGATGAAGAACGAGTGGAATAGATTCCCTTCACTCAATGAGTTGAAGTGTTTTACTAATAAACCTGTTATGATCATTTTCAGAAAAGGAAAAATCTGAAGGAATTATTTGAAAGTGGAGGTGGAATTGGTTCTATTTGAAAGTGGAGGTGGAATTGGTTCTAGGAATGAGAATAAAAGGGTTGGCACCTTTAAATGTGGGGCTTGTTCCCAGTGTGCTTACATATCCAACAAGGATAAGACTGAGATTAAATGCAGAAATAGAATTATTTCTAGTGTATGTTATAGTAATTGTAATACTAGTGGTATTGTTTATCTTGTTATGTGTGAATTTTGCAATGCTTTCTATGTGGGAAAAACGGAAAGACCTTTAAAGAAGCACATCTATGAGCACATTTATGATATTGGTAAAAAGAACAATAAGAATGCCCTTTATAAGCATTCTCAAATATGTGGGCAGGCAAAATATTTGTTTTTTGCCCTAGAAGTTGTGATGGATGCCGGGGGGAGGGGGGGCACTCGTGAAACTAGATTGGTGTACAGGGAAGGAATTATAGTGGCAGGTTATACTTGATGTGGCCAGACCTCCAGGCTTAAATGAAAGCATATTTATTGCTCCTTTGTTGAAGCTTAGGGCAGCCAAATTGTAATACCAAAACACACATAGTTTTCATTTTTATTTTTATTGCAATATGTTAGTTTGGCCACTAGATGCAGATTTTATGGGTTTAGTGGTTATGTATTAAATGTCCTTATAAAATGTCCATTTTTTAATATATTTTTAATTATATTATTAACTAAAGGTATTTGTTTTTAATATGATATGTTTTGTACATACATTAAGGTGTTTTACTTAATATTTTATATAGTGGATTTGTTAATTATGTATTTAATTATGAATGATATTTTTATGGATTCAAAGATGGCCGCCATTCTATAAGCACTGCAGTACTTCAGCTCTCCAAAGACCAGAGACAAAAATCAACCCTGCGGATGTACATTTGGAGTTAATCAACTAATTGACAGCAATTAATAAACTACTAGAAGTCAGCGATCTTATCAAGGAAAAAAAATTGAAAAAAAAATACTTGGTGACAACAGGATTGGAACTGATTGCTTGGTTGATTCTGAACAGAGCACCAAACAAAAGACTGAACTACCTCATTACTGAAACTTTTACTTGGCAATTATCTCTATCTGCAGCATTTCAAAATGTCAAAAGAAGATAAAAATATGGACACTACAACTACTAAAACTAAACTGTCAGCATTACAGTCTCCAGAGAAGGAATCCATATTTAAGAGACAGAAAACATTTAAACAGCAAGAGACTGCAAAAACAGGGGCATCAACGAAATCTGATCAACAGGTTACGATGGAAGAAATTAAGTCTGCATTATTACCTATACAAGATGCCTTAAAAGACCTAACATCCCAAACACAAACATTTAGTGAGACATGTAATCAGATTCTAACAAGAATGGAGAAAGCGGAAACCAGAATAGCAGCAAATGAAGACAATATAACATTGCTCACTAAAAGATCTGAATCACATGAGGCTGATATTCAAATGATGCAAAACAAAATTCTGGACCTGGAAGCAAGATCAAGACGCAACAACATAATCATCAGAGGGATCCCAGAATCAATCCAATATAATGATCTGACCACTTCTATCATACAAATATTTGAAACATTACTTAAGGACTCTGTGGTTGTTCAGCAAATTGTCATCGAAAGAGCACATAGAGCTTACAGGGATTCCCAAGCTTCAAATATACCAAGACCTGTGTATGTCAAAATACTAAACTTCCAGGATGTGAATAAAATACTTCTAACCATAAAAAAATCTGGTGGATCTATAATGTGGCAAAGTTATAAAGTTTCTATAACACAGGATTTACCAACACAAATAAGGCAGTCTAGACAAATGCTGGCTCCATACTGTAAATTTCTAATTGACAAAAATATTAGATTTCAAATGAAATATCCTAACAGTTTAATTTTTACTCTTGATGGCATTAAATACACTGTAAATACAAAAAAAGAAGCCAGACCTACCTTTTTGAAGCTTTTAAGACTTTGCCACCATCGGAAAATTGAACAGTCCATCCTGGCTTCTTCCTGCATTAGAGTGAATGGGAGACTTCATTTACGAGGATCCGAGGCTTCAAAATCCTTTGTGTGTTCTTCTTTCTTCAGCAGGCCTGGTAATTCTCCGTTTTATCTTTTAATCTCGTCTTCCTAGCTGAAACACGAAGATTCCATGAAGTTTTATGGCTCCAACGAGCGCTTCTGACCCACGAGGCAACAGGAAACAAGGTAAAGGAAGCAGGGGGACCGTTTTGAGCGTGGTGCAGCTGAGATGTCCGTTCGCAAATTGGTTCCCCCATCGCGAGCGCGAAGATTTGAAAAATGAACTGCCTGGACTGCTGCAACTGCTGGGAAGAAAGAAGAGCTGCTATGAATCGAAAATGAAGCTTTTTGGGACTTATTTGATGCTAAAATGACTGTAAGACGATCAATGAGGTAAAGTGTGTCAGGTAAAGATAAAAATGTATGGTTTGGCTGTTGCAGTATAAGATTCTATGGTTTAGTGGTAAATCCAGGTAATGCAGTCTATTTTTTGTTATTTTTTTTTTTCCTTTTCATGCTTGTCTTCTAATTTACTGTGTTCTGTCTAGTGAATAAATAAGTATCTTTTAATTTTGATCAGTTTGGATAATCAGCAAACAGAAGTAGTAAATGTGTATTATAGGTGATGTTTAACTGTAATGATCTATAAAAATTAAAATGCAATATTGTAGGATTGTTTTGAAGATAAATAGCTGACCTAAATAATGGCTTGTTTTAAACAAATGTATAACAACTGTGTGCTTATTAGGTGAACTGTTAGTTAAAAGGTTTTAGAACAAGTAATTACAATGCTAATATATTATTGCTGAATTTAAAGTTTGATAAAAGTGAATTATTTGACATGTCAGGTACAATTAGTTTACATGAATATTGGGGAAATGTACAGAGCTGTAGTTACTTGAGTGCGGTGTTTAGTAGGGAATGTCTGGGTTAGGCTTTGTAGACGTAGATATAGTTGGTGTAGGTTTTTTGCATGATATTTTATTGTTAGTTAATAGAATTAGTAGATTAGCTACGTGGGGAATTTTATCCAATGTGAAAAACCTATGTTCATCCTGGTCCGGAGGAATAGTGGATAGGCACTGGGTAGGGATGGGATGGCAGTTTTGCTTCCAAAAAATTCACAAAATACCAACACTTGTCAATTTAAGGTGGAAAACAAAAAATAGATACCATTATTCATTATTTCATAGTTTAGAATGTGGATAATAGATTCATGGAACGTTAAAGGACTCCAGAACATGAAAAAAAGAAAGCTGTTTCTGCATCTGTTTTTTAAATCAACAGCAGGTTTTATTCTATTACAAGAAATACATTTGACTAATGACCAGTGGGAAACAGTGAAGGACAAGAAATGGATTAGGAAGGTTGTAATGGCGGAAGGGATTACGAATAGTGCTGGGGTGGCAATTATAATCAAGAATCATTTTCAAGGAGAAATTTTGGAGGACAAAATAGACAAAGAAGGCAGATGGTGTTTGGTGGTTCTCAAATCTGACAGTTTGGATAAGCCGATAGTACTTATATGTGTTTATGCCCCCAATGTGAACCAACATTATTTTATAGCTTCAATTTACTCTATTCTACAGTTATATAACAACTGTTACATAGTGATGGGGGGGATTGGAATACATACCAAGATTCTAAAATTGATAAGTTGGGAGCTTCTACAGCTTTTAATAAGCAGGCAATGGTAGCATTGAAAGAACTGAGAACGGATTTCAAACTGTATGACCCTTTTAAACACAAACACATACAAGCAAAGGCAGAAAACTTTACTTTCTATTCTAGCTGCTATAAAATGTGGTCGAGAATTGATTTTTTTAATTCCAGAAGTGTTCATTTCACTTGACCCTAGGGTTTCTAATCAAGCTAGACAGCTCTCAGACCATTCTAAGATAACTTTAACTTTAAATACCGATATTTTGAAAACTAAAAATCACTGTGGATATAATTGGTCCTTAAACCCATACCTATTGACCAAAGAAGATATAGTACAGGAAGTTAAGGAGATACTTAAACAATTAGTATACAATATTCCCCGTAACGAACATCCATTAGATATAGAATGGGCCACAACTAAAACTTTGTTAAGAGGATTATTTATTCAGAAAGCTGCATATTATAAAAAACTGCAAAATAAAGAACAACTGGATTTGGAAACCAAAATACAATTATTGGACCAGGAGCTGATGAGGAACTACACTGAACAAACAGAAAATGAGTTGTTAAGATGTCAGAAAGAGCTGTTTCTTATACACAACAGAAAATTGACACTGTATGAACAAAGAAGTTTAGTTAAATATGCAAATCACATTCAAACTCCCTCGAAAGCATTAGCCCGTATTATTAATCAGACGAAATCGACACGATTAATTACTGAAATAAATCATAACAATACGTTATATACTGATAAGTCAGATATCATGAAGATTTTTGAATCAGTTTTTAATCAGATATATGGTGAGCAACAAACTCACGTGCATGATAAAGAGAGAAAAGAGTTCTTACAGAAAATTAATTTTCCCAATATTGACAAGGATTCTCATGGAGAATTAACTGCATTGATTACAGTCGAGGAAGTTTTAGAGGTAATTAAGAAATTAAAGCCCCATAAAGCCCCAGGACCAGATGGTATGACCTCCGAATTTTATAAATCTTTTAGTGGGATTCTGAGCACCGTACTTTCACAGACTTTTAATTATATCATTTCGAATGGCAGCAATGATCTTCATTTTAATGCTTCAAGAACAATTCTGATATTGAAAGAGAATAGTGATCCCAAAAATCCAGACAATTACAGGCCCATATCACTGTTGAATATTGATATGAAAATCATGACATCTATTCTAGCTAGTAGATTTAAAAAAATAATAAATTTGATAATATCAGAAGAACAGGCGGGGTTTATAGATGGGAGACAGACTACAGACAATACATTAACTCTTCACACATTAACATCTTATGCGAAGTATAAAAATATGAACATATATGCTTTAATAATTGATGCTCAAAAAGCATTCGATAGAGTTAATTTGGCATATTTATTTGAAATATTATCATATTTCAATATACCTCAGGTCTTTATTTCTACGTTAAGAAACTTATACAAGAATGCATACACCAATTTATCTATAAATCATGAATGCTCCAAAAGGATTCAAATTAAAAATGGAACTTGACAGGGTTGTCCATTATCTCCCATACTGTTCAATCTGTATTTGGAACCTTTATTTCTTCATATGAAACAAAATGTTTTTTATAACTTTCCTGTACTTCTTGGGATAAAGGTTAGGATGGCCGATTTTGCAGACGATCTAAATATATACAGTACCACACCGGTGTCAGATACGGAAAAAATACCAACAGCAATACAAACCTTTGAAAGAATTTCTAATTACAAACTAAATTTAAAAAAAAAACAAAATATTCCCTCTAAAGACACCTACACCTTTTTCAATGCTACCATTGATAGGACGAGTAAGGACAGAAGAAAGAATAAAATATTTGGGGATTGACTTCTCAACTGAAAATAGAGAATTTTTTATCAACAATATTAAGGCAACTGGAGACCGAATAACAATGGATTTGAAAAGATGGAGTAAGTTGAAGCTACCGATGATGGCAAGAGCAGCGATAATAAAAATGAACGTTCTCCCCAGAATGCTTTATATTTTTAGAGCAGCACAACTTAAAATCACGAAATCTTTTTTTAAGCAGTTTCAGATAGGATTGGGGAAATTTCTGTGGGAACCCAGAAAAATGAGAATATCTTATGAGAAACTGATGGCTCCTAAAACTAGGGGGGGGGTTGGATTTACCGGATTTTGAGATGTATTATACAGTGATTCAGGCCAATAGGATTTTAAGGGTGTCTTATTTGGACAGTGAAAATAGAAAATGGATACCCAAATGGGTACTGCTAAATTATAAACATATAAAAGGAACGGGAATTAATGTTAAAGCCGTACCATTTTTGAATATAAGAACATTGAGTAAATATGAGTTAATGGAGCATATCAAGATATGGGCAATGGCGACACAAACTCTGTTTGCCTCCTTGAACCTATTAAAATATATGATGATGTTTCAACTGTTTCATGGGAATCCTAATATGACTATTGGTAATCAACTGATAGACTTAAAGAAATTTCCATTTATTAAGGATTTAACTGTAAGTGATTTATACCCCTTCTTAGGAGTAGCGGTACAAGATATCTTAAAAGAGATGAATCTTCCCATTTCTTATTTAATTATAATGAGGTAGATAAAAGATCTGGCCATAAATTATTTTAACAGTTCTGAAATTAAAAAAGAGGAACTAGTTATTTCGCGTCATCTGTGGGAAGCATTGCAACAAGACAGAAAATACATATCCTCAGCGTATAAAATGGTAAAAGAGAGAAAATATAATAATCATTTTCTGTTATCGAAATACTGGAGAGAGAAATTGCCATCCCTAGATGATAGTAAAATAGTAGAGGCATTTAACTTAACATTGAAATCAGTATAACTTCAAAAACTGGTCTTTACTCAATTGATGATATTTAACAATGCGTATTATACCCATCTAACACTTCATAAATTTGATTCAAAAAAGTCACCTAAATGTCCACAGTGTTTAGATCAGACAGCAGACCTGTTACACATGTTCTGGAGTTGCAAGTGCATTTATAAATTATGGAACTCATTAAAGTTGCAGCTACAAAAAATGGGTTACCAAAACTCAACACTCACCTGGGAATTTTTGATTTTACATATTCCACCGGAGAATTTGGACAAAACAAAAAAGATTGTAATTATGAATATGAGTTTACTAATGAAATTATATATAGCCACAAATTGGTTGAACCCAGCACAGACATTGTGGCAAAATTTCAGGCTGTTAGCAATCAAGCATATATTAGCACACAAATTGTTAATTAGAAATAATAAGAAAAGTATAAACAGTATAAAAATTTGGGAACAAATCTTTAATATTATTTTGGCTTAGCGGTTCCTATCCACTTTCCTTTAGGACATTCTGTATGTGTACTAACACATTCTTGGATTAGATAGAAAATGTAGAAATAATACAGATTATTGGCTTGAGTTGGTTCATAATTGTCTATAGTAGATGCTTTTATGTTTATTTTTTTTTCATTGTCCTGTACTTGATTAATATGATATTTATTCTTAATGTATAATGTGGAAATTCAAAATGGATCTAAACATTGGAAGCAGTATTGTACATAATGTAAATAGTGTGTGAAATGTATAATGGTTTTGAAAAACAATAAAAATGATTATTGAAAAAAAAAATGAATGATATTTTTATATTAGTTAGGGTGCAATATTAGTAAGGTAGTTTAATGGTTAATTTTTTAATTGCTCTTTTAATATTTGCTTTTATTGTCTGTGACGTGTGTTCTATTTAATTCAGTTGAATTTCACTTTTGCTATCTGATGAAGTCTAATCTTTGATGAAAACGTATATCAAGTGGACGGTTAATTTGTGGTTTTTATCTGTGCTGTGCTGGGGTCTGAATAAACTGTGCTTCCTTGCCGTGGTCATCCTGATGACTTTCCTTACAGCCTTTATTATTTATTTACTAGTAGAATCAAGACATTTTAGAGAAGTCTATGATCAAGCAGAAAGGGGCAGCTAAATCAACTTCCTATTTCTTATTTCAATAAGGAATACAATTCTGTCATATTCATTTCATTAGCTGCATAATGCAGTTATTTAGACAATATTTCTGGCTACTATAAATAGCTATGGCAATTTTTGCAATATGTCGACATTTTTCCACCAAAGTAGAATTAACAGCAGATTAAGCAGCATAGTAGGAAGTTTTATTTAGTCATGCAGGACAGTCTGACTGTTAATTAGTCTGCATTAAGTGTAACACCTTAATAAACGTGCTCTGTTTAGACTGTAACACAGTTGTCCATAGAAAATCACCTCCAGAAACATTGCTTCACTAAATTCTATTCTGTTAAAGTATTTTGTTGAGTAATCTGTGCTGCCTTAACATCCACTTGATATTACTGTAAATGATTGTTTATAATGGTGTGCACATAACAAATGAATACTACATAATTAATTTCGATTTCATGCAATCATTTGATGAATGATACACCTCTGGATCTAACGATACGCAGGCAGTAATTCTATGGTTCAGGGAAAAGAGTGAATTTCTGACTTCTGTATACAATCTTTAAAAGGAGATACCACCATACAGGTGCAAATACATATAGTACTAAATTAGTTATGTGGTTTTACGTAGTATGTGTGTGTGAATATATATATAAGAGAAAACTTGCAGAGAAAACCAGTTTAATAAAAAGCAAAGCTTTCGGGCGTAACCCTTCTTCAATACTAATACATTCAAACACTAAACTCTAGAAGCTTAAATACAGGTCTAAAATCACATGACCAGCAGCCAAATGAAATCATGTGACAGAAAACAAATTATAAATTAAAGACATATACATATAAATATATTAAAAGATGTGTAGATACACAGTATAAAATATTTACTTTACAATATTACGTAGCTTAACTAACACAGGTTTTAAACTGACAGTGCTATTTAAACCAGGATGAGTGTCAGCAGCTAATCTCAATATCCATTCAAATTCTTTGAGCTCAAAGCGGTTGTTGACATCACCACCTCTTTCATTTGGACATAGAGCATCAATCACTCTAAACTTAAATGTATGTGTTTCACCACAAGTTTTAATATGTTTACATAGTGCATTATTGTCACAATTTCTCCTAATTTCAGAATTATGGTCTATAACACGTTCCTTAAGCTTACGTATTGTTTTTCCCATGTAAAATGAACTGCATGAGATGCAGGTAGCCAAATAAACCACAAAAGTGGTGTTACAAGTAGCTGTAATTTTAAAATTAAATACTTGTCCATTGGCAGGATGAGTGAAAATATCACTACCATTCCCTAAGATGTAAGCACAGGCAACACAGTTAAAACATGGAAAAGTACCAGCTTTAGCAGCCAATTGTGTATAACAGGGTCTATAAAAATCTTTATAACAGAGTAAACTTTTAATCGTCCTCATATTTTTATATGTAAAATGTGGCTTGGTGCCCAATATAGTTTTTAGTTCATCCAATGCCATCAGAATGGGCCAGTTCCTGTTAATAATTTGTCTAATTGAACTTGACCTATCATTAAAAGTTGTGATGTACCTTATTTCATGTTGAGCAATGGTGTTATTACACTGACTTTCTGTGAGGCTTGACCTATCTTCCAAAAAAAGTTGGTATAAGTGATGTCTGCCTAGCTTCCATTACATCAGATTTAAACTTGGATAATAAATTCATATCATATCATATCCACTAGAAAAAAAGTCCTCTACCATATTATCAAGTTGTGAAACAAATGTAGTATTATCAGTAGTTAGTCTACTTGCTCTAATAAATTGTGATTTTGCTACACCTTTAAAGATATGTGGCGCGTGCATACTACTGTGATGCGTATATCTTCCATTACTAACATCCTTTCTATAAATACTAGTGTTTAATATGCCATCATTCAATTGCAGTTTGACATCTAAAAAACATATGCTGCTATCAGACACATCCATTTTAAATTTCAAAAAATTAGTACTAGAATTTAAATAATCAATGAAAATATTCAAATCATCCAAAGTACCATTCCATATTAGTAGACAATCGTCTACAAATCGCTGATAGAAACTAATGTTACTAAGAAATAGATTTTGTGCATTAAACAAATAATTGCATTCCCATTGGTAAAGCACTAAATTGGCGTAAGTATTTGCTATGGATGTGCCCATAGCTACGCCTGTTAACTGAAGAAATAAGGTATTATTAAACATAAACACATTGTTCCTCAGAACTACATCCATAAGGCAACAGATATTACTAATGAGCCTATGGACAGGACTAGGTTGATAAGACAAAAATTCTCTAAGTAGTTCTATTCCCACATCATTAGGGATAACTGTGAAAAGGGACATGATATCAAGCGTCACTAAATAATATTTCTTGGTATTTAAATCAGTTTTTACATTATTATACCATACCCGTAGCTTTGACAATAAATCACAAATATCCTTTAGAATAGAACTACATTTAGGTAAATAAACTTCTAATTGCCTATGCAAATAAACTGATATGGGTTCAGTAACCCAACCACCTCCAGAGACAATCGGTCTCATGGGTGGATTTTCCAGGTATTTATGAATCTTAGGGATCCCATATAAATGTGGAATCAGAGGACAAGGTACTGTAAAATAGTTAAAAAGATCAATATCTATGTCATTATTAAGCTGCAGCTCATACACAACCATGTTCACATAACTTATACAATTTTTTACATCAGTTGTAGTGATAACTTTAAAGGCAGTATCATCATTTAAAAGCAGAGAAACAGCTGAAAAATAATTATCACGATTCATTAAGACAGCCTTGCCACCTTTATCAGCTTGTTTTATAATAATGTCATTACACTGTTGTAAACTTTTTAAGGCTTTATACTCAGAGAAGCTTAAATTATATGCCTTGTTTTTAACAGGTTTTAAATATAGAGTTCTCTAATCTGAAACTCGCAAATGTCATGAAAAGCCTTTAGTACAGGAACACTAACTGGCATAAAAGTGCTACTACGTTTACAACATTTTTCAGGCGCAGGAGTATTACCAAATAGCAGTCTTAAGTTGAGATTTCGAACAAAGATTTTTAGTTCTGTTAAAGCAGAGACAATATTGTCACAACCATATGGTATAAATTTAAAACCTTTACTGAAAAGCGAAAGGTGCGCTGATTGTAATTCAAAAGTGGAGAGGTTTAATACACTGTTCATTTGCGACTTACTTTGTTCAGTCCTAAAGGGCTTTGATTCTTCCTTTTGTTTGTAGATGTAATTTGTGTAGATAACAAGCCCCTCGACTTGGGGGATTTATTTCCAACTGCTTCTGGTTGTTCTAACTGAAAACGCTTAGGTACAAAGCTAAAAGTAAGTTGTTGAGTCTTTTTTCCAGTTAGCGTATTCACGTTGTCAGCTCCATCATTCTTACTTTGTATCCTAACAGATGCGCATGCGCTGCTGGTTACAGATGTAGGTGTAGGTTGGACTATCCCATCAGATGTTGTATTGTGTGGGAATCTCTTTAGTTGTAGGTGTTTCTATGACATTAGTGTTGCATACAGGTTCATCAAAAGTGTCTAAGGCATCAAGTGCTTCTTTATAAGTAGGCTTTTGATAATTAGAGGTTGTATGATAATCAGATTTAGGCCAAGAGAAAATATTTCCCTTTTGGAAGTCCCCAATGTCACGTAAAAGTTTACGTTTCTTAGTAGCTTCCATTCTTATGTCGAGGGTATGCAGTCTATCTAGCATTTGCTGATAGACATGATTTCATTTGGCTGCTGGTCATGTGATTTTAGACCTGTATTTAAGCTTCTAGAGTTTAGTGTTTGAATGTATTAGTATTGAAGAAGGGTTACGCCTGAAAGCTTTGCTTTTTATTAAACTGGTTTTCTCTGCAAGTTTTCTTTTTTGAATATATATATAGACATACACACACACACACGCACGCACACACACACGCACACAAGCACACACGTACACACGCACACACACACACACACACACACACACACACACACAATCACACACACACACACACATATTGACAGACAGACAGTTGTATTTATTGTAAGTATAGACACATACATACATCTTACCATAAGAATTTTAATTTGCACATGGTACTAGGAAAGCAGCACACCGTTAGTCATGGTTACATAGTTAGAAGGCATAACATTTTACTGCCTCGTTTTTTCTAGGCAGCATGCTTACTGCTTCTTGTCTTCCTTTGACAACATTTGGTCCCACCACAGATTATCTGCAAACCGTATCTTACACGGCATGTGTTTTTTACAGTCTTGCATACTGAACAATGGCTTCTTTTGACTGCATTTAGTGAAATTTTATGAGTACTAGTTTCCAAAGGCTTGAAATTTATTTTAACCAGGCTGTCTACTTTGCACAGAAAACCAAAGAATGCTCACATGTTTCAGAACAGGAGGTCTCACAGTTCTCCTCTATCCTTCCTGATCTTCAAGGATATCCTTTACGCGCTGCATAATTCAGTACTGCCCACAGAAGATGCTTATGGAAGTCACCATATTATGCAAATGTTTACTAACAGCAGTCAGTTCATGGGGGAGGCACTCCACAATGATGCAGAATTCGTAGTTTAAACCTCACTTTGTTATGGGTTTTTGGGTGATTTGACTTATGATCCACTTTTATCTGTGATTTTGCTGCCTTTGTCCCTGATTTAGAATGTGCAGAGCATGCCGCATGCCTTGCAATGCAATTAAAAGTAGCTGGGATTTCAGGGAAACCCCTCCCCCCTCCACAAACACACACACACACACACACACACACACACACACACACACACACACACACACACACACACACACACACACACACACACACACACACACACACACACACACACACACACACACACACAAGCATGCGTTTTCCTCATGCACAGTTGCACAGTGAAGGGGTTAAGCCTGTCTTCTTTCTATCTTTGTCTTTCGAGTAAAGGGCGTAAAGCAAACATCTCTCAAAACATCAGCTCAGTTTTTCACATTTACATCAACGTGTCCTAAATACTACAGTAAAAACCTCTACAACATTGTAAGAAAACCCGTTTTCATACCATGTAATAAGTGCTGTAATGAGAAGCAACAGTAAAACCCTTAGTAATTACAGTGTGAAAGAAACCCCGCTTCCCGTCTGTCCCATTCCTGCATTTTAAGAAATATTGGTTCATGCAACGAAGAAGGCAAGGCATGCAGCCGGACAGAACCCATAAACTAAAATAAAAGAACTGCACCCTGGACTGGTTATGCTGTTTCAGTGAATGGGGAGAAAGCCGAGCCAATAGGTTCTAGTTCATCTTATGTTTATTCATTGCACAGGGTTACATATTTGCTTGGAAAGACTGATTTACACATGCTTTTGGATTTACTTTCCTTAACTGTCATGGCTTTGCAGAATTTACTTATAATGGGCAGAGAAATGTGCCATAAGCAGCTAAATGGAACTTCTATAAGAAGCTAAAAAACAGACCTTCTGTAAGCAGCTACAACAGATCTTCCATAAGCAGCTAAAATGGACCTTCCATAAGCAGCTAACATGGAGCATACCTGCCATCAGCTAACAATTCCAAAAAGCTCCCGCGCACTTTTGCATTCAAACACACATTATCATGTTAGCGTGCTATGAGTCTTCCTTAAAGAAACCTCTATGGAGTTATGGGTCTTGTAGCTGTAAAAGTGTGGGGGGGTGCTCCCTCGCTCTAAGGTTCAGGTGCCTATGCCACTTGAAATAGATAAATTCATATTCTATATAAAACTATAAAAACCTTCATGTATGCATAAATAAGTAATATAATTAAAATATTGAAACTTGTATTTATTAAATAACTCCATCCTAAGACCGCATCCAATTGAGATGGTTTCATTTGATCCGAGGGTGGGAACCTGTCCTTACTTATAATTCCAAAAGTATTCTACAGCCTCCAAAATTTTACTCCAAGGACCACCTCTAGATTTTTTGTCAACTTTTTTTCTAAAACAAAGAGTTCAAACCTATATATTTTTCTTAATATGCTTACAGAGAGCATTAGTTTATTAGTTTGCAAATCTGGGTTGAAAGTACTTAACAAGTAATTAATAAAGTACGTGCAGTGTTTCTAAAAATATTTTTTCCTTTCCCATGATCTTGCTTTTTACTGTATGCGTGTGTGTGTGTGTGTGTGTGTGTGTGTGTGTGTGTGTGTGTGTGTGTGTGTGTGTGTGTGTGTGTGTGTGTGTGTGTGTGTGTGTGTGTGTGTATATATATATATATATATATATATGTATCCGACACGCCAGTACACCGACAATGAGATAACCGACACCAAAAACTGACAGTTCAAAAGCACTAAACTTCATATGCCTAACAAACCACAATCCTGACAATCAACAAAACAAAACAAATACCTTTTCTGAAAAACACGCACACAACACAAGCACACCAAAAACCTTACAAACCTACACTAACCCTTGCATACACAACTTTCTATGAACTAACCTTAACCTAAACCCTAACCCTAAGGTCGTCAATATCGCACACTCACCTAACCCACGCCCTAACCCTAACTCACTTAACCCACCACTAACCCTAAAGTCTGTCACTATCGTGCACTTACCTTACCTGCCCCCTAACCCTAACTCACTTAACCCACACCTAACCTTAAAGCCTGTCACTATCGCACACTTACCTTAACATGTCGGTGTTCTCAGCGTCGGGCTTTTCAACTGTAGGTCATCTCCGTTGTCGATCTTCCGGTGTTGGTGTTCTCGTCATCGGCATTTTCAGCTTTCAGTGTTATCAGGTAGACATATATATATATATATATATATATATATATATGTGTGTGTGTGTGTGTGTGTGTATATATATATATATATATATATATATATATATATGTATGTGTGTGCGTGTGTGTCTGTGTGTGTGTGTTTGTGTGTGTGTGTGTGTGTGTGTATATATATATATATATATATATATATATATATATATATTTATATATGTGTGTGTGTGTGTGTGTGTGTGTGTGTGTCTGTCGATGTTATGGATGACATATGTCTCCTTTTTTCTACAATAATGATAGTATTAGATAAAGTGTTTTTTTTTTTTTTCAGAAAGTAAGGTGCATGTTGGGGTTAGGAGCAGGGGAAGGAAAAGAGTTAGGGTTAGCATATATAGGTGTTGTAAAGGTAAAGCTCTTCTATCAAATTAAGTCTGAGAGTATTGTTTTTTTTTTTTTTTTTGTTTTGTACTTTTTTGTTTTTATTTAAGATTGTCAGATAAGGAGACTGGTTGTATTTCTTTTCCAATAAGTTTAATGTGGGCTATAGGTGCTTTTTGTTGGTGATGTACGTTCAAGATTTTTAGGCCCTGTCTTTAGTCTGTATAGGTATTTTGTGCACTGCCATTATTAGGTATACTCTCTCTCTCTCTCTCTCTCTCTATATATATATATATATATATATATATATATATATATATATATATATATATATATATGGTTTATCTTTAAAATGTCATGGCTGACTTGTGAAATGCACTTATGTGCAAAAGTATCTTTTGAAAAATACATATTAGCGAAAGAAAAAATTCTACACTCACAACAGCGAATGCTAGTGTGCATTCATTATTATAAATTCGGGATTTTGAGTGGAGACCACACTATAGTTGGGATCAACAAATGCACCATTTCCCTCCCTGTAGTGCTATCTCAGAGTTAGTATATATAAATAGCAGGGAGTGTGGGGGCACAGCTCCTCAAATGGGGGTGCAGTGGAGCTTGTCCTCTTCAAAACATTTGTAGCAGAAACCCAGAAATGAGGTAGTTTTGCTCAAAGTTGACATTTCCTGGTCAACTTTCATTAAGTAAAAAACAAAAAACAAAAAATGAGCTTGAGAGCACGATCCCAATAAAGAACACTGGTTTATTATATATGTATAATACCCAGTGTTCTTTATTGGGATCGTGTTCTCAAGCTCATTTTTTGTTTTTTGTTTTTTACGAAGTTTGTTCGGTGTCTCTTGCTTAGTTTGTGAAACTTTCATTAAGTACTAGGCTCACATTTCTGAGCATGAAAATTTGCCATTTCTGACCTTTCAAATCCAGTAAGTAAACAGCTGCACAAGTGTGTTACAACATTTTAAAGGTAAATCATATATGTGTATATGTATATATATATATATATATATATATATATATATATATACACATATATATATATGTGTGTGTGTGTGTGTGTGTGTGTGTGTCTGTGTGTATGTGTGTGTGTGTGTATATATATATATATATATATATATATATATATATATATATATATATATATGGTTCAAGATATGCATTTCGTGTGGGTATAAGCTGCGTCTGCAGGATGCCCAAGACAGATGCCTCTATTGCTTGGGCATGGCCTGTTTGGAGACTGATTGTCAAGCATGTGCTGCTTTTGGCACTTGTGTGCTTTTAATGAGTTATGCATCAAGCTGGTGGTATAGAGTATGATCCACCCTTCTACACCTTCATCTTCCTCTCCATCACAGCAAGAAATCTGAAAAGAGGGAGAAGTTCATTTTAAGGATAAGGAATACAAGTCCTTCAGCAAAGAGTGAAAGGACCACAAATGATTCTCTTCATTCACAGAAAGACAGCCAAAGCCAAATTTTCAATACTCTTCAGTGATGGCAGCTCCATCACCTTCAGGTTCAGTAGTTCCTACTAAACCCCATTCTCCAATGCTACTGGTTTGGAAGCTTCAAGGTCACCTACTCTAAGCACATCCAGTTGCTTTTTGGCAAATGACCCAACAACGTCTTCAGCAGACTGCAGTTTCCCTTCTTCCCTATACTGCCAGTCGAATTTTCTCTGGTGTCATTCCCTTCTCCTTGACAGATCTAAGCTTCTGCTTTTTACATCTATTATTTGGATTTGATGCCTGTAAAAAGGTAATCCAACCCACTGTCAGTGGCATCTTCTTCTAGGTCAGTATGAGCATCAAGCCTTTGGATCTGGAGCAGCTGATGTGGTCATTCTTGCAGGCCCTGATACGATTAGGTATTATCCCAGCATCATCAGCTTCTATGCTTAAGGTCTCATCTTCTACTGCTGTTCTTCCTCACCCGTGGGTCTGATTGTGCTGCCCTGCCTTAGGCACCAGGTCCTTCCTTGGTGTTCTTGACTCTGGCATTGTCTGAGACTGGAATGTCTCAGAAATGAACATCTAGGGACACTGCTCCTTTGCTGGGGTCAACATTCCAGTTCTCCAAGTCATTTCAGTCCCTAGGGGCATCAGCACTCAACAACTCAGTTCCAGTATTGACATTGAAGCTGGTCAAGTCAGCACCAGGCACCAGTGCCTTGATTGGGTCTTCAAATCGAAGGAGTGTCAGGTACAGTCATCTAGTCTCATCTTCAAGCTTCAGTGTTGTGGAGAGTATCCTCTCCCAGTTGAAGATGGTAGCATCAGGCTCATCTCTTACCCAAGCCCCTAAGCCTCTGGATCTGCACCACTTTACTTCAGATAGTCTGCACCTTTGGGCCATCAGGTTTCTCTGTATTCAGGGACCTCCCATTTCTTGCATGTCTCCTCCTGCTTCCCCTGATAGGGAGGTCCGTGATAAAAGCACTCAGATTTCCCTGACAAATCCTTTACTAAAGACACTGACCTAGAAGAAGAGGGAAGCTTCCCCAAATTTCTCCAAGATTTTTACTATTTATTTATTTATTTATTGACATTTGTTTACCAGGAAAGTCCACTGGGCCTAGGGAGCCCATTTTCAGATGAGGCCCAGGGAGAAAAGCTCCAACAGTAAATTCTACAAATCTTAACTAGTTGTTAGATACATGTAATAATAAAAACCAAATGACAGCGGTATTATACAGACATACAATAGGAGAGAGTGATATATTAAATGAATATACAATGTGATTATATAAAGGCAAAGGAAAATTTAAAAGATCAGTATTTTTAAAGAGATAATACAGAGACAGAAGCTGCTAAGCAAGCTAAGTATGTCATGAGTTAATGAGATATGTGTGGGTAGTAGTATGTGTTGCAATTTGGTGGTAAAAAGATATTTACAAGTTCCAGTAAGATCAATAATGAGGCAGTGAGAATAAGTTAAGTTAGCCATAAGAATGAGAGGGATATGTAGGGAGATTAGATGGGCAAAACAGTGATAAATAGGAGTGGAAATGGTGCGGTGGCTGGGGGGTAAAGTATGTTGTAGGAAGTGAGGAATCAGGTAATGGAGGATTGAGAGTTAAGACAGCTACATTTCCATTGGGAGAAGAGGTACTGTTGCACAGATTTTTTAAAGCAGGCAATTTTGCTGGAGGTTCCGATAAAGATTGGGAGAAAATTCCATAGTGTGGCAATAGAGAAGGAATACAGCATGTCACCTGCTGGAAGTTTTGGTTTGTGTACTTGCAGGAGAAGTTGATTTTTGGATCTTAGTGGTCTGTTGGGTGATATTGGGTTAAGATGGAGGAGAGGGTGGGACAATCTGTAGGTTTGTATATGATTTATGTGCAGTGAGTAGTTGCAGATATGTTAAATACTGTGGAAGTTCAAGGCAGTTAAGCTTTTGTAGAGAGATGCAATGATGGGAAGAATATTTTGTGTTGGTAGCAAATTTGGCAACCTTGTTATAACAGGTTGTGAGTTTACCTTTTAGAAAGGAATGGATGTTGCGGAGGAGAGGAGCACCATATAGAAGAGAAGGAAGAAGAAAGGTTGAGGCAAGGGTATGCATCGTAGTGCAGCTGAGCAATTGCTTGTGCCTGCAGAGGGTGCCTAATGTTTGGTGTTTTTTTTATATTATTGTGGATGTGGAGATCAAATGACAGGTTTTCATCTATAGTATCTCTGAGTAGTTTTGTATGGGAGACAACTTCTACTGTGCTATTTTTTGAGAGTGAATGGTAAAATCGATCTTGTTAATTAAGACATTTTTCTTGGGAGTGAAGAGTAGCAATTTAGTTTTGTTTGGGTTTAGGGCAAGATGATTATTTGAAATCCAATTTTTAGTAGAAACAAAGGCATCATGTGTTAGTTGTAGAAGTTCTGTTGTAGATTTAGCTGAGCAGGTGATGGTTAAGTCATCAGCATGTTGCACAACAGACCCATTTTTAGAGTGGACCGAAAGTTGTTTACAAAAATACTAAAAAGAAGGGGTCCTAAGATGGAGCCCTGTGGAACTCCTGTGAGGGTCACAAGAAATGGAAATGAAAAGTTGAGCCATTTGGTGGACTGTTGTCTATTATTTAAGTAGTTAGTGAACCAGTTAGGAGTTGGGGGGAAATACTTAGGTGAGAAAATTTACTGAAGAGTAGAGAGTGGGAAATTGTATTGAAAGCCTTAGAGAGGTTGAGAAACAGTGAGGATACAAAGTTACCATTGTTTCTGGCTTGATTAATTGTGTCCATAAGAGCTGTGGTTGTGCTGTGGTATGGACTGAATCCATGTTGAGTTTGAGAGTGGAGTTGTTTTTGTAGTAGAAAGTTGAGTGGTTCTTGGTGAAAACATTTTTCCAGAATTTTAGAGAGAGGGGAGAGAATAGCAATGGGTCAAAAGTTAGAGATATCAGTGTTTTCACCGCCTTTGTAGAGAGGGAGTATATATGCTTTTTTCCAAATGGTGGGAACATGGAACTCCTGGAGAGCTCTATTGTGAAGTATGCTAATTGGATAGGCAATGACTCTGGCTGACATTTGGAGGTTTTCAGGGGATACGTTATCTGGGCCACTAGAGCCAGGTTTTAGTTTTAGGAAAAGTTTGGTTATGGTATTGGTGGGTATAGGGCAGAAGGTGAAGGTAGGTTGGATAAGGTTTGTAGTGCATTGTATGGGAGGTGGAACTGGATGAGGGTTAGAGTTGGAGTTAGTTTGGGGAAAGGTGGTGGTTAGTTTGGTTATAGTTTCAATGAAATTTGAGTTAAAGAGAGCAGCTATTTCTCCAGTTTTTTTGTCAGGGAAAGGGCATGGGTTATTTTTGGTACCGGGGTTAATTAGGTATGAGATAGAGTTCCAAAATGTCTTAGGGTTTTGTTTGTTATTCTTTTGGAGGTTTAGATAATAGTTTTTCTATCATTGATAACTAGATGCTTTATTTGATTATTGAGGTATCTAAATTCTAGGCGATCATTGGGATTTTTGTACTTTAGCCATTTTTTCCAGATTTTATCTCTGATGTTCATGGTTTGCTTAGTAGCTTTGGAGAGCCATATGGCATGCTTAGTTTTTATTCTTTTTTGTCTTAACGGGGCTAGTGCATTTAAGGTGTTAAGCAATGTTGAGTTAAAGAGCTCGGCAGCATCATCTAGGAGAAGAACTTTTAGTGGATTCCAATTGATGTTTCTCATAATTTCGTTAAGAGTTGAGGAGTCAAAGCTACTTAGATTTCTAGTTTGTTGGAAGTGGTGTTGGGAAGGTGTTTGTATGGTTTTACGTAATAGGCTGGTAGAGGGTCACTAATGCTGCAGGGAAGTGTGCCTGCTGATGAAATTTTGCTTGGGTCTGATACTAGTATCCAGTTTAGAACTGAGCCACTATTGTTGTTTGTGCTGGGTCTGGTTATATCTGTTATTCGTTGTGTGAAATTGAAAAGGTTGATATTAGATGGAGGGGAGTGACCTGTGACTTCCAGCCAATTGATGTTTACGTTGCCATTTATAATGTCTCATTATTTATAGTGGTAGATATCCAAGCGAGAATGTCTTCAAGAAGTAGAATATTGTTGCCAGGAGGATTGTAAATGGCTATGATGCAAAGATGCTTGGAGCTGTTTAGTTTCAGCAGATATATAAGTATCTCTGCTGTAGAGAACTGAGGGATAGGGTTGGGATAGGGGATGACTGCCAGTGTGCTGGGAAAAAGTATGGCAATGCCACCTCCTTTTTTCCTAGGTCTGTCAGCTCTTAGGCAAGCATATCCTGGAGGGAGGAAGGAATTCTATGTCTTCTATGTTAGGTTTTAGCCAGGTTTCTGTTGAAACTAATATATCTGGTTTGTTCAGAGATAACTAGGCATGAAAGTTAGGAATTTTGTTCTTGACACTTTGGAAATTAATTGTGGTGATGTTTACTGATTTACATGGGTTAGGTCTAGGGTTTGGCTGGATATCGCCACATAAGGATATAATAGAGTGCATGAAACTGTAGGGAAATGATATTAAATATATTTTTGAGGAATTATGGGGTAGTTAGAGTATTGTAGAAGCTACTTTGCACAGGATGTAGATTTAGTTTGGTGTATAGATGAGCATTAAGTTTGAAAAGGCTAGGAGACTACATGAAAAGAGACATGAAAGAACTCTTGGATCATGTGACCCCAGGCAGGTATGACCCTAGCCCTGAGTAGCATCCTGCCTTCGCCCAGAATGATACCATTGATGACAAAATGATTGACTTCAACAATTGGCTAAGCTTCTGGTGTCATTCAAAGGGGATCCAGTATTTGTCTGCCTGGGAAGATATGATTGACAAGCCACGATGCTTTGCCAGAGGTGGTCTGCACCTGTCACCCCTGGGATTCAGGTTACTGGCTAAAGCTCTTGCCACCCCTATAGTGCCTTTTTTAGGCAAGGTTCAAAGCATAAAACCACCACCATCATAGATACAAGCATGTAAAATCTGAAGGTAATGCTACTCAATGCTAGAAGTCTAAACCTCAAAATGCACTCTCTCGAGGCACTCCTAAAAATGGAGAACATCGATATCTGTGCAGTAACTGAGACCTGGTTCAAGGCTCCAGAGAGCACCCCTGCAATACCAGGCTGCAATTATTACCACACTTTTCGGCCCCAAAACCAGGACCAAAACACTAAGGTGGAGGAGTGTCCATATTCACCAAGGATATTCACACCTCCAGGCTAGTTGCCCAACACAATGCATCTGAAATTCTCCAGGTGCAACTAACACTGGGTAAGACTGCAATCCAAATTGTAGCTTGCTACAGATCCCCCAACATGCCCTAAGATTCTCACTACACCTTTTTAAACATACTGGAAAATATTAAGATACAAACAAACACCCTAATACTGGGTGATTTCAACTACCCTGCCATTAACTGGGAAAACTACACGAGTACCAACTCCTTTTCCCAATGGTTCTTGGAATTCATAAATTCCAACGACCTGGATCAACTAATCCATTGTCCCACCAGGGGCTCCAATATCCTAGACCTGGTCATTACCAACATGGGAGATAGATGCTCCACACCACTGGTCATCCCCTCATTGGTCAGGTCTGACCATAAGCAAATCACCTTTGACATCCACATCTCACACCCCCCCCCCAGTAAGGAAACCTCCTTAAAAAACTTCTTCAAAGCCAACTTCATGCTACTGAAGTCAGAAGTGATAAACTTCGCAACACCCACGCAGATGGGATCTGGAAGTTCGATTGCAGAATCCTACACTAAGGCACTGTATGAGCACATCCACTCGTGCATGAATCTTGCCATCCCAAATAGAACCAAGATGCTCTTCTCCAAAAAAAGGAAGCCAATCTGGTGGTCCCCTGCTATAAATAAACTATACAACAGAAGGAAGAAACTGTTGCAGAAAAGAGGAAAATCCCAGGATGCAAAAAACTCCCTCACCAGCCTCCGTAAGAAGCTGAGATCCCTCATAAAGTCCTCAAAAGCTAGTTACAAAAATAAAATTACCAAAGATTCCAAAGACAACCACAAGGCATTCTATAGTTATGTCAAGAATCTAAATGGCAATGCTCAGATATGCTTTGAGCTACAACAGAATGGCATTAAATATACTGATCCCAAGGATATTGCCAATATCCTGGCAGATCGATTTAGTACCAACTGCACCCCCCCCTCTCACCCCCTAAAGGGCCCATCTCAATACCAAAAGATTGCCAAATTCTGGTAATTATGGCCACACAGGTAGAAACCGCACTCTCAAAAGCTAAGAATACAGCATCCATGGGACCAGATGACATCCCAGGCTGTGTACTACATGAACTACAAAATGAACTGGCACCTCACCTAAGTGTCATGTTTAATCATAGCCTCACCTCAGGCTTCGTGCCCACTGAGTGGCACACAGCTACAGTTATCCCGCTCCACAAGGGAGGATCCACCTTGGATCCCAGGAACTACCATCCCATCAGTCTGACAAGCCTGATCTGCAAGGGTATGGAATGCATTATCATAGAACTTATAAACAAAGACATTGGCAACCTGCAAACACTGGACCCCACCCAGTTTGGGTTTGTGAAGGGCCGATCTTTTCTTCTGAATCTGATTGACTTCTTCGAATCAGTTTCCAGAGCTGTGGACAAGGGTAAGAAGGTCCACACAGCCTATCTGGACCTCGCCAAGGCCTTTGACACCATCCCCCGCTCTGGAATCATAGATAAACTTACTAAGCTGGGCATAAATTCCAACGTCACTCGATGGGTTGCCAACTGGCTTACTGACAGAACCCAGACTGTAAAAGTAGCTGACTCCAAATCCAGCTCCAAATAAGTGACAAGTGGAGTACCTCAGGGTTCAGTCCTGGGACCACTCTTGTTTGGCATCTACTTCTCTGAAGTACAGGCCAACACTAAAGGACTCTGTCTTACAAAGTTTGCAGATGACTGCAAACTGGAAGCCATTATTGAATCCCCGAATGATGTGGACATTCTACAAAAAGGCCTTACAGAAACAGATGCCTGGTGCCAGAGCCATGGGCTCAAGCTTAATGCCAAGAAACATATAGTTATCCTCTTTGGAAAAAAAACATGTACCTATGAAATACCACATAGGTGGCAGGACACTAAACATCAAAAGTGTGTTGAGAGACTTAGGGACACAGGTGGACAGTGGTCTCACTTTCGATAACCACATCACCACAACAGTCAGGAAATCCTTCTATGTGGCACACCTCATCACTAAGGGCTTTTCATCCAGAAAAAAGGAGGTCATTGCCCCACTGTACTCATCCTTCATTAGACCCATTATAGAGTATAATTCCCTGTTTGGTATGTACCTCACAAGACATCTGCAACAGCTGGAAAGGCCACAGAAATGCCTCACTAAAAGAATCACAGGCCTAAAGCCGATGCTATATGCTGACCATCTAAAAAAACTCCAGATATACTCTGCGGCATATTGTCTACTCAGAAGTGATCTCTGCTTAACATACAAAGCCATGTCAAACCCTGAGCTTTTGGACATGCTCCACTTAAAGAAATCCCAATCCATCAGAACCACATGCTCCAGGGATCAAAACTTTGTCATCACAATGAACAAAACATGCTGGAGGGATGGGTTCCTGACCCAGAGACTCCCCATACTCTGGAATAGACTGCCCTTACATGTCAAGCAGAGCACCTCATTGGCCCTCTTCAAAAGGAACCTTGATGATTGGATGGGAGATAGGAAATTCACCCTGGGGATCATGTCAGTCGCTCTGCTAGACAGGGGTCCAGAGAAGTAAATATTGTGGGAAGAAATATCCAGGGAATGTTTATGACTAGGCTTGTATAGGCCCTAGGGCTGATAGCCTAGTACCAACCTATGAACCTATGAACCTATATCTGAGTAGCTAGGGAGAGATGTGGAGGGTGAGGCTGTAGTAGATGTGATATGCTGAGGAGTGACAGTTACAGTTAGTTATTTAAGATAGGAGACTAAGAAATAGGGTGAGGGGGCAGAGCAGAGACAGTAATATGTATATAGAAGACATGGTATAATAGGGATAAGCTAGTTTGGGAAGTGATGTGTAGATGGAGGAGCATGCATAGGGCAGTGTACTTCTTTAAAAGTGATTAGTGTTTATAGAGTTAGATAGCTGAAGTGGATATTGGGCTAGGGATACAGTCAACTGTGAAGTGGAGATGAGAAGTTGATTGGTTGATGAAGAGGAAGGGGTGGTGTTATGGTGAGAATAAATGTACTTGGTTAGAGGGTGGGTGGGAATGGGGGTAGGGGAGTGAAGAGAACCCGAGCGTAGTGAGGGCAAATGGAGCAGGCAGGCCCAGGTTGAACAGAGATAGGCTTGCGGAAAAGAAAAAACAATCAGTGAGACAGGTAAGTGCAGTGCAACTATTAGGTGCAAGGGATTGTTGTGTAAGTGTTAGAGTGCCGGAGCAAGGAAAAAACAGCAGGGAAAGTGTAATGTCTGCGGATCTTGTTTGGTATAATGCAGGGGGATTAGGTTAGGGGGAAAGCATAGACTGGAAAAGTAGTTTGTAGGTTTGTGAGCAGTAGAAAGCTACGCTGAGTGAAAATAGCAGTATGGGAGTGCAGAGAGGTGACTAGGAAGGCAGGGTGGGCAGGGGGAGAATAGGTTATCAGCAGGGGTGAAAAGTGGATAAGCTTAGAATTGTGGTGATGTACAATGTGTCGTAGAGATTAACAAACAGAATACAGATTGAAACAGGCATAATGGGCACAAAATTGAAAAGTCCATTTGTACATACAATGTAGGGAGGAAGACTTAACATTTAGTAGGATGGGCTCTCTGTCATAATTGATCAGAGGTGGCCTGTGCAGTTGAAAGTTAATTCTTCAGGAGATGGCAATGTTACAGTCGCTCTTTGGGTGACTGAATGAGAAATACAGGGACCAGAGTATCACCTAATTACGATAATAAAAATAACTTGTTACTAAAAGAGAAAGGTAAGAAGGCAGAACTGTTAGTAAAGTGTTAGGTAAGAAAGGTAGAATAGGAGAAAGGAGAGACTGAAAGGTGATAGTACAAGGAGGGGTGCTTTGGAAGGTAGAAAAATAGTTTAATGAAGCAGAGATCGAATTGATATATATATGATTAAGATAGATAAAGATTAGTCATATAGCAATTTGTTTCAATATTAATATCATTATAAACAGAATGTAGCTGAAAATGGCTGGTGCAAATGACAGCTGTGATCACAGAAACCAAACCGGATAAAGTACAGTACTGGAGAATGCTAGCAGTTTTAATACATTACTTAAATAACTGAGCTCAGGTCTCTTTACTTTGAGGTGTAGTGCCATCTAGTGGTGTGTTTACTAGGTACTTAGGCAACTAGGAGAATAAAATCCACATGGGAGAAGATTTTCCCATTCAAGGAATTGGTACAAGAGTATTGTCTGATAGCTCAATTAGAATCTAATAGTGTTGCATGCCCCCAAATAATGACATGAAGTTATAAAGTCAACTAGTATAGGCAAACAGTGATTTTGAAGCTACACCCCAGTTATAGTGTGTTCCACTTTAGAGACATGGGTACATAAGGGGGAGACCTGCTGGATTAGTATATTAGGTATAGAATATGCAACAAAGTCCTTGTTAGATTTGTATAGGGCTACAACATAGGTAGAGCAGCTTTTGGGGTACTGACAAATGGCTCCTTAAAAAACTATGAAGGTTATATTGGTGATAAATCTGTATGTGTACCAACTATTCTTTTCAACTATCTCCCACAGTTAAAAAAAGGGACAATAAAAACTAAAGAGACACTTTGAGCAATAGAACATACAGCAGTTACATCAAGGTACCAACTAATATTCAGCAGTCTAGCCCAACAAGGCCACATGTAACTAATTCCATATGCTACTACACTGAATTCAACAACCTTTGAACCAATAATTTAAAGATAAACATTGTCATGGAATGGCAGTGGATTAAACAATATTGTAAACAAATAAACACTTATTTATCTCTTTAAATAACAATATTTTAAAAAAATAAACACGTATTTACCTCTTTAACAAATCTTTTGCACTGAACACAGATGAAAGGGTAAAAGGACTTCATACAATAATAGCAGTGATGCCTTTTTTTCCAGTTTACTTAAATTGTTGAATTACTGTGGGAGAGGGACCACAGAAATTCTTTCTCCAGAGGAGTCAGTGTTTCTGGACACCTTCATCATAGGCCCATCTGCATCTTGGGATGTCGTCCCTCTGGATGCCCTAATAGGCAAAGTGTCATGGAGGACTTGGAGAGAAGCTGACATGGTGGAAACAATTCCCAGGAAACCAGATAAGGGTTTGGCCTCTACTACAGACAACTTTAGTATGGGTGCAGCTGTGGACACTGTAGTGGTTGTGCTTGCCACTAAAAAAGACATCACCATGGAAAATTATTTGGTCTGTCTGGCCAGCAAGGAGTCTCAGGCTCTGAATCACTTGGGAAAGCATGCCTGTGTTTCAGGCACCTTTGCTTTGTGTGTACTCAGTTACCTTACCATGTAACAAGGCTGCTGTGAGACCTTGTTGCTGAAGTGTGAACATTTGTTAAGGTTCAGCAGCCTCTAAAGATGCCAAAGACTCTGGAGGACCAGTTGTTGACCATGCCATCTATAATTAATGCCTCCATGGAGCTGTTGTCCAATACAGCTGATAGGATGTCATGTGAAGCAGATACTGATATTGCCATGTGCTGAGATGCCTGTATGTACATACAGTATGTAGCTTTGCAGACTGCTTTAAAGCATCTTCTGTTAATACTCCTTGGCCCAAAAGTCAAAGAACCACTACATAACAGTGAACAGATCTGACAGATGCTGCCTGCTGTTGGAGTGTATTTTCTTACTCCTCAGCTGTTGTTCTCCAGAATGCAGAAGGGGGAAAGCACCTCTCTTTTCATGAAGCGTGGCATCTTTTTCAGGACAATCCTAGTGAAGACTCCCCCAAATGGTGCAGAGGCCAACTGTAATTAACACTTCCCATTTGACAGAGGTGATCCATAGAATCGGGGCTTTTGCATGGCTTTGTCGAGGAGTCCCTTCCATGTCCCCTGACAGGTTGCCTGACTGTCATACTCTGGAGGTAATTGGGGGTTGCTTGCCTTTCCCACCCAAAAAGCTTGGAAGTCATCATTTTAGATGCATGGATGTTGATAGTCATGTCTATACGTTATACAATTCACTTTCTTCTCCCAAAGGACTTCCATACATCTCTTCCAGACCTACCAACTCACAAGGGAAGGGATGCAGCAGTGAAAATTCTGAAGCTGCTTGTCAATTCAGTCATACAAAAAAATCCCACCAGACTAGTGATTAACTGGGGTCTACTCCATATTCTTTTTTTACCAAAGAAAAACAAGAGCCCCAGACCAGTTCTGGATTTCTTCAAGCAGACCAAGGTTTTGATGGTCACACTGTAGTCTATTCTGATGACTGGATGTGCTCAGTGAATCTCAAAGATGTCATCATTACATAAGGATGGTGAGGCACTCCAGGAGATTCCTGTTTTTTTTTTCTTACAGGAGATTACTCATTACCAGTTTTGTGCTCTGCTCTTTGACATCAAAACAGCTCCCTGAGTATTCACTAAATGCATGGCAATAGTGGTAGGATTACAGGCCTTCCCTTACCTGGATGATGGTTCCTCTCTGTTTCCACATGGGCAACCCTAATCAAAGCCCAAGAGTCCTTACTCCACCTGTGTCTGTCCCTAGGCATAACAAAAAGTGCAACCTAGAACCTATTCAGGTGTTAGAATTTATCATTTGCATTTGAATATGGTCACTCAGCTATCCAGGCAGTACTGAACTCTTTTTGTTTATAGGCTTTTCACATACTTCAGGTTTACAAATCCTCTGCAGCTTCAGTACTTTCTCAGCTGGACACATGGCAGCTTCTGTTTGTCTCTTTCCTTTAGCAAGATGCCACATGAGTGTTTTACAGTGGACACTAACAATTCAATGGCCCTGTCTAACACATACTTACTTCCCAGTATCACTAACAAACATCTGTTATAATCACATTTGGTGGTGGTTGGAGTCCCCACTAGTTGCAATAGGATGATCTTTTGTTCTTACCCTTCCCCAGACCATGGTCATTGTGGATGCTTCTTTTCTGGGGTGTGGGGTGCATTGTGAGGGGAAGACTGTCCAAGGTACCCAGTCGGGTCTATATCACAAAATCAAACTTCCAAAATGTCGAACACCATAAGTTCGAACTTGGAAGATCAAATTTGGATAAAATTGAAACTTCAAAACAGCGATTCTTTCCCAGGGAAAAAATTTGCTGCTCCAAAAAACACACACATAACACAATCGCACCTTCAAAACCTACACTAAACCTAACACACACCACTATCTATGCACTATCCTTAACCCAGCCCTAACCCTAAAGTCCATCACTACCGTACACTTACCTGACCCATGCTCTAACCCTAAAGTCCGTCACTATTGCACACTTACCTGTCCCGCTTCCTAACCCTAAAGTCCGTCACAACCTGTTCGGACACTTACCTTGACCCGGTCCAAAAATGCTGAAGCCGCAGAAACAGCCAACCGAATTCTTTCCCTGAGAAAGAATTTGGATTTCTGCGGCTTCGACATTCTCAACATTTGAACTACCAAGTTCGTCCTTCCAGTATTCAGCATTCTTAATGTTCGATTTCATGATAGGAACCCACCCAGTCAACATATGAGGCCAATCTTAACATCAATATCTTGGAGATGAGTGTGGTACCCTAGCATTGTAGGTCTTCAAGGGCCGTGTCCCCAAGAATGAGATGGCCATCCAAATGGACTACACATCACTGATTTGGTATCTGAACAAGGAAAGAGAAACTGGGTCCTAATCCCTGTATCAAGAGGCCATGAGGGTTTGGCAATTGGTGATATCCTTTCAATGGTTTCTGATCCCAATGTACATCTCATGGAAATCCAACATTCTGAAGGATAGTTTAAGAAGGAACATCTTTCTGCCTCATGAGTGGTCCCTGAATCTGGATGTAGTATCCCAGATTTTCAGCTGCTGTAGCACTCCCTGCTGCAGTCTTTTTGCTTTCCTGTCCAACACAAAGTTCAGTAGATTTTGTGCCCTGACCCTCCTAACAGACAGTCACTATGGGACACAATTTTTCTTGCATGACCCCCAGGTCTTCTTTCACCTATATCCCAATGCCCTTCATTATCAAGTGTCTTCAGAAGGTAGCTCATTGCAGTGACTATAATCATCATTGCCCTATTCTAGCCCAAGCAAGTCAGCTTCCCCTTTCTTTGGCCTCATCTGCTTCACCAGACTTTGGTGCTGGATGCAGTCTTGGGTCTAATTTCTCATCCTTTGGGATTACCCCTCCTAAACTTTCACACCCTCGACCTGACCCCATGGTTTGTCCAATTTCAATGATTCCGAGGAATCCAAAGCTCTCTGAGATAGTTATTCATATCCTTTCAAGTCTCAAAAAACTTCAGCACCTCTGGATGTCATTCTGGACTTCTTGACTAGTTCTTTTCATTCTGGCCTTAGTTACTACACCATATAGCTACAAATAACCAGCATTTCTAGCTTTCATATTTGCAGAGATAATACTCCAGTAGTGGTTCTTAAGTTCACTAAAGCATTGCGGAGTACTTTTTTGCATTTGTCCACCTGTTTGGCAACTGGTGCCTCCTTGGGATCATCCTCTGAAACTGCAATTTTTTCTAGACCTCCCTTTGAACCTTCAACCATGGTATCCGTAAAATTCTTGCCATAGAAACTTCTTTTTGGTGACCTTCACTTCAGCCAGAAGACTGTTGAGATGAAAGCCTTATCGTCCATATTTCCTCAGTTGACTTTTCATAAAGATAGAGTTACCTTGAGGACAAACCCTTACTTTCTGCCCAAGGTCACTTTGGAGTCTACTTTGAACTAACCCAGTCACTTGCCAGTGTTCTTTACAATTTTCAGTAACAAGGGAAAATATCTGTTTCATTGTTTGGATGTTCCTGGACAATTCAGATTCGATTTGGATAGAAACAAAAGTTTTAGGAAATCTGACCAAATTGTTGTATCCTTTTCAAAGTCAAAGCTTGATAAGTCTGTTTTCAAAGTGATCATGTTCTTGAAAGGAATGTCTTTATTTGTGAAGATTATAGGTCATTCCATTAAATCAGTGGCTACTTCAACTGCCTTTTTTCTCGTAGGCATTCTATTGATATTTGTGCTGCAGTTACCTGGTCTAATACCCATACCTTTGTCTCCCATTACAAACTGTATGTTCAGTATTGGTCTAGGGCTTCACTTGATTCTACAATTCTATGGACTGTTCTCTCCTAGGGCCTCCCTGTTGTTTTTCTTACTGGGGTCAGTGTTACACAGGTTGAAACTGGATGGAAAATACATCAGATATGAAAGTTATGTACTTAATATAATTATAAATCCATGTTGTCTTCTTCTGTCAGGCTCCCACCATGAACCCTGTAAATTGTTACCATTTAGAGAATTTTCCTGCTTGGCCTTGTGGTCCATCCTCAAAGCCTGCAGATGAGGGTCCATTCCTGTTGCCATCTCTTCTATGCCTCATTTGTATCATCTTGTTTAGGTTTGCTCATTTTTCAGGCGGTTGTCACAGGGCAAACTAGCTCTGATGCAGGATTGTAGGCAATGCCCTTACTTATTAGATGAGCAATACAGAAATGTCTTTCTTACCACTGTGGAGAAATGGTGATCAAAGGTAAGATTGCTGTCAACCTGTGTGCCCAGGTCTCTCACCATTGAGTGCATACTTAGGGTGTTGCTATTGATGTGGTAGTTAGCAGGAATATCATTCCTACCAAAAGGGATGATAATACATTTTTTGCATTGAGTTTAATGCCATGACTTTGGCACCAGTCATTTTTTTTGTGTAAGACCTTCTTGTTGGATGTTGACATCATTTGGAGATTCTATGACTGCTTCCAGTTTGCAGTCAACAAACACCAAGGCACCATCTGCACCTGTGGCCAGGGCAACTATTCCTCTTTACCACACTTTAGTTACATTTTTTTTTGTCATCTCAGGTCATTAGTACACCGACTGAAACTTTCAAACTCTACAGTAACCAAATTATACACCTCATTAAAGAAATGGTATGCTTTAGCAAAAGATGCCACAAATGCATTTTAAAAACCAAGTCTTCATACTCATCCCACAGAAAGGGAAAATCAAACAAAATGGTCTTAAAAGTCTAAGGATGAAACTGAGTCTAACCTGAAATCATCAAAAAGCTGACGTAAAACCTGAAAAAGTGTGAGGAATTTGACCTTAAAACCTCCATGACAGGCATTTCCCTAGCTAAAAAAGAAGGGCTTTTTCGGTGAAACTCAGTACCTAGCTAGCTGTTCAGAGGCTCCCTGTTAGTATAGAAGTGGCAGTAATGACATGGAATTCTAGCAGTCATGGGTTCAACTACTGAACTCAATACAATATTTTGTGGGGCACAAGTGGTACAGACCTTGTTTAACATGCAAGAGGTAACCAGATCAATGCATGCATTCTCATGCATCTCTGAAAGTTATCACATAAAATTAAAACTGTAAACTGTCCAGGGTTTGATTTTCTGAACATCCATTTGCCTACCATGTGACTCAGAGCAAGTCATTTAGCCTGACAGTGCCCTGGGATCACTGGAAAACTGGGCTTTGCTTGTCAGTGGTTTCCTGAACTGAATGCCTAGTATCTACCAACAGTCAAGGGCAGACACAAAGATCTACACTATCACTGCACCCTTGCTCCCACTTCTATACATCACCCACCTACTAATTACGCTTATCATACCATCAAAATCTCCATCCCAATACACTCACCATACTACCAGTCACCTGTTACATTCAAACAAAAAATATCCTTAAAATATGACATGTTAATTACCAGATTTATAAAACTTGTGTCTACTGCCCTATCTAAATTAGCCCTCTGTGGTGATATCCACCTTAACCCTGGTCCTACCATTACCAACTCCTCACCTAAAAATCTGCCTAATAACTGCTCCTCCTCACAACTAACATCCAACAGAAAGCCATCTGACCTCCTGTTCATGTGTCTAAATATCAGAAGTATAATAAAACCCATGACCTAAATGCCAACATAGCTTTATACTCTCCTGATATTCTCATCATGACCAAAACCTGGTTCAAACCTCACATCAAAAGTGAGGAAATACTCCCAACAGGTTATAACATTCTTTGCGTAGATAGATTACCTAAGAAAGGGGGTGGTGTGGCTCTAATGTTTAAATACCACCTCAACATCTAGATCCTAAACACATCTGCCTCCCACATTGGAGATGAAGAAATCCTATATGCAAACCTCAAACTAAACCCAAATAAAACAATCAATATCATAGGATGCTACTTCCCACCTGGCCAAAACATCCCACCCGTGGAAAACCTCCTGAACTGGGCTAACCATTCCCTACTCCAGGAAACCATAATCATAGGTGATTTTAATATCAGCTGGCTATCTTGTAGTAACAATCACCCAGCTCACCACCTAAACCTTCATGGTTTCTCCCAACTAATACAGTCACCTACCTGGATAAATACAAGCATACTACACTCCACTGGATATTAGTCAATGAAGACCCTCACTCATACTTAGCTGGCTGGCTACCAGACAACCTCAGTGACCACACTCCAACATTAATTCTGAGACAGCACTTAAATTGTGCTAAACTCATCATTTATAGGCAAATCCGAAATAGGCTAAACTTTAACCCCCTCTCCTTTATCTCTTCCCTTCAAAAATGTGATTGGACACCATTAAAGTACCTCAATCTGGATGAAGCCATCCACTTCTTTAATAGCACCTTTCTAAACATCATAAACACACATGCCCCCATAAGAAATGCCAGAGTCAAAACACAGTACTCCCCTTGGCTACAAAAAAACACCAGGGCACTAATGAAAATGATAGATAAGGCCTGGGAGCACAGCGCTTAACAAAAACACCCTTCTCTAGACAGTCATTCCTAGAGTTGCGCAACAAGGTCAAAAAGCAAATAACAGAAGATAAAACCCAATATTATCAGTCTGCCCTAAACTCCTCCCATCACAACCCTAAGCAATTCTGGCCCACAATAAACTCCATTCTCCACCTAGGTAAAGTAGGCACCCCCTGGACTACCACTTCCCCTTCCTCCAGCAGTATTGCTGGCTCATTCAATAAACACTTTACTGAAATCATTCTGCCTTTGACTAAACAACACAACCATTTACCCACCCTCCCTGCATCAAAACCAAATACTCTGCCTGCAGTCTTTTCTTTTTCATCAGTACCTACCTCCTATATAAATAAACTTCTATTGAAACTTAAGCCTACAAACCTTGCAGCCGACAATCTCCCCTGTGAATACCTAAAAATAGCAGCAGAAAGCCTTGTTTATCCAGCCTCTATCTTAACTAATTGGTCCTTATCAGAAAGCTATAACCCCACACTGTGGAAAATACACCACATCATTCCCCTCCATAAAGGTGTTTCCTCCACCGAACTTTCCAATTACCGCCACATAGCCATCCTTTCTCCACTTTCCAAGACACTTGAGAAATGCAGACATTCTCAAGTCTTAGACTACCTCTTAGCTAATAACCTCCTCTCCAGCACCCAACATGGCGTCAGGCCATACCACAGCACTACTACCACCTTGCTCTCTTTCACTAACGCTATCCTTCATCATAAAAATAATGGCCTGTTCTCTGCTATATTTCTGGATATATCCATGGCTTTTGACATGGTCTTACACAAACTACTAATCTCTGTTCTCACTAACCTATCCTTTTCCCAATTATCTACTGACTGGTTTCACAGCTATCTAACTGGCCACCAAAAATCAGGTGTCTTGCATAAATACCTATCTCCCTAAAATCCTGTCACATTTGGTGTTCCCTAAGGATCCATCCCTGGTCCCCTACTATTCTCACTCTTCACCAATGATCTATTCACAGCCACCAAGCATGCCTCTCTTATACAGTATGCAGATGACTCCACGTTCATCTGCTCATCCCCAGCTATACCTGATCTTTAGAAGATCACACAGGAAGCCTTTTTATCTGTAGAGCGCTGGCTATCTAATGCCCAGTTATTACTCATTCCAAGCAAGACGAAACTCCTTATCTTCCAACCCACTAAATCTAACCCAGTTATCCCTCGCTTTAATATTCTAGCCAAAGACAATGCCATCATCTCCCCATCAGAACACACCAAACTACTTTGTGTTGAGACTGATAACAATCTCAGATTTGACATTCACATTTCTCTTACTATAAAAAAGTTCACAAAAAACTAGGTGCACCTAAATCAACTCTCTCTCTCTTGCCCACAAGTTAGTAAACCATCCTCTTAAAGTCCCATCCCTTCAAAAACTTCTCCAGCCCTACTGTTCCACTAGTCCACTACGCTCCAGCAGCAAAATTTACTTCTAGCGACCAAACCCAACAACTCAGTGGAAGAAGCATTTTTCTTTTACGTCATATCCAGATTATGGAACAATCTTCCCACCTCTATAACCACACTACCTTCTTGCAATCACTTCAAGACTGCACTAAAAACTCACTTTAAACATCTCTGGTTATGCCCATGCACCAAATCCCGACTAGTAACCTTCCTTTTTACCTCCCCTTCCTCTCCCTCTCCTCTAGCCACCCTGCCTCACACCGTTTGATCACTGCATTCCTTCCTCTGCTGGCTCAGGCTCACCATTTACCCTTCCCTTCCCTCCTCACTCAATCTCTCAGACCTGTTATAACATGCTTAACTACCTCACTTCATCTCAACTCCAAATACATATCCAACTGACTTGCACCTAGCTTCCTCTCACTACCACGTATATTCCTCTATCTTCCCCTTCCATCCCATTAGCCCTTCTAGCTTGTTCCACCTTTGTGTGGAGCATTTGTTTTATATCTGTTTGAATTTAGTGCAATATTTGTATATAAGATTTAAGTATATGAGTTTAGAACAGTATCCGTGTGAGCTTAGTACTATCTGTATATACATCCTACCTTTATTCCTAGCCTCTAGCTGGATATTGGTATATCTGTTCATTACTATGTTTCATATTGTACGGGTGGCCACGGTGGTGCAGTGGTTAGCATTGCTGCCTCACAGCAAGAGGTTCTCCGGTTCGATTCTCAGCTGGGGTGCCTTCTGTGCGGAGTCTGCATGTCCTCCCTGTGGTCGCCTGGGTTTCCTCCGGGTGCTCCGGTTTCCTCCCACATCCCAAAGACATGCATTAGGTGAATTGGAAACTCTAAATTGGCCCTAGGTGTGAGTGTGCGCATGTATGTGCCTTCTGTGGAAGGTTGGGCGCCATGAGTGGACAGATGATCTGCTGTGGCGACCCCTAACCGGGAAAAGCCGAAAGAAGAAGACTATGTTTCATATTGTATGTATAGCTAATGTTAAGTGCAGTATGTGTATGTATATTCAATTGTTCTTCATGTACTGTGCTGCTCATTTATTGTTCCGTGGAGCTTTTCTCCCCGGGCCTCCACTGAAAAAGGACCTGTTTCCAGTTGGAATTTCCGACTAAATAAATAAATAAATAAATTATTACATCTTCATATAAAAGGAGTAGATTTTAAATCATAAGATCATTTTGTAAGAGTGTGATCCTCAGAAACTATAATAAATTAAGTTAGCTAGCTAATGAACCAGACAAATCAAAACATAAACAGATGTTAGCCTGGCATAAACAGAGGTAAAGAAGTAAGATAAGAGGCTAGTAAAGCATGAATATGACCAAAATAATGCTTGGGATCAAGACGACATATAAATGAGGAATGCAGGGTGAATGTCAGTGGATCAAGGTTTGCTATACTTTTTTTCCTCCAGGTTTGCAGTTTTACTGTCATGATACAGAGGGATAGTGGAGATTACAACAGGAGCGATTTGGGCAGCTGCCTAAGGCCCACAGCTTTAGGGGATTCATAGCCAGTATAGGAATAGGGCACTGCAGCTTTGGTTGCTTTGAACAGGGGGAGCACAGAACCATTTATCTACTTATTATTTTTAAGTAAAGAAATGCAGTTTTTTTTTCCTTTACGTCAAAGATAAAATAATAAAATACATAAAACAAGCAAGCAGCCTGTGTTCTGAGCAGCCACAGCTGCGGTTCCCTACGGGGAGAGAGGAGCACTTAACCAATCAATCATGGGACTGCAAGAAAGCAGAACGCCTACAAATATTAAACAGTAAAGGGAAGGGTGCAGTACAGAAGAGCACAAGCTAAAGAACATTCAAAAGATTAGTATCTGTTCCTTATCATAAAATATGCACTAGATCACATCATACCTGGCGGTTTGCCAATAACAAGCATAAAGCTGATTAGAAGAGGAGAATGAGGGGCAAGTACGATGCTTACCCAACCCAGAGAATAGCATTACATGGGAAAAGCAAAGACATTCAGTGTATGTACACGTTAAAGATGTGGGCTCAGTCTAGTCAAGCTGGTGACTTTCAAGAACTGCTTATAAGGGGTGAAATTCTTTGTGGCTTAACTACTGAAACTATCAGAAAAGCTACTTAGACAATAATTAAGCTGTTGAAAATGTAGCTGATATTTGTAAAGCAGCAGCAGATGTTACAAAATGCAATGTAAAGAAAATGTGGTGGGAAATTTATACCTCTCAACTATCCTGATTTTCACAGAATGTCCAGTAGTTTGGCTCTTATTTTTGGTCTCTTCCTCAGTCAAAATTGTTTTTGGCAAATCACTAGAATTATCTGAGGACTGAAGTCACTAAATAATGACATCCATTTGTGTTTCAGACTTCATATCCTTCAGAAAATGTATGTTAAAACAAACCCTGTCACTCCAGGAACTTTTTAAGTTTATAACACTAATATTTAAAATATATCCCTATTTTTGGGCCTCTGTCCCCCAATTATGCCAAGCTTTGTCCAGATTTCCTGCACCAAGAGGTTGAGAGGTATGATGCGTACTGCTCTAAATATCTGAATAGCATAAAACAAAGAAACAATAATTTAAAATTACCCAGGCCAGATGGCAACTATGCCATGCTTAGATCTTTGCAAGAAATTGTATTCACTTGTTTTCTTTGGTTAAAGGAAGCAATGTTACCCACATGAGAAAAAAAAAAAGAACTGCTCAGAATTATTATCTGGAAAAAAGATTTAAGTTACAAAACAGATATCAGTAAAACAACAAAGAAACAATATTTATGTGAATGAACACATGCGAGCTGGCAAAGCAAGGAATATTTGCTTATTATTTTTGAAATAGATTTTGAGCATAATGCAGCCAATGGCTGGTGTATTAAAACAAAGTCTGGCAGAGAAGCAAGTCAAGTTATATTATAGTTCACAGGAAAAAGTGATTTCTTACATAGAATTCAGAATTCTGCAAAAAGAGAGAATTCTTAAAAGTAATAATTTATCCACGTAACTGCCAAATAAGCATGCATGTAGTGGGATAAAACAGAATAAATTGACATATTAAAGTTAGTTATAGACTTAAATATTTAATGTAATTAGTACAAAATCTGTTCTGACTCTTAATATTGACATATTTTGAAACATTAATTAAAAAAAAGAATTATCTATGTGAATGCTGAAAATATGCACAAGGGAATTTCCACATGACGTTTCAGATAGGTATGCAAGAAACTGTGAATGGAAATGTACACTTCCTGAGACTGGGTTAAATTTGAGCAGTGGTAAAATTAAGATTGCATTCAAAATGGAATTCCTCAAAAGAGGAAAATTCACATTTCACTTACTCCAGCTACATTATGGCCCATTATAGGAACTGAAGAAGATGAAGCTGCAAGAAGACAGGTGTGGAGGGCTGTGTCCAAATTATAAATCTCTTTCCTTTATTTTTTTTTTTTTTCAAAATGTAGTGCAGTTCAAGTTTCTGTTATTTGTAGCCATATTACAAAATCACTGAGTATACATTTAATTTTTTTTTTTCTGAAGCTGGTTTCTGTATTGCAGCTTTGAATGTAGCAGTAGTGCCATGTCTTTTTATATCGGACTACCCTCAACCCCAAGTATTTATAACAAACTGGACTGGAAATCTTATACCCAATTTAGTTAGGTGCAGCCAATACACCTCATGGCATGTGAGTTTGTTTGCTGAATCAATCATTGCTTTTCACAATGACTTGGGTTACTTATGATGTTGGCTATACCCTGTTCTGCATGTAGACATCATGTCTAGAGTGCTCGGCCCTGGGCCCACGTGCAGGAACAAAATACCATCTGTGTGACTGACTCTCTAAATGAAAGTCTGACATTTCCTAAGGAATAATCTGGTCTTTTCCAAAGCCACCAGACAGTATGTCCTGCTCATGCTCCACCTCCAAACCTCACCCAAGAAAGGCAAACAGGGTTATGCATCATTAGTCCTCCCTACTATTTGCCAGCTCCAAAGAATGCCTGAGCCACTTTTAAGCCTGGGGCTGCCTGTGCAAAGCCAGAGCTTTGCACATCTATATTATCCATCTTGGTATGTTGCCTTGAGATGGCAAACACGTTATAACAATCTTATTGTAATGAAAATCTATATTTGCATGCCATAATAACCAGACAGAGCTGTAGGTGGGAAAGACCCAAGTTGATGCACTATTCAAACCAAGGTGAAGAACAAAAAAAAAGTGAAATCTTCAGATCAAGCCAAAAAGCTATGAGGTTTGCTCTTTGGTCATTTTCCAAAAAAATCTGTAGCAAAGAGCTGCATTGGCTGTTTTCTGTAGTTGCATAACATTTGTGTAGTTACTTCACATACATGCTGATGTTATGTCATTTAAGCAATTGCAATGCTTAACACAGCTGATTGAATGGCTGTTGGTACCTGCATTCAGCTCCATTTTCTTGCAGTGAATGATTGGCATCTCTTCTATGGTGCCAATTATGATCCCTATCAGTACCTTCACCCCACCCTAACTATAGATTTGTATTCTGACCCTGCTGTTATTAGATTGTGATGAACCATTTTCATCAACAAAATGTTATATATTTCTTAACTTTAGGAATTTTGAGCATGTGAAAGGTCACATGCTTGGAACTGCTCTCTCATATATCCTGGGTCAAATGCGGTCATAGAAAGAATTACAAACACTACAAAATTATGCTAAAAAGGCAAGATAATAATGAAAGTTTCCTTATTTGGCCCTGCTGGACATTACAAATATATCATATGATGGTATTGCAGTATCCCTGACACAGTTACTGAAAGGAAATGAATTAAAAGGTAGCAACTTGTAATGTCCGAACTCAAACATGGAGAGTGAATGGCCGAAAAGCAGACTTGCATATATCAAGTCTGAGATGGTCATGTCTCAGAATATTCCCTTTTCTCTGAGATATGGGGACCTGCAAAAAAGAAGTTGAAAGGAGGTGAGTGATCTTTGAGAGTCACTCTTTTCTTGCATTTTCGGCATGTCAGCACTTGATATTTCAAGTACCAACATTTCAATAGGGAGCTGAATAAAAAAAAAACAATTATAATGCCGAAAGTGCTAAAGTCAAAGAAGATAAAGAAATGTACAATAATAGATGAACAAAGAAAAAGAATCAGAAACAGTATTTTAACAGACATGAAGGGTAATTCAGAAAGGTTACCACAAGGTGTACCATTCATGATTCAGAGACAGCCCTACAACAACAGACATGCAGTTTTGAGATGGGCTATCTCTTAAGATTATGCTAAATGCTAACAAGGCATTCTTGGGGAATAGGATATGCTAATTAGCCATGTGCTCTCCCTCTGATGTACCCATTTTAAGGCATTTATGAGCAAATTCTGCAATATTAGGGGGTATGGAACACTAGGCATCAGAGATAGCTCTGAAGATTATGCCTTAAAGATATTTAAAACATTGATAGAATAAGAGTTTGGCAGCACAGAAGATATAGGTTGGACTGTTGGAAGAGGTTTCTGGGCAAAGTCAGGAGGGACACTTGATGACACCAGGGGGAATTTTTGAAATCTGACTCAGCATAAAAAAGGCACAACAGTGAATGTACTTTCTGTGACAGCTGAGGAAGTTCGGGTCTATATCGCATTATTGAAATTCCAAAATGTCGAACACCATAAGTTCGATCTTGGAATCTCGAAATGTGATATACTCGAATGCTCAGAACAGCAAATTTTTTCCAAGGGAAAAAATTTGCTGTTCCAAGAATACACACACACACAACACAAGTACACCAAAATACATAATCTACACATACACACTTCACAGAACCCTACACTAAACCATACATACACTACTAGCTATCCACTTACCTTAACCCAACCCTAAGGTCCCTAACTAACGCACATTCACCTTACCAGCTCCCTAACCCTAAGGTCCCTAACTAACGCACACTCACCTTACCCACTCCCTAATCCTAAGGTTCCTAACTATCGCACACTCACCTTACCCGCTCCCTAACCCTAAGGTCCCTAACTATCACACACTCACCTTACCCACTTCCTAAGGTCCCTAACTATCGCACACTCACCTTACCCGCTCCATATCCCTAAGGTCCCTAACTATCACACACTCACCTTACCTCAGTCCGTTCGCACACTTACCTTTACCCAGTCTGTCACCTTCACACCACAGTCGAGGAAATAGCAAAGCCACAGAAACAGCCCACCGAATACTTTCCCTAGGAAAATATTCGGTGTTCTGCAACTTTGCTATTTCAAGCATTTGCTGAATAGGGGTTGATATTACAATATTCGAAGTTTTAAGACTTCGATGTTATAATATAGACCCGGAAGTTCAACCTCCCACAGGAACTGTTGATTCATTTCTATACAGCAGTCATCGAGTCTGTTCTCAGCTCATCCATAACAGTGTGGTTTGGATCTTTGTCTAATCATGACAAAAATAGTCAGGTGTGCTGAAAATATCATTGGTGCTAGTTTGCCATCCTTACAGTACCTGTACTATTCCAGAATCATGAAAAGGGCAAGGAAGGTCATCACCGACCTGTCATATCCAGGCTGCCATCTTTTTGAACTATTACCATCAGCCCGGTGTTATAGATTTATATTCACCAAAACAAGCTGATATAAGAACAATATGTTTTGCACAGGCTATCAAGTTCATAAATGGTTAACTTAGCTTATTAGGCTGGGGTATTCTTTTTCCCAAGCCTCTGACGGTTCTGCAGTATTGTTTACATATTGTTAATAGTTGTTTCTTTCAGAGTTTATTTCAGCATTTCTTGCACTGAGTTGCACTTTACACCTTGTATGTATATGTCTATTTACTTTTTTGTCTTGTTCTGAATAGTTGTACGTATGTCATTTATGTAATGTATACAAGGTAAGTCATTGAAACTGGAGTCAAATTCTTAGTATGCGTACATACTTGGCCAGTACATGTGATTCTGATTCTGAGCATCACTTTAAGAATTTAGTAAAATAACATAAATTCCAGGCAGATATACATAAATATCAACTAAGGTAGTATTTGAGAAAAGTTATTAGAAGAGGTTTAGTATTGCAATGCAGTTTCTGCTCAATAAAAGTAGGAAACTCTAATGCTTAGCATTATTCACTGACTGTAATCATTCGTGATTTATGAGGGTAGGAAAAACATAAGAGACATAAGGGATGTTCTATCAACTCAGGGATGGGTGTGAGGTATGTTGTGCATTTGTAAATGTCTATGATTTCTCTCTTTTTAAGTCTTTTGGGTTTCTAATACCATTACGGGAATGGACCCCATTCCTGAGTTGAAGTATGATTCAAGTTCATGAAATTAGTATTGTTTCAATCTTTGAAGTTAGCCAGAAGTGCTGTTTGCAGCACCCACAATGTATCCAGAACTGACTCGTTCTACAATTTGCATGGTGTTACCTGTATCAGTAACATATATAAATATAATTGTAAATTGTTTTTTATAAAAGTGTTGCTCCTACTATTATTGGAACTGTCTGGGTATCCTTCTTCCACATTGCCTTCATTTCTACCTGTAAATCCTGGTGTTTTATGACTTTGTGACTCTCTGTACATAACATGCTGTAGTCACTGGTTGTAGCAATTTTAATGATCAATGCTACTTTTATCTTCTTTTCATGGACTACTGTATCTGGCTTTCTCGCATCTATTTTTTTAACTGTTACTAATGGGTAATCCCATGTTATATAAACTTCCTTATTTTCTATAATGCTTTGTGTCTCATGTTTCCAGTGTTTTTCAGCTACTTCAGTACTATAATGCTTGCACAAACCCCAATGCAACATTCTTGCCACATTATTATGCCTTTCAGTATACAGTCCTTCTGCCATTAGTGTATCACAACCAGAAACAAGATGTGCGACTGTTTCCAATTCTGTTTTACAAAACCTACATTTATCTGTCTCTCCTACATGCTCAATGGACTTTTTAAACAAACATGTATGTAGTCCACTATCTTGGGCCACCAATATTAACCTTTTGTCTTTTGGTTTAAATTCACCTCTCCTTAACTATTCCTGTGCTCTGATCAACATGAGGTTGTTCCAAGTGTTTTCTATAGTTGCAACTGTTTTTATGTATTTTCCACATTTCTTGGCTTTTCATCTGATTCTTCAGCTTTTAGTCTTTATTTTGTTTTTTGGCACATTCAGTTGCCGCCTGATTTTCATCTACTTCTGGTTTGATTTCCATTCCCGCTTAATACTGATATGCTTCTGCTAAAGTAACCAGGGGAGTCATCTTAGACTTATTCTCCTCGTGTTTCAAAACTTCCACTACATTTGGGTCTTGTGAGGTCAGCAGATATGTATGCAGTCTCACGATTGCAGATCTATGCATGCAATCAGTTTTGAGGAGGTTCAAACATCCTTCAGAACAGGGAATATGTAGTCTCGGTATACACTGATTTTTATAAATCATTTGAGCATGAAGCATCCTTCTTGTTTTCCTGCCCAACCAATCCAATACCTTTTGAGGCCAGTCAGTCACTCTAAAACTGTAAGTTAGTAGAGGAAGAGTAAATTGGTTTATAACTTGAACTTTGTTCCTAGATGTCAATGCTGTTTTCAGTATTAATTTTAGTCTTCTAAAAAACATATTACAAAGTTTTATTTGCATTTGTTCATGTTTTATTGTTAATCCTTCATTGATTCCTAAATATTTGTAATCTCCCTCTTGCTCAGTTTCTTTTATATCATGTTCCTTTCCCAAAATGAAGTTTTTTTGGTGCTGCAACTTTCCTGCTTTAATGGTTGCCTTTGCACAATTATCAAGACCAAATCATTCTTATAGCATCTGAAAAAGGTTTTGACCTCTTGCAGTTGTGCTTTCAGTTCCTCAACTGATGAACTATGCTTTTTAAATCATCTACAAAAAGAAGATAAGAAGTCTTTGCACTTTGTTTTTTTGGAAGCCAAATTGTAGCCATGACATAATCTGTTAAGTAGACAGCTTAATGGGTTAAGGGCATAACAAAAGAGCAGCAGTGACAGAGGGTCATCCTGGAATATTCCCCTTTGAATTTTTTTTCCCTGGAATAATTTGTCCCTTATCATGGTTTAACTGAAAAGGGGTTTGCCACTGCTTCATGGCTGCTGTAATGTAATAATTCAGTGTAGAGTTTATCTTACACATTTTTAAGCATTCTTTTATCCATGAATGTGGGATACTGTCAAATGCTTTTTCATAGTCTAGCCATGCCACACTAAGATTCTTCCCCTTTTTTCAGTTCCCCATTATGACTTTATTTAACAACAAATGATCCTTTGTTCCATATGCGTTTCTTTTGTTACCCTTTTGTTCTATAACCCTGATTGAGTTTTCTTCTAAATGACTATAAACTCTGTCAGCATCAATTCCAGTGTATAGTTTATATGTCATCAGAAGGCAGGTTATTGGTCTATAGTTTTTAGGATAGCTTGCGGGTTGACTCTTAAGAAGGAGCATTGTTTTTCCTGTTATTAACCAAGCTGCTGTCTGTTTGGACTGCATATACACATAGTTCTTACTCATGGCCAAAATCTTCATGTAAAGATGCTAATACTTTTTGCCAGAAGTTAGGTACTGCATCTGGGCCTAGGGTTTTCCATTTAGGGACTTTTCTTAACTTTGTTTCATTCTTTCTCTCTCTGGCCATTACTTCATCCCATTTCATAACTTATACATTTGAACTTGTTATTCTTTCAAGATTTCTTGTTCTGTTATATGTAGAAATGGCAGCCATGGTGACTTAGGTGGAAAATACAGATATTTGGGCAAATGCACCTAGCATAAAACATCATGTATAAAAGGTTCTCTAAATATTCTTGATTGTCAACACAGCATAAACTCAGCCCGAATACTGAAATTACAAATGGATTGGTATCTTGTATGCTGTACATCAAACTTGTATTATTTCTATGAGTGTTATTTTTAAACACCATTTTTTAAATTATCATTGTAGGAGTTTTTACATATTTTTTATTTATTAAATTATTTTATAAACATAAATTAAGGAATAGTTCTTGTTTATCATCAGGCAAGTCTCATGCTTTTTGACAAAACAGGATTGTCTCACCACTCTCGTTTCTACTTAGATTTTTTCATAAATGGTCGACGTACTTTCTGACTGGAGTCAAGCTCTTCTTTGGTCCATGTGAGTTTTTCTAGGGTTCTGTTTTCTTCCTACATTCCATAATAACAAATAAACAATAAAGTTAAACTGGTGATCCTATAATTTGAGCATGATTCTGTTTACAATGTGTGTGCATGAGTGTGTGAGCATGCATGACTTATCAGACTTTTTCCAAATGCGTTTGCATGCCTTATTATCAGTGCTTAATGGAATAGATTCTGATTTTCCCATAACCTTAAAAAGGATATTGGTGTGTGGGAGATATATTATAATGAATATATCCAATAAAGCCACCACAATGAAACTGTCTACATATAGATGTAGTTTATGGAAGAATGTAACTTTTAAACAAATGCACACTTGGAATACATTTGAACTACATAGCACAAATGTATTCTTATATGAGTCAAGCTGTAATCATTACTAGTTTTATAAGAAAGATTCTTTAATGTTAGTGTTGTTATATGTGTTTGCATGTTTTGTTAATTGTATTTATGCATATATATATATATATATATATATATATATATATATATATATATATATATGTAGATAGGTCCATATGACTTGGTTGACAGTTCATATGATCAACTGTTTATTTGGTCGACAGTTCATTTGATCGACAAGCATTTTAGGTGGGGGGCTTCGGCCCCCACACCCCCCAATGTGGGGGGCTGTGCCCCTCACACCCCCCCTAACTATATATATCAACTCCAGGGTCACACAACATTGGGGAAGGGGGCAAATGCTTGTCGATCAAATGAACTGTTGACCAAATAAACAGTCGATCATATGAACTGTCGACCAAGTCATATGGATCCATGTAGATACATGTGCAGCAAGAACAAAAAAAATGAAAATAATGCTTTTAAGCATTCTAAAACTTGCAAAAGTTTCAAAGAAATTTAATTTTTTGTATAACATCATGAAGAATTAAATATTTATGGTGGTGTGAAGTTAATAATAATGGAAATCGTTATTAGAAGTCTATAAGTTCCTCACTTTAAATGCCATGATTAATTTAAATTTTTCTTAAAAATAGGCGAGTCAAAATTTTAATATTTAATATATTTGTATAAGTGTCTGTATAATACATTGTATTTGATTATTCTGGAATTTGTAATTTTTTATTTTTTAATTTTTTATGATGTCATTAGTTATGTGATTTTAATGTTTTTTTAATGAGAGGATGTGCAGAAGTTTTTATTACTCTGATGAATTATTTTTGATACAGACTGAAGTGTTACGTAAAGGCTCATCTCAGCTTTTCACTGCTTGATAAGTATTTTCTTTGCAAAAAAAGTACATATTGCTTTATATATAAAAAACAAATACATGTAATAAAATGATAAAGTCTGCTTATTAAATCATTTGGAAATGTGTGATCACTTGGTTCAAATGTGGACATACTTTGGATGACTACCACATTTTTAGTAATGTTTTTGCTCTGTAGTTTTTGCTTTTTTTCTCTGGTTTGTTTAATGAGGTATAGTGAAGTTAGTTACTAGAATCCCTTGCATTATACAATGACATTCTCTTAGCTCTTGGTCTTCCCTTTCCATAGTGACCTGCCCATATTTTTATTTCTCCTTATTCTGTACATATTTGCATTTTAATATAGTACCTTCACTTTCTGTTCATTAAATATATTTAATTTATTGTATCAACATTGTCTGTCTTTTCTTTATAGATATTCTTCTCTGCTCCAGTACCCCAAACTCAGGGTGACAGTCCCTACATTTTCATATTGGCAGTTTTTTTTTCTATTACTTTTCTGGCAAGTTTCTCCATCTTGGTTCTTTTCAAAAAGTGAAAAAGTGCTTATTCTGGTCATAACTCATAAATGTCCAGATTTCCACAGAATGTTCAGCTTTTTTGTTACATATTTTGGACTTTTCCATATAACATTTGTGATTTTCTGCCAAATTACAAAGGATTAAAATCAATAAATAATGAAATACATTTCAGTTTTAGACTTCATATCCTTCAGAGAATGCACGCTAACACAAAACCTATTATTCTAACAACTTTCTAAGTTTATAAGAGCAGTATTGAAACTCTGTCCACGTTTTTGGGCCTCTGTTCAAACTTTATTTTAGATGTTGCCATTATTTCTCCTGCTAATTGATTGAGAGCTAAGATTCCACTCCAGTCTGCATATAATTTCTTCCTACTTACTCTTTCTCTGTCTCATTTCTATCCCTTTTTCCCTAATATGTCCCCCAACACTCAATTATTTAATTGCAGACACTATGAGGAAGGAAATAAAGGAGTGGAAATGTTTGATGCCATATACTTTTAAGGAAGCAAATGTTTGATGTCATACAGTTTTAAGGAAGGCAAATGTTTGGCACCATGTGAATTACTGGGAACATCTGCAAGTTGATCAGAAAGTGAAATGAACAAGAAACAATATAGAATATAAAAGACTGCGAATACCAACATTATGCAATGATGCACACCCTCTGTTAAATTCATGTCAATACATCTGACAGGAATACTCTTTCCCATGTACCCTGCTCTATAAAAAACTAAACATGCACTTGTAAATATATCTGAACTATAAAATGGGTCAGAAGACAAACTGCATAAACCTGTAAATAGGTGACTTTATCATAAATGTAATAATATTTAAAGGTAAAAATAAACTTCTACAAAGTGTAAAGATAATTATGTTTTCTTAATGGATAATGTCCAGTATTTTGTGAATGGTCTCTATTAAATTGCTGCTAAACAATAACATTTAAGCTGTAGCTTCTTGTTTATTACTATGCCAAATATCCTTTTTATGATATATGAAAAAAGAGAAGAAGCAAGTGAATTAGAATCTAAAGTCAGATTTTGGGAGAATGCATTGCCATTACCACTGAAGCAGTAGTGATTTAAAAATACAACAGAAATGTATTCTGTACAAAAATGAACTAATATTTTGCTAAAAATACACATTTTTGCATGGTTGAAGGCATGCCTTAATGACAGTTATGTGATCCACAGCATGTGTTTTGTGTTCTTAAGATATAATCTGGCACAAAAATTGTTATAGGGGGTAGCCAGGAATACACCATGTGTTCCACAATGCAGACTTTTTTGGAATATTTTACTTGTTTGCTGCTTGAATTTTTGTAAGACTTGTTATATATACCTTGCTCTTATTTCATTAAGTTATAGATTTATAGTGCCTCCTGACTTCTATTACACTCTCCCATGTTTCCTCCACATTAGTATTCTTTTATGTCTTGTCATCTTATTACCACTCTAATTATTCATCTTATTATCTAATTTTCCATGTGGACAGCATATTCATCTGCTATCAACATGCTGCCTTATTCCAACCTCATTTAATTCCCTGATCATCAGACATTTAGGAGTAATGGTGAGTGTGGAAGAGAGGTGAAGAAGAGAGTACAGGCAGGATGGAGTGGGTGGAGAAGAGTGTCAGGAGTGATTTGTGACATATGAGTACCAATAAGAGTAAAAGGGAAGGTCTACAAGAGGGTAGTGAGACCAGTTATGTTATACAGGTTGTAGACAGTGGCATTGACAAAAAGGCAGGAGTCAGAGCTTGACGTGGCAGAGTTGAAGATGTTAAGATTTGCACTGGGTGTGATGAGGATGGACAGGATTATGAATAAGTATATTAGAGGATCAGCCCAGGTTGGAAGGTTTGGAGACAAAGCCAGAGAGGCAAGATTACATTGGTTTGGTCATCTGCTGAGGAGAGATGCAGAGTATATTGGGAAAAAGATGATACAGATGAAGCTGCCAGGTAACAGGAAAAGAGGAAGGCCTAAGATAAGGTTTATGGATGTGGTGAGAGAGGACATGCAGGTGGGTGGTGTGACAGAGCAAGATGCAGAGGAAAGGAAGAAATGGAAACAGTTGATCTGCTGTGGTGACCCCTAACGGGAACAGCCAAAAGAAGAAGAAGATCATCAGACATTTAGGCATGGAAAACATTTGGAATAGGGATTTATAGTTAGAACATCATAATAAAAATAAAACTTCTGTTATTTTTGTAACAGGTATACCTTTGAAGGAACTCAAGGACGGGGAAGAAGCTGCCATTAAGTCATGACAAGGTATGACACACCCTTTTCATAATTGGGAAAAATTATACAGAACAGTGTTCAGAGTTGTTTGCAATTTAACATGCTCTTCATCTCAACTGCTCTAAATAATTAAAGTGATGGCAGTAGCTGTTGTTTTTGCAAAATTCAACTGTCGCGTGTCATAACCAAGTCTACGTGTAAAGAGACTATACACTTCTTATCCATGTTCTTACTGCTGTAGTTTCTCCCATCTGGGCTCCTTTCATATTTAGGTAACTTTGAGCAATTATACTGCTCCCACTCTGCAGAGTTTGCCTCATTACTAGTATACAGTAGTGGACTGTACCTTCATTTTACTTTCTGTCTTTAATAATCAAGGCAAAACTCTTCTTGGGCCATTTGATTAGCTTTGTTGGACCATGTGTGCATAATCACTGAGTTTAAGCAGACCCAGGCTGATTGTTTCCCAGTAACGTGGGGGGGTAGCCTGCTTCATAGCTCTCAACCTTCCATCTCCAAAATGAGGAACACTCACCTTCATAATGTGGAACAAATAGGCAAAATGTGGAACACATACTAATGGCTTACTAACAACTTCAGCTAGGAAGGTCATAGGATGGTTAAAATATGCTGTTTTAATGTATAAAGCAGATCCTTTAATGAATTCATATGATTAATTTCTGTTTACTGTGGGATTTCACTTACAAAATCCCTAACACTGAATGTGTGACAGACTCTTTCAATGTGGAACTTTGAGGAACTTCGAGGAACTTGAACTTTTTAAGACCCCAAATGAGGTACGTTCCTCGTAATGAGGTACACTTGAGTGGTATGGCCTGCTTTGCTACCCTCCCACTCTAAAGTCCCCAGCCAACTCTTGGATGTACACATTCATTTCCACTGCTATCCTCCCACTTTTAATGATATAACAAACCATTTTAAAGACACAACAACATATCAGGACATTTTCCAAGCATTTTCTCACCCTATATTATATACTATTTAAATTTTCTTTCCCACTCACTCATTCTATCACTCAGTAGCTACTCTATAAATGCAGCATCCACCGCAGCACATCTAACATTCTCTTTCCTACTCCGTCATTCAGTAACAATTCAGTAAATATCTATCCTTCCTTCCCTTTTATCTACTGCCATCTCTAATGCTCTTCTTTTCATATAGTCACACAATACTTTTTTTGCCTTTCACACTTTAATTCCCTTCAGTTTCCTTTCATCCCATCTATCCTCATACACCCTCCAGTCATTGAACATCTATCTACAACATTTCACTCAACCCCCACTTTCTCTCAACATGCCTCACCCTATCCAACAACACCTCTTTTTTCTAACCTCATTCCAGACATCCTTCTACCATTGTCACAATATATAATATCTAATTACTTTTTTACTTCCTACCTTCCCAAACTCTGTCACAGAAACACCAATTTTACCTACCCTCCTAGCATTCTTAACATCCATAAATGACCCTGCATAAGCTCAAATTCCTTCCTTCATTACACAAGTCAACAGTAACTAACATATCAACTAATTCAAACTTTGGACACTCGTTAATTCTATCTGTCACACATGAAATCAGACTACCAAAATTCTTATGTAAGTCATTTCCTGTCTTACTAATACTTCTCCTTCTGATAAATATTGAACAAAAGCCTGCACCACAACCACTCTTCTGTTATCTTCTTAATGTCCAAAGCATTGCACTGAAACTAGACCAAATGAATTAAATTATTAAACTACACAAGCTAGACCTCCATGTAATTACGAATACTTGGCTGAAACAAATAATCTCTCTGTCCGTCACCTTTTTCCTTGGTACAGCTACTATCTTTATTATAAACCTGGCAATACTTAAGGAAGTGGTACCCTTCTATATAAATCACTGATGAAATTACAGGTAATTACAGTCAAGACTCACCCACCTTAAAATCTAGGCCAAATTGGCTCATATCAGAAATATATTCTTGCCCTAATCCAAAAACTGAAACCAGGCTCTCCTTCAGCAGACCAGCTACCTGCTGAATATCTACAGAAACCTGCCAAGTCGATTGATTACCCCATCTCCATTCTGATCAATAGAAGTATTAGCGAAGGTCACGTCCCTAACATCTGGAAAGTCTCCCATATTATTCCCCTTCACAAAGGTGGAACCTCCACCAAATTCTCCAACTTCCGTCCCATAGCCCTTCTTTCTCCTTTGGTAAAGATCATGGAAATATGCATCCATACGCAATTGCTAGACCACCTAATCCATAATAACTTGTTCTCTAGCTGTCAACATGCTTTCAGACCTTCCCATAGCAGTACTACTACCCTCCTTTCCTTTACAGATTGTATTAACAAAAAACATAATTGTAATATGCTTTCCTCTGCACTATTTATTGATCTGTCCAAAGTATTCAACATGGTCAATCATCAAATTCTGATAGATATCCTCAAATCCCTGGCCTTAGATGCACTCTCTATCAAATGGTTCCAATCCTACTTAGATAAAAGACAACAGGCTGTACTTTGGCACAACACTCTATTTACCTACCTACCAGTTAAACTCGGTGTACCTCAAGGGTCCATATTAGGGCCTTTCCTTTTCTCCATATTCATCAATGACCTTCATGTAGCAATTCCCCATGCTACTTGCATACAATACGCAGATGACTCCACACTTGTATGCTCAGCCACAACCACCTCTGAACTTCACTCCCTTACCCAAAATGTATTTAACACTGTTGAACAATCGTTCACTCTACGTTGCCTTCTCTTAAACCCCCAAAAAACTAAACTCCTCCTTTTCAATCCTAATCATAAGTCCTCTCCCATAGATTTTTCTGTTACATCCACTAATGGTACCATTATATCACCTGACCTAACTACCAAGCTACTTGGTATTACCATTGACAAAAACCTTACCTTTGACATACACATCAACAACACTATTAAATCTGTCAACAAAAAACTTGGCTCTCTCTACAGAATAAAACCCTTCCTGTCACCTAACAGCTAGGACTACTATTGCACACCCTCATATAATCTTTACACTCCTCTATGCCTCAACCATTTTCACTAATCTATCCAAGAACAACCTCAATAAATTGGAAATCTCCTTCAATAACATAGCCAGATTTGCTACTGGTAACCCATTTAGAACTCACCATTGCTTTAATTTAAAGCAGCTTCAATGGTTGGAACTACAGAATCTGCTCAAATACCACCAACTAATCATTGCCCATAAGACTCTTTATCAACCCTACAATACTCTTACTCTATCCACCATTATCACACCCTATAATAATTTGAAGTCCTTACGTTCATCTCAGAAACGTTAACACATCTAAATCTAACAACAGGGCTGGGGATTCTCTCTTCTCTAGTACTGTGGGAAGATTCTAGAATCTCCTACCCAGCGACTTTTCCTTACTTTCCTCTATATCACTCTTCAAAAACAGACTGAAACTTTTCCTCAAAACACACTGGTTATGCCCTTGTACTAAATCTGACTAATTATCTGCTCTACCCAAATACACTTGGCCTACCCTATACTTTACCTTTTTCACTCTGTATTGTATTATTTCCTTCCCCCTGGATACTTATTTGTTAAACAAAACAAAAAAACTCATTTTTACTATTACTGAACATTAATTTGCCTCTTCTATTGTATACTGTACTTGTATATGGAATTAGCCTGTACGCCTCATTTTTTTCCATTAAGTAATGTACCTACTTGTTATTTTGAACCTGCATTTTACATTGTATTGACTTCTGTCCTCTCTGTATTAACCAGATTTGTCCTTGTATACACAACTGAAGTTATTTTATATTGTTTTGCGATTATTTTATCTGTGTGTCATGGAGCTTATCTCCCTGGGCCTCTACTGAAAATGGACATATATCCAGTTAGACTAGCCTGGTCAACAGATGTAAAATAAAATAAATAAATAAATAAAAAATTAATTTTCTTTCCCAATACCATTAATATCCAAATAGTTGTCATATATTTCTCTCCTCTTCCTCTCTAGAGAAATTAAAAGATGTTATTCAAGTAATTTTACACAATATAAACAACAGTAAAAATAATTATAGGAGACTTCAACCTTCAGATCCATCATTCTCTAACCTCTGATAATTCCTGAGTACCCAGTTGCATGTCACATATCTGGTTTGCACAAAGAGGAGCACACTAAGATAGTAATTCTTAGCCAAATAGAACCCAAGCAGACCTGCTGTAAACACATATATTGCCCCTTTACTGTATTTTGTGCACATAGAAGTATTGCTTCACTGGTCTTATTGTATCTTAAACATTGTAGTTTTAGTTAAATAGGGCCAAAATAAACATGTGCTAACCCCCTCAGTACAACTCCGCTTGTAATCCATCTGAAACCAAGGATAAGCACTTTTTTCTGTTTCCACAGTCAGTTTCCTAGAAATGGGCATACTGAGACAATGTGACACCTGTTTTATGCTCACTGACAACTATCTAATTCTTAAAAAAAAACATACAGTTTGTGAGAGATGTAATTATACATTGTCACTGGAGGAAGGCTTTTACCTTCAGCCACTACAAATATGGAAGAAGTTGTCAGAAACACATAACACTGCCTTCATCTCAATACACAGACTAAAGACCGAGCACATAAACTGAAGTATGCTGAGGCCCGAAAAAGACTCTATCTAAACCTTAAAGGCTTTGTAGATGCAGCTATAACAATAGGGTTCCTCAGCAACTTCAAAGACATTCTACAAAAGCAACACCCAGCCTGATACCTACAGCTTCAATGCATGGTATTACAACTCGTAACTCATAACATAACCGTACAAGCTAATGTACTAGTCATAGGTAATTCCATTGTGAGACACAAAGATGTTCCACTCACCAAACTTGAGTAAGGCGATGATTACAGTCAGCTACCTATCAGGGACCATCATCCACCAGATCAGGCATGCACTCATATTGTCAAACAAGTATCTGCAATACTCTGTCATTATACATGTGGGTGTAAATCACTTGAGACATTGAGTAGCATTCTACTTACTCCAAGGATGACAATGCAATATGAACAGAAGATAGCTGACTTTAACAATTGGCTTAAATTTTGGTGTGATTCATGGGGGATATAATGTTTAAAAACAAAAAACACCAAGCAGGGAAGCGAGGCCTTTCCAAAGTTTAATGTATAAACACATATATGACTACACATACCCCACAGCACATAAAATAAACTTTATAAATATTTAACTTTTAAACATTTACTCCCAAACACTTTATCTATACAATATATATCTATATAGGACGATGTGTTTATGTATGTATATATATTTTATATATATATATATATATATATATATATATATATAGATAGATATATATATAGATATATATATATATATAGATATCTATATATATTTGTATATGCATTTTATATACAGGATGATGTGTTTTTACATCAGAGTGGTTATGCCTTTAAAGGTTAATTGAATTAATGATTTCAGACCTTGTGGTCTTTTTATAAAATGTATCCTGGCATTTGAATGTTTATCTGATGAAGTCTTGACATTGGTCAAGACAAAAGCGCTTACATTAAACTTTGGAAAGGCATCGCTTCCCTGCTTGGTGTTTTTTGTTTTTAACAAGTTTGTGTTTTTCAGTTTATGGGAATATAATGTTTGCCAACTTGGGAAGATATGATTGATAGACTATACTTTTTCACCAAGGATGTTCTCCAGCTTCCCCTTAGGCTTTTAAATATTGGCTAAAGCTTTGCCCACCCCATAGTGCCTTTTTTAGGCAATGTCAACATAATAGACCTTCCGACATAGCAAAATCAATTCAGGATAACCCAAAGGTATTATTACTTGATGCTAGGAGTCTAAACAAAAACTCTGTTCCCTAAAAGCTGTCTTCACCCTGGAGAATTTAGATGTCTGTGTAGTTATGGAGATATGGTTTAAACCTGCAGAAAGCACCCCAGCAGTACAAGGATGTTCTACAAGTACAAAACCTTCCACTCATTTAGACCAGCTACTTGCATAGGAAGTGGCAAAAGGTGCAGGTAACTCAGTGCTCATCAAAAATAGTCACACCTCAAGACTGGCAAGCAGTATGACTCAATTCAGCTACTCCATGTCCAATTTATCATAAGGAAAGTCCCATAGGTTCATAGGTGTGTACAAGGATAATGGCCCTGGAGCCTTTACAAGCCTAGCCCAAAAAAGATTGCCCAGGAACCATGCCATCCAATGTTAGGTCACAGTGCCCCTATCCAGTAGGGCAACTGGAGTGATCCCTGGGGTGAACTTTCTGTTACCCATCCACTCGTCAAGATTTCTCTTCAAGAGGGCCAGTGAGGTGCTCTGCTTGACATGAATGGGAAGCTTATTCCAGAGTATGGGCAGTCTTTGGGAGATAAACTTGTCCCTTTAGCATGTTCTGTTAATTGTGGTAAGGAGGCTGTGATCTCTGGTGCGTGTGGCACTGGGGGATTGGAATTTCTTTAGGTGTAGCATTTCAAATAGGGCTGCATCGGACATGGCTTTGTAAGTCAAGCAGAGATCACCTCTAAGTAGATGATAAGAGACTCAGAACAGCTGACGTTTCTTGAGTCTGTCCATGGAGGACATGCGTTTAAGGCCTAGGATCCTTTTTGTGAGGTACTTTTGTGGCTTCTCCAGCTGTTGTAGGTGACTTGTTAGGTACATGCCAATCAGGGTGTTATATTCGATGACTGATCTAATGAAGGATAAGTAGAGAGGAATGATGACCTCTTTCTTCCTGGATGTGAAACCTTTGGTAATAAGGTGTGCCACGTAGAAGGACTTTCTGACCATAGTGGCAATGTGGTGGTCGAAAGTGAGATGGCTGTCGACCTGGGTGCCCAGAACTCTTACGGCCCCTTCAGTGTTCAGTGGGCTCCCATCAACGTGGTAATTCGTGGGAAGTGAGTTTTTTCCAAAGGGGACGATAATGCATTTTTTGGCATTAAGCTTCAGGCCATGGTTCCAACACCAGTCACTGGTGTCAGAGAGGCCCTTTTGTAGGATGTATGCATCACTTGGGGAGTTGATAACGATGTTAGCTTGCAGTCATCAGTGAACTTGGTCAGCCAGAGTCCTTCTGTGTTGGCCTGGACTTCTGAGAAGTAGATGCCAAATAGGAGAGGGCCCAGGACCGAGCCCTGTGGGACTCCACTTGTGCCATAACATATTATTGCAGGCTATAGGTCACCCTCTATGACCCACAACACCCATACCATATACCTAAATGTACTGGAATTGCTCTGCATTGAACCAAATGCTACATTCGTAGACAACTTCAACTGACCTATTATAAATAGGGAAAACATGCACAACTTCCAATACACAGGCAAAGAGAGTCCTGGACTTTGGCAACAGAAACGCTCAGGATCATCTAGTTTGTACACCCACTGTGGGCACCAATATCCTTGACTTGAGCCTTACAAATATGGGAGAGCTTTGCACCCACTGATGTGTAATGTCCTCAATTGTCAGCTGGATCATAAAGCCAACTTCCTTGAAATTAAATTAAAATTTGTCACCCCATCTAACCTTCATACATTTTGGAATTATTCCAAAGCAAAAAATCTTACTACTGAGAGATACCATGGCAAAATTTCAAGTCCCATCCCACATATTATGTGAACTCCATTGCTATGCAGAATTCTTCCCAGGAACACTAAACCATTATTTAAACAACTGTATTGATGCAGCAATACCTACCCAAAATAAGCACAGAACTAACTCAAAAAAAAAAAAACACGCAGATGAAATCCTAGCATCAACAAGTTATATAAAAAAAGAAGAAAATTACAGCCAAAACCTGGAGGTGAAAGCCCAGCATGACAAGAAACTTTTCATCTAACTAAATAAGCAGCTCAGGAGTCTTATCAAGTCCACCAAGTGAAGTCTGAGGCAAAGATAGCCATGCAGGTGAAGTACAACCACAAAGCCATTTTCAGCTATGTCACTACCTCAAAGGCAATACACAGCCTTGTACTGAACTAATTGTAATTGAAATCAATTATACAGAGTCTGAGGATATAGCAAACCTCCTGGCTGATAAATTTAGCTCCAATTGCACCCCATTGTCCTCTGAAAACCTACCTGGAGATTTCCTCGATCATAACTCCCCCTGGCTATTACTAGTGAACTGGTCCTCAATGTGATCTCCAAAGTAAAATATACTGTATCTACGGCTCTTGATAATATCCTAAGTTGCCTCGTAAATAGCATGAAACATGACCTATTGGGCATTTTAAGATCATTGTTCAGCTTTAGTCTCCAAATTGTCTTTGTGCTGAGTGAATGAAAGACTGCAACAGTTATTCATTTGCACGCAGGCAGATCATCTATTGACCTGAGTAGTTGCAGGCCCATAAGTCTGACTAGTCTTTTATGTAAAGCCATGAAAAGATCTATCATGGATATTATAAATAAAGGCATAGAAAATCTTTTGAGATTTAATCTGACACAGTTTGGTTTTGAGAAGGGTAGATTGTGCCTGCTTACCTGGTGGACTTTTTTGAGTCAGCAACAAATGGTATTGATGAGTGTAAAATGGTGCACACTGCTTAAGCCAAAGAATTCTTCTCTTCCATTTCAGAAGGAACTTCTGGGACTACATTGTAAAACTGTTATAACACATCCTTAACCTCTGTGTAAGTACCAATACCATGTTTAATATCTGGAAGATTTCCATAGTAAAAGCACTAACGCAACAAAAACATTCCACACTCCACTCTTTCAGACTTGTGCAAGATCTTTGAAAAAATTACCTACCTCCAACTTAAGGATTATATCTCAAAATATCATCTTGTTTCTTATAAATGGAATGGGCTCTGGTCCGGTAAGAGTACTTCTACAATCTTATGGACACTCATGGATAACATTATCATGTCAATCAGTAACAGCATGCTAGCTGACTGTCTTGAAGCTCTCCAGGACCTTCAACCTGGCTGACAGCTCCTATCTCTTGGACCTCACCTGACTGAACTAGACATCAGACCTGATGCCATTCCCTAGTTCTAGATCAACCTTACAAATAGACCTCCTGTACCTCTCACACTTTCCATCTACACAAAGTACTATCTCAAGAATCTAGTCACATCCCCTCTGCTATTCTCTATATTTGTTTATTGAAAAACTTCCACTGGATCTTTTCACCTTTCCCTGATTTATACACTGATGACATGGTCCTCTACTGCTCTAACCATTCATTAGCTAGACTATAAGATGAACTACGATATGATTTCCTCTGCCTCAGGGAATTGATCAATAAGAAAAAAGTGGACTACATACATGTTGGTTTACAAAGTCTATTGAATATTTGGGAGAAACAGACAACTGTAGGTTTTGTAAAACAGAACTGGAACCAGTCACATATCTTGTTGCTGGGTTGCTGGGTGTGGTATACTGATGACAGAAGGACTGTATACTGAAAGACATAATAATGTGGCAAGACTGTTGCATTAGAGATTGTGCAAACATTATAATAATGAAGTAGCTGAAAAACATTGTAAACATGAGCCACAAAGTATTATAGAAAATGATGAAGTTTATGTCACATGGGATCAGCCATTACTAACAGTTCAAAAAAATAGATGTGAGAAAACCAGATATATTAGTCCATGAAAAGAAGACAAATGTAGCATTGATCATCAAAATTGCTATACCCAGTTACCACAGTGTCTTACATACAGAGAGACACAAAGTAATTTTCAGGCAGAAACAAGGGCAATGTAGAAGAAGCATACCCAGACATTTCCAATAGTAGTAGTAGGAGTGATGAGTCTTATATAAAATAATTTACAATTGTACTTAGATATGTTAGCGATACATGTAACTCTGCATGAATTGCAGAAGGAGTCAATATTGAGCACATTGCAGGTGCTGCGAAGAGTACTTCTGGCTAACATCAAAGACTAAACAATACTAATTTCATGAACTTTAATCATACTTTGACTTAGGAATGAGGTCCGTTCCAGTCGTGGTATTAGAAACATAAAAGACTTGGAAAAATTAAAAAAGAGCATAGTTATCAAGTGCCCTTGATTTTTGCTTCATATTCGTTATCTGTTCTTCATAACATCAGCGCAGTTGCAAATTAATGAAAACCTATTGAGTTTCAGACTGGATAACCTTCAGAACCTGCCTGCTAATGCAAAGATTGTTATTCTTGCAGTTTTCTAAGTATATAACATAAATATTTAAACATGTTCCTGATATTGTTTCTTTGCTCTGATTATTAAGTTATGGTGAGAAGGCAGAGGGGAGTTGCAGGGGATTATATTGTATGGTTTTGACTGCAGCAAGCTGAGATACATTTCTGAAACATTAGTTATCTCTTTATTAATTTATTTGATCTTAGGTAGATTTCTGGTGTGTACAGACATACATGTGGCTGTAACTGATAACATTGTGTGTGTGTGTGTGTGTGTGTGTGTGTGTGTGCGTGTGTGTGTGTGTGTGTGTGTGTGTGCGCGCGCGCGCAAATATATGCAGAGGGAATTATATTCAACTGTTCTTAATTTTGCTTCATGTTTAAAATTTGTGGATTTCTGGCAAAGCATTGTGGATTGCAGTCACTAAATAATGACAAATATGTGGGTTTCAGATTTTATATCCTTCAGAGACGGCTTGCTAATGTAAAACCTGTTATACTAGCAACATTTTAAGTATATATAAGCAATATTTATAATATCAATTTTGGATTTTTGTCTTTGATTCTTGATATATGAATTTGGGAGGGTATAGGGGTGCAATGGGCTGCACTGCATGATTTGCACATAAACAAGCTAAAATGTTTTTCTAGGTTATTATTTTTGTGCATTTATAGGTCATTATTTATGTACTTTTTCATTTACTTGAGCAGCAGAAAATATCTAAGGTGTATGCACTCAGTCATACAAAGAACTCTGATGGTTAAATGTGTGTGTGTGTGTGTGTGTGTGTGTGTGTGTGTGTGTGTGTGTGTGTGTGTGTGTGTGTGTGTGTAAATACTTGTTTTCTGCATCTGACTAATTGTGATGTAAAGGAAGGAATCAATAGTTGTAAACAACAGCATCATCATATGAGCAAGTTTCTTTGGTTACCTTCCTTGGTATTCTAAGTTTTGTTGACTGTTGACTTGTGTCATAGTTTCATAGTTTCATAGTTTCATAGTATAGTACTAGGCTATCTGCCCTGGGGCATTTGTAAGCCTAGCCATAGTGATGTGGCTTTTGCCACCCCATGAAATGGTACAAAAATGTACAGAATAAATCTAGAATACTGTGCCCCTCCCCTCTGCCTTCTTGTCATTATGCTAATTATTTAGTTGTAAGTAATCTGGACAACATGAAGTCTATGAATTTAACATTAATATGTTGATGCCTGTTTTCTGCTGACACAGAAGTGTGCAGAAATGCATTGTATTGGACTACATCAGTATTTGTCTGTCACTTAGCGCAGATGAGTGACGCTATGAAGTGAAAATTAGCTGCTTCCTGTAGTGTAGGGCTTGATGTACTCAGCCTTTTGCTACTGTGTGGCTTTAACTAAGTCATTTCACCAGACAGTGCTACTGGTCTGCCCCTGAAAAGGGACACACACACCCACATTCATTTGTCTGTACCAGCAAATGATAATGCACTGCCTTTGAATCCCTGCAACCTTCACTTATCTACAATTTAGTGCTTAAGTTTGTGTTATTTGACTATGAATCTGCGCATGTCTCTTGTAGTTTAATGGCTTGCCATTTGTACTTTTAACAAATGTTAGTTTAAGGGGATGAAACACTTTACTGTTTCTTATGCTCAGTCTGTTCCAATGTTAGCATTTTTGTTGTGTTTAGCAAATGTTAGACAATCCCCCGGATTCTCAAAAGCCTGCACGGAGTGCAAGATGAGTGCAGTAGTTCACGCAGGCAATATGTCTGCCATGCGATCCAGGAACAGCCGGCAGTGGTGTGCACGAGAGCTCCAGCACTAAACTTGCACGGACTAAGCCCTTGTATGCAAATCACCTAATTTCCTGGAGAAATCCATACAAATGAGGTGATATTGCAATTCAGGAAGCTTGCAATAGTCCGTGCAAGACAAGTGCAATCTGCAGAAATGTACTTGGTTAGTAACCGAGTACATTTCTGAAAATTCCAAAACAGAGCTATGACAGCTCCAAATAAAAGCTGCATATTATTGAGGAAGCATGCCAATGGCCAAGTAGAAGGCCATTGGCATTGCAAACTGTTTAAAAAATAAATAAAACAACTATCATTTTTTTTCGCCGATCTCGGCTGTTTAAGCATAGGGCAGCAGTGCTCAAATGGGATCGGGGGAAAATAAGAAAATAAACTAAAAATGAGCATTCTAACAAAAATCAGTATTCTGTCATGCAAGTCAATGGCAGTCAAAAGACAACCTGGCCAGTGATTAGTGGTTGCGAAGGGAGGAGGCTCAGTGTGGGACATGTAACTATGCATTAGCAGGCAATCCTATGCAAATGAGGGAAAGGTTAGTGAATCTCAGATTTTCCCAGGGTGTGAGGCAGGTCCCAAAAGTGTAAGAGTATAAATAGCTGGGTACAAGACTAGGATGTAGGTGACATCATGGGGGGTGTGTGTCAGGCATACTGTAAGTAGATTGGAGACCTGTGACTCGGGATTGCTCCTAGCTTAGCACAGCTATGCTAGGGGTGTGTCTAAACCTGCCTAGCACTCTTTACAAAGTGTAAGCGGGTGTTTTACAGGAAGAAAAAGGAAGTTAAACCAGGAAAAAGCAACTCTGTGCACATTTGAGCAATCTGTTTGTGCGGCACACACACGGGATTAAACAGGGAGGTAATGGGAAGGGAAAACAGCAGTACGAAGGTAATCAAGGAGAACTAGCTTAGCTGACAGGTGAAATGTATCAGAATCAGCCAATTACACAGGCAGCAGACCAGCTCATCCCAGCACACCACTATAAATTATGCAAATGCCTTTCCCCTTTGTTTTTCCCAAAACCTCTGCACCACTGGTGTATACAGATGGGGAAATTTTACAAAACGAAAGCAAGAGAAAAAATGTTAGGGGCTGCTTTTGCTATCATAAACCAGCATGTGCAAGAGGCTGAGGGTGGTGAGGATGTGAATGCTGCTGAGCAACTCACAGTGAGGAGATGGAGAAGAGTGTACAGACCCAGGGTGACCTACCAAGGGCTACATGAGCTGGAGATAGTGGAGCACTATAGGGTGGACAGGGACCTCCTACAGCAAATTGTGGAGCTGTGCCGGCCACGCCTGACACAGTACTAAAAGAGGGGAACCCATCCCAGTGGATACCAAGGTATGTGTAGGCCTAAGAATACTAGCTACAGGTACCTTACAAAGGCCAGCTGGGGATATGATGAGGATTTCACAGGCATCAGCGTCCAGGGTACTCCACCATTTCCTGGATGCCATGTCAGCACATGTTGGTGAGCACGTATATTTCCCCATCACCCGTGAGGTGTTGGCCAGCAATATACATCTCTTCCACCAAATAGCAGAATGCCCTGAGGTAGTGGGTGCAATAGACTGCACGCACATACGCATTCAAGCACCACCAGGTGAGTGGGGTAGTGTCTACATCAACCGCAAGGGCTTCCCCTCCATCAACTACCAGGTCGTGTGCGATGCCCAGAGCATAATAATGAATGGGTATGCTGGCTGCCCTGGAAGCTACCATGATTCACACATCTGGCATATGATGCAGCTGTACTAGACATTTGCCAGTGGGAGCATCCCACACGGTCACATAGTGGGGGATGCTGGATATGCACTGGAGCAATGGCTGATGACACCCATCAGAAATGCACACACACCCGAACAAGAACTCCAAAATGACGCACACACACTAACACGACTCATAATAGAGCGTGTGTTTTGGGATGCTGAAGTCATGGTTCTGGTGCCTGGACACTTCCAGTGGAGCCTTGCAGTACTCACCAACTACATGTACCCAAATTGTCCTTGTTTGTGCTATGCTACACAATATGATCCTGCGGAAATAGCTGCAGCAGGAACAGCATGGGGCAGGGCCACACAGCCCCCCACCAGTGCCAAGGCCTGCACAGGTGCAGAGTGACTCGGAGGAGGAGCAACCTGAGCCTGCCCCAGTAGGCAGAAGGAGGCGTGCCCAGTATGCCCTAGCCTTGGCAAAGAGGCAATACATAGCACAGTAGGGACCCGGGAATGACACTTCTCTCCAACTCGCCCATGCAGTTAAAGGGATGCCAAACATGCCACTACCTGTGCTCAACCATGTATAGGGAGTGTACTATGTGCATCCGACATAGGCAGCCCTGCAGCACCACCCTCATTACTAGGACACCCGCAAGGTAAGTGACTCACACATGCCAGTTGGGGGGGCACATACCCAACAAAAGTCACAGCCAGCAAAATAGGTGTAGACAAACACAAAGACATGCTGTACTATGGCCTCTGAATGAGTCCCATGGGTAACGCCTACCCCAGGCCTACACAGACAGACTACAGCAGGCCATCCAGTTGGATGTAAGTTGTGAAGGCTAGGAAGTCAGAAACTAATATGTAGGTAGTGAAAGCTAAGATCTGTAGTACACTGGTATGCCTCTAGCCAGCACGATAGGTAAGACTACAGAATGAAATTGTGTACCCAACATACCAGTACAGTCCTAGCAAATGTGTAAAAATGTAAAGTGTGCCCCACCATCCTATGTACACTTATAGTAACAGTCAGGTGTGCCCCCCCCCGTGTAGAAATGTAGAAACAGTCAGGTGCCCCCCCTCGCTATGCAGAAATGTAGCAACAGTCAATGGCAAATGACTGATGTGTACCAAGCAGACACAGCATGCTACTTGTCGGTGTACAACACAAAGGTCAGCACCACAGTACAAACTACCTGGATTTGATCCACACATGCAATATAGATGGCCATACTGGGCATGCTCACACACTTAGAGGAATGAAGGCAATGTCAGTCAACAACATACTAAAACTCATACTGGGCATATTCACACACTTAAACACAAGAAGGTCATGTCAGCAAACAACAGTGGACCAGACATATCTGGCAGTTGCAGTTCTCATTGCAGACACATGTCAGTATGCACCACTCCTGCCTTGCACACACAGTGGATAGGAATACAGACATATATGTAAGGACAACACACTATAATAAGCCAAAGGTAGATGGACATAGATGTGTTGAAGAGGTTGACCGTGACAAGGAACCATCTGGGCCTGTCCCACCCAACACACAGCCAAAGGGCCCCAAACACATGAGGTGCAGGTGTCACTCACTGCAGATACTAGCCACCAGTATCTGTCAGCATGATGGCGTGTTGCACGTGCCAGCTGTGCAACATGACTGTACAAGGAAGTTGTCACCTAGTAGCTGTATACATGTATCTGTGGCATATGACCCCGTGTGTGCCTGCATGCAGCATGTCAACCCCTACATGAATGGGTTACAGCCCATGTACACACCGCCCTTCCCATAGCAGTATCATGACAAGCCTGCTGAGGTCATCCAATATGAAATACACCTTTGGGGGAGCTCTAGCTCAGTAATCCCCATGGCATGTCCCATAGCTGTGTACTGCTGTACTGATAAACTAGTTAGGTAGTAGTCCTAACCCCTGACTTGGCAACAGTGTGAGTGTGTGTATGTGTGCGTGCCTCAGTCTCTGCCTGTGTAGAGAGAAATGCTTTCTATGCTACTCACACTCAGTACAATTCATATACACAACATTGGCAAGACTGTAGATGTCACGCACCTAGAAATACACCTCTGGGGAAACCATAGCCTAGTAATCTCCGTAGTGTGTGTTGTAACAGTGTACTGCTGTAGTGTGATAAAGTAGTTAGGTAGGTGTTCTAACCCCAGACATGGCAACTCCGTGTGTGTGTGTGTGTGTGTGTCTGATTGTGTAGACAGCAATGCTTTTTAGGCCACTCACACCCCGTACAATACACATACTCAACTTTGGCAAGGCTGCTGATGTCACTCACCTGGAAATACACCTCTGGGGAAATCATAGCCCAGTAATCTCCATAGCACATCATGTAACTGTGTACTGCTGTAGTGTGATAAAGTAGTGAGGTAGGTATTCTAACCCCAGACCTGGCAACTGTGTGTTAGTGTGTGAATTTGTGTGTGTCTCACTGAGTAGAAAACAATGACTTTTAGGCCACTCACACTCCGTACAATTCATCTACTCTACTTTGGCAAGGCTGCTGATGTCACTCACCTAGAAATACAACTCTGGGAAAATAATAGCCTAGTAATCCCTGTAACTGCATACTGCTGTAGTGTGATAAAGTAGTTAGTTAGGTGTTCTAACCCCAGACATGGCAACTGTGTGTGTGAATCTCTGTGACTGAGTAAAGAACAATGCTTTTTAGGTTACTCACACTCCTTAGAATTCATATACAAAACTTTGGCAAGGCTGCTGATGTCACTCACCTAGAAATACATCTGTGGGAAAATCATAGCCCAATAATCTCTGTAGGGCGTCCTTTAACTGTGTACTGCTGTAGTGTGATTTAGAACTGTGGTAGAGTTTCATCTCCACCCATGGCAGTTCTGGATGTTTTGTGTGTGTTGCAATGTATGTTTATGGAGCAATGCAGCATAGGCTACTCACTCGCAATACATTTCAAATGCCCTACTTTGCCAATCCTGCTGATATCATTCATTGTGAAATACAACTTTAGTGCAAAAGTCCTTTAGTAATCCCTGTGGTGTGGCCTATAACAGCTACATGCTGTAGTGTGATATCAACCTCGGTCAGGGGTTCTATACCCACACCTGTCAGTTGTGGATGTTTTGTGTGTGCCTCACTGTATGTGTAGGGAACAATGCATGTTAGGCTAGTCACTTGCAGTACAGTTGAAATGCCCTACTTTGGTAAACCTGCTGATGTCATTCAATGTGAAATACACCTTTGGGGAAGGGCATCTCTAGTAATCCCTATGGTGTGTCCCATAACAACTCTGTGATAAAGACCTAGGTCAGGGATTCTATACCCACACATGTTAGTTGTGGATGTTTTGTGTATGTCTCACTGTCTGTGTAGGGAGCAATGCATTTTAGGCTAGTCACTTGCAGTACAGTTGAAATGTCCTACTTTGGTAAACCTGCTGATGTCATTCACTGTGAAATACACCTTTGGGGACATAGTACTCCAGTAATGTCCATGGCGCATACTATAACTAAGTAGTGTAACAAAATAGTTAGGAAGGGATTCCACTCCCAGACATGACAGGTGTGTGTGTGTGTGTGTGTGTGTGTGTGTGTGTGTGTGTGTCACTATAACTGCGTAGTGTAATAAAGTAGTTAGGTAGGGGTTCCACTGCCAGACATGACAGGTGTGTGTGTGTGTCACTATAACTGCGTAGTGTAATAAAGTAGTTAGGTAGGGGTTCCACTGCCAGACATGACAGGTGTGTGTGTGTGTGTGTGTGTGTGTGTGTGTGTGTGTGTGTGTGTGTGTGTGTGTGTGTGTGTGTGTGTGCGGGCAATGTGGAGGGGGTTTTGGTAATTTATTGGTGGCCCTACTATATATCATAATGTCAACCATACAGGGATAACAGATGTAAATTAGCTGGGAGGCTGGGGTGCAAAGCCATACCCATACATAAGACATCAAGGTCAGATAATCAAAGTTAGCAACCACACTATTACCCAAAACACACACTCAACCCATGTGTCATATGAACACACATGCCTAGGCAGCAGCCAATATGTGGGTAGTACACTGCATATTGGCCACTGATAGTAGCTATGCAGTGATAGCAGTGGGCTACAGAGGGCATGTCACCCTGCCCATCTGTCCAATATGCACGTACATGCAGCCAGTGCACCTCTACCATGTTCCTCAATGGATACCTGCACCACCTGTCGTGCCTTCACATGTGACTCACAATGGACATACCATGCCTGACAACATGTCCTGTATGGACAGAGGACACTGACATCAGGGAATGCTGTTTGCATGCCATCAATGTAGGTGAAGGGTAAACCTGCTGCCCTTTACCAGTTCCTGCCACAGGTGGGCAAGACTGGCACATCTGATGATAATCTGTGTTCACAACATGGGCCAGACACCCCAGGTACAGTTCCATATGTCACTGTACATGCATGTGGGAGGTGTGCACATCTCAGACACCATCCATTTCATGGACTAAGGAACACATACATGGCATGTGGTGCACAGCACTGGCCAGACACAATAGTCACCCAGGTGACTGGATGCGGGATGCAATACCGACCTGTGTGTGCAAATGCAGTAACTACAGGTTGGAGCCACAATGCAGACCATTGTCATGTGGCCTGATGCCAAGGTATACCCATCACCTACCCTTGTACAGCCTGCTGGCACAGTTGACCACCACACACCCATGTAGACATGCACCCATGCATGTCAGAACTGGCACCCTGTGTGTTTGTGTCTGTGTGTTTTATGGTGCGTATGTCCACATCCATACTCACTACAACCCCCCAGGGCATATTGAAGCATGCTGTCTGATGTCTGACGTCTCCTCATAATATTTGCCCATATGGCCTCCATATGACCCGTGTGGTGCATAGGATACCTGCACATCAATGTGTTGTGGCAATCCCACTAGTGATGTGTTGCACTCCTGGCCCTGTCAAGTGTGTCAATGTGTGTGCGTCCTTGTGTGAGCATGTCTGTGTTGATGCTGGCACCTGTTCATGCAGACAGGCACGTGTATGACACCTACTATATATATACTGTATCCCTGTTGCAGATGTCACTCAACCTCACATATATGTTCTGAGTGCTCCACATTAGGTAACCCATGTGGTGCATCCAATAACTGCATCAAACTGTGATAGCACTACATAGTTGTCAGGAGTTTGATACTCTGTGCTGGTAGGTATGTGACACAAACATGCTTCAGTTTTACATTCCCACCCCTCTCTGACATCTGTTTGCCTCCCCCACTCCCTCTCTGGTGGATGTGGAGACCCACACCTGCCTTGCTTAGGCAGCAGCATGTCTATTTTACGTGATGCTCATGATCAGCTGATGGCCTCTGCACGACTTGCAGCCCTCCCCTAGCTAATTGCATGTGGAACAGCTGTGGCAACAATCCCATAGCCAATTGCATGGAAATACATTCCAATACCTAGGAACATCATGGTAGTGTTGGGCCTTTTCAGTCACTGTGAGCAGGAACTAGATCTGTTGTTTGGCAAACAGCATCTCAGATGGATTGGGGATTTACCTCTAACAACATACAATGTGGAAAGAGGGCAACAAACAGGAGGGGGATGTGCCTGACCTGACTACAGACTGTAAGTGCTGCTATACTGCATTTGGAGTAATGTTGGTTTAACAGTGTTTGTCTGAATATGCCTGTCATACATGTAGTAATACCTGCCATGTCAGTTCCATGTATATGAGGAATCCCATTCTACAGGGTCATCTGCAGACTGGGCAGTGTTGTGCCTATGGTTTCATGTGTTAGCCACAGTGCATCTCACTGTGGAATGCAGACGGTAGTGTGAGGATTGCAGTCTGTATATGGTGAAGGCTGTGACAGTTTCTGACTTCATGTCCCTCATAGGACATATGTTGCAACAAACACCATTACAATGGAAAATATACAAGGTTATCACAGCAACATGTCTATACTGGCCCTGTGTATGTGCTGTCAGCCACACCACTGTCAACATTTGTACACATGGCGTGCATGAAGTGGTGCATATGTGCTGCACACCATAAATAGTGTCATCATATCTGATAACAAGCCAGTGATATATTAGATTGCTACACATGTCATGTACAGTAGGGGTTATATTTCATGACATAGGCTGGACATTCTGTGGATGTTTGTACATTACTGAGGTCTGTGTAGTAATGGTGAATGTTGGCAGTGTGTGTATTGTTAATATGTACTTTAGCCTGTGTACAGACTGTGGTAGATGTCATTGTCCTAGCTCCCCTTCTATCAGATGTTACATGTTGCACCACTGTATGGTACCATTTTGCCATACATGTTTGTAGGGCCATACACACACATGTCCCATACCACAGACAGCCATCAGACCAAAGTGTGTAGCAGCCCAGTATATGTAGGGACATTCTGTGAGTGGTACATATGAGGACAGTGTAGAACAGATAGTCCATATACTGTAATATTATGCTAGCCTACCATATGTGGCTGTGGCTGTGTTCACATTGGTTGTAGTTATGCACTGTCACACAGGTGTATCTTACCCTGTGCTGTGACATGGCTGTTGAGCCTGCTATACATGCAGGTACATGTGCATTCCCCCATACGAGATGTAGGCCAGTGTTGAGCCAGTCTGCCTGCAGCCTGCACAGTGCATTGTTACATGCCTAGCAGCTTAGTGTACTTAACCAGTGGGATGTCATGTGCAGATACTTGCCAGATGTACTGCTGCCGGGCCTCCCTTAAACGCCATGTATGTCAGACAGAGCAGTGGGATGCTGTACAAATGTACATCAATATCTAGTGGGTAGTATGTGTCCATGGCACCCCTGTACCAGCAGTCATTATTGTGTCAGGCCAGACAGGAGTGTGTGAATCCAACACCTATGGTGCCAAATGTATAACAGTCGTTATGTGTTACACCCATCTACATGGCTGTCTACATCCATATTGTCAGGCCTGGTACACATGTGGTACACTAAGGGAATATGTGTATACCTCTGGACTGTACAGGGTGTGTCCAAAGTTCCATATATAGTGGCCAATATCTCTGCTGCTTTCCACAGGGGTGTTACATGCTAGCAGCGGTACTTTACAATGATTTCCGTAGGATGTCTGTCAGTAGCCAGTGGCACACATGTTATAAGCAGATTTCAGCATCCACACATACCATGTCTGTGAAGACAATCCCAATGACAGTAGCAACAGTCTAGTAATATACCAGCTATACATACCTGACATCCCCTTGCACTACGACATTGGGACTGTAGGGGATGGGGTACGGCTACACTCTATGTCCAGGACATATGGTGGAAATATATGTACATATGCCTATCCAGATAGCCATATATATATATATATATATATATAAAATGACACTTGTGTACTACATTGAATTACCACTGTCATGGCAACCACTCACTATAAATCCCTACAGCATGTGGCCGTGGTCCCTTCAGTTTTCCTGTGTGATAGACATCCATCCTGTGTGTGGGCATCAGTGATACAGGCAGCAGGTAGCAATACCTCTCACTGGAGAACATGCACACTCAGAGCAGACACATATTTGTAGGAGGTTCAGGAACTACAGACAGACTGTGGGTAGAGTTGTGTAATGCTTTGCATAGTACTGGGGTTACAGGGTGTGTGTGTGTGTGTGTGTGTACATACTAGTGTATCTTGGAATGCAGCCTGTCGGCATAGCTCACTACTGTGGGCCTAACCTCTTGCTGGGCAGAGGTATGCCTATTGTGTTGTCCATCCACCACACAAGTCAGATATGACACTGGCAGTGTGTGTGTTGCATGCTACCAGTACATGGCTACATCCATGTCTATATCTAACCTCAATTCCCTGACTAAGGGTATGTTGCAGACTATCCTGTAACACCAGCACCTTGCTTTGTATATGGCAATAATGTTCCACATATATGCCTGTGTGCCAGCCTCTGTCCTCCATCTACATACCAAGTTTTGCACATTTGTCATGCTGTTGGGGGTTGTTCTGTTGTGGGCTGTGAGTATATCACACTGCCATTGCTGCCATTAGTACACTGCTGTTGTATCCCTCGCACATACACTGGGGCTGGGTCCATATATGTGTGGGCATCACCTACACAACACATGTGCACCCTTATGCACTGCAGAGTCCAGTGTATGTAACAGTGGTATATGGTGTTGTATTATTGAGTCCAGGTGGGGAGCACCATAAATGACCTAGGCTGTTACAAATGTGGGGGTATCAGGGGTGAGCTGCCACAAGGTATGTGGATGTACAGTACCGTATACTCCACCGATATTGACATTACTTACATGACTTGGGGTACTGCAAGCCTACTGCCTCCTGCAATACAGACTGTTCTGTGTGTTCTGGGTACAACCCATTTGAGCACAAAATGTCTTTACCTCCTAAGGAGTTTGTACAGAGTGTAGATAGAGATTGCTGAACTACACATCTGCAGTACATACTGTTGATTGTGTGGTATCCTGTTGCTCAGTCTGTCAGCACTATTGTACATTCTGAAGGGCTTGGCTTGGACTGCAACAGCTGTGAACCTTTCCTGACTACTGTATAAGTGTTTCACAGTTGCAGTACTCCGTTTATATGGTTGTCAGTATTTGAACAGCTATATGATATGGCATATAGGACCATTATGGTACACAATTAAAGGAGTCCCATTTCTGCAAACCTGTGTGTGGTGTCTTTCCTATGACCTTTCTATGGGTATATGTTGCAGGCAATGATTGACATTAGTGTGTTTAGCCAATACAGTGTCCAGTTGTTCAGGTGTTAACTGTAGGCATACTGGCTGTTCCATATTGTTTGCACCTCCTACATACATATCTGACTGTACATATATCTGCGTGTGTATGTGTAGTCACATATATATATATATATATATATATATGTCTATATCTGTATCAGCATATATGTGTATGTGTATCTGTATCCTGGGGACGTTGACAGCTTCCACATATTACATGTCCTGTGGGAGGCAGACTGTACTTGGTAGTGTATTGCAGGGCGCAGATTTTTGGTTGTGGGGGGACGCCTATTCGTACAAGATGTATAGTGTGTGGGGCCTCTCAACCCCATTAATGGTGCATGTGGACATAGGTGTATTTGTTAATATGCAATTGCTATCTACAGATGTATGGCCATGTATACCTATATTGATATATTTATCTGCTAAAAGATATATAGGTATATGTGCATAGATAGCAATATATATGTATACAGAGTTAGTAAAACAACATATATATTTGAATACATGTGTATCTATACATATATAGGTATGTTGTATCTGTTAAGGTTGCACTATAGTTACATATGCAGACATCTAGATGTTGGTATACATTCTCTGCACCGTTGCATGACAGGACTGGCTGATATGTTTCTGAAACAGTAAATTTCTGTGTACCTGTCATGGCTTAGTGGTACATTGGTTTGTCTAGGGTCTGCAGCATCCTTGGTTTGAGCCTTGCCAGAGTTGTTTAATTTGTTGCTGGCCAGAACATGGCCTGTTGGAGAGAGAGTGGTTAAGGCACCGTAAAGCAGTTGTAAGCAGGTTTGTGTGTTCTGCCCAGCAACAAAATAAACAGGTCCTGCAAGGCTCATAACCAGGACCCTGCACATCATACACAAAGTGATTTACCACTAAGCCATGGCAGATATGCATAATCATGATGTTTCCACATACATATCATCCAGCCCAGGTATACAACACTACAGGGAATGCATTCCACCATGTAGATGTATTTGTGTAAGTATATATATTCATATATATATATATTCATATCTATATATGTAGATATAGGTATAGACATATATATGTACATATATATATATATATATATATATATATCTATATATATATATATATATATATATATATATATATATATATATATATATATATAGATATATATATATATATATATAGATATATATGCCAATAAATACATGTATACATAGATACGCATACAGCCATTGATATATATGTATATATCCACATGTTCACATATAGACAGCACTAGGAATGCATATATGTCAGCTTATATATGGCTCACCTTTCAAAGGGAGAAATCCATGTGTCCAGAAGCTGGTAGGCCTAAAGTATGTTCTCAACATTGCACAATCCTGCAAAACATGCATCAAATGTGCAATGTGCGAATGTCACTATGCATTCGCTCATTGCAGATTAGGCAATTTGGTTGCGGATGCCACTATAGTGGGGATGGGGAATAATTGCCTATCCCCACTGTAGTGCACACTAGGAGTTTGTATATCACAGTAGGGGGGTTGTGGGGGGCCCAGCCCTCCAGAGGGGGGTGAAGGGAGTCATGCCTCCTGCCATTACAATATGTATTTCAACTTGCAGTTCAAGTGTCAGCGAAGGTGCCTTTAGAACTCCAGTTCTTTTAACTGTGGTGCAGAAAGAAGTGATGGGTTAGTCCTTTCGGTTTGCAGAAAGGGCCGTTCGAAGGAATGATTGTCCCCCTGACAAAGGTGAACACATATATATCAATATAGGCATATATGGACATACATCTGTAGATGGAACTGGGAATGTAACCACAACATATATGTCCACATGCACCATTGATGGGTTTGAGAGACCCAAACAACATACATCTGGCATGGATAGGTGTTCCGCCCCCCACAGCCAAATACTTCTAGCCTGCAATACAATACCAACCTTAGCAGATCTCATAAGCAGGACCCTACACGACAAGGGTAGTACATGTTAATAGTACTCCATCCCACCTGTAGGTTGTAAGGCTGGCATTACTAACATATCATGCAGTATAGTCAAGTGACATGTCATGCTTGGGGGAACCCCCTGGGCTGGTGCAGTAAGTAGCTGGTATCCCTCATACAATCCAGTAGCCCTAGACCTAACGATGGTTTCACCAATGTTGGCAAGGACATCCACAAACCCACCATGTCAGCTGGGAACTACCACCTGGTAGCCTGATGACCGTGGTCTGCAGGGACATGGAACATTACAACAATGAACCCATGGCCAATGTCACTGGTTATCTCAACACACGGCACCCCGCCAATGTTGAACTTGTAAAAGGCAGAGAATACAACCTGAACGTGGTATACCTCCTTAACCCAATCATAACAGGTGTAGATGAGGGTTAGGAGGTGCACAATGCCTATGTAGATCATAGCAGGCTCTTGTACACCATCCCGCTTGTAGGAATGTGTGTAGTTGTTATGGGATCTACCTCCATTGACAGGATATGTTTCCACCAGGACTGCTTGGCATATGCCAACATACAACAGGAGCCATCCCATGGGCATACAGTCCTTCACAGGTCATAGATGTGCTAATGCCCTCCTCCACACTGTTGAGGTGTGCAGCACTACTGGGGTTGCTATAACTCACTGGGTGTGGCTGTTGTGGATATGACTGCCATAATTGCAGTTACTGTTGTCTATTCCCCCACATAGCTGTCTGTAATACTGTACAGTGTATGTAATCATTATGTTAGTTGTTGTCTACACCAGTCAAAGTAGCTGAGCACCTCACACCCTCCTAAGGGTAGGGCTATGCCACCAGCATTGGCACACACATGTTACTTACGTGAGGATCGTAGTAGAGTGGGGAGAGGGACATACACCCTGCTGTTAGCATGTTCAATGTCATCCACACTGCAGACTGCATATATAGCACTGTGTGGTTGTGCCTATCCTGTCTTGGTGGGATTACATGTGCAACAGATGTGTTACCTGTACGGGGACATATATCCATGTGTACAGTCCTGTACATGTACTGCATCCTAACCAAAGGCACTGTGTGTTGTACCCAGCCATGGCATGTGTACCACCCACTACACTTACTGGTGTCCACTGTAGAAGGCCTGCTGACACCACTACACCCATCAGCCATGTGGCACATGGACAAACACAACACAATCTGAACAGATACTGGTGACAATACAACATTGTTAATTAAAGCTATGATGCATCATGGCTGCACAGCTACACCTTCCAAGATATTAGCATTTCACTTTACTGCTGACAACATGCTACACATCATTCCATTGCTACTCTGTTGTACAGTCACCCTGTGCATCAGAACCATGTTAGCCTGTCCCTGCATCAATGTTAAGAATGTCAGGCAGTGGCACAGGTATCATCATATGCACAGGGTGTGTTGTTGGTTTGCCAGAGGCCTAGGCTGAGCCATACAATTGACAACATGTGTGTGTGTGTGAGAGAGGGGTGAGTATTGCTATGGGCCACTGTTGATGTCATGTGTGCAGGTATGTGGTTGCCCTAGGTTCATTGTTTATGTGTATGTGTCCTCCATGTGGCTGCCCTATACAGGGAATTGTGGGACAGCTGCAGACTGTACCTGGCAGGGTTTGCAGGTCACCGTCTCCGGCCACGGACAAGGGACCTGTGCCTGGCAGGGGTGCTACAGGCAGTATCAGGTACAGAGCCAGACCGAGTACTGTCCCCGAGTTTGACAGACATCCACTGGATCCAGGTCCCTCCTGGGGCTGAAAAACACCAGTAGAAATAACTTCTAAGCCAAAAACACACCAAATCCATGGAAGAATCAGTCAGAACCAGATGGGAAAAGATATATATACCACATTGAGTGAAATACAGCCCTTCAGCTTGCAAACTACACGATTCCAAAAATTGAAATGTGTCCACTTTATTGACAGTTAAAACCAGCCTGTATGGCTCAAAAAACAACACAAAGTAATGCAAGTTGAGCGCGCTTTCCCTTTGTTCAAATACAAAGCTTCATCAGAACTAAAACCCTCACATGGCCCACTTGAATATATAACATTTCTAATCAATTAAACAATCAGATCAATTAAATAATTATTTACAGCTGTGATAATATAAGTGTTATTAAAAGCCACAGTACCTACAATCTAACTATAAAAATTATCTTATGTATTCACCTAACACAGTTAAAACTGTTCGTTACCAAATACAACTGTATAAATATATACCAACCATACAACATGTCAGGTTTAAAACTTTCCATCTATATGAATGCATTCAAAAATGTATTGCCAATAAATATGCATGCTAAAAGAAATATATTGCATTACAGAGGAGAAACACTAAACATATCTAATATTAAATTATAAAAATGACATTTTTTACACAATTAATTCTGAGAAAAAGAAGGAAAAGAATGAATTGATGTTGTCACTGCCTAAAAAATAATGTAAATACTATTAATATTATACTCCTATACCATAAAAACTGTAAATTGCCATACATATATTACAGTAATAAAAATGTATATGTATATGTATGAATGTGCAAAGAAATAATGTTTAAAAACAATGTTTAAAAACATATACTAATATAGAAATACACCCAAATAAAATCGAATGAACTAGCCCTTTCCTGTTTCACAACTTAGCTTGTCTTAATTTCAGGACACTATTAATACTAATATTATCGTTAAGGCCTGGGGCTCTACTGGCATCCATTCTAAGCTACCAAAATAACTCACAAAACTCCACTCTAGATTCCCAGTTACCCCCCCCCCTTGGGTCAATCTTAACTTGTTCTATTACTGCAAACTTAATATTCATGTTGCAACACGTTAAAGAATGTTTGTAAAAAGCATTAGATTCTTTTTGTTTGCCAATTTCATAGATGTGTTCATATATTCTTTTCCTCAAAGTATGTGTTGATTTCCCTGTGTAAAAACTATTACAATTTATACAAATACCAATATAAATAATTCCTTTTGTGCCACAATTAAAATACCCTGGTGCACTAAATTTCATTCTTCTGGAAGGGATCCAAATATCTTTTTCTTGTAGATTGTATTCACATTGCCAGCACATCCCACATTTATAAGTACCCTTCTTGGAATTTGCTTTACCCATTTTTTGCAGTTCTTTTCTCTCAAACATGTCTTTTAAATTCATACCCCTTCTCCTAATAAAGGATGGTTCAGATGGCATATATCTCCCTGTCTCATTATTCACTTTTAGTAAAGGCCAGTATTTCTTTATAATTCCTTCCACTTTACCAGATGTACTCGAAAATGTATGTATAAATGTCTGATTATCAATTTCCTTTGTTTTCCTTATTCCAGTGCTATCATCCTCCCTTAACCCTAAAAGGGGAAAAAACTTGTTAGTCCTATTATCCACTATTTCCTTCCTTAAACTTTGTAATAAAGGTTTCGGGTAACCCCTTTCCAGAAAAAGTTTACAAATATGTTCAATTTCCACCTGGGCCACGTGCACATGGTCTGCTATGACAGGTTGTGGACAGCCCCCCACAGTGCTGGGGCTGGTACAACCACTATGGGAGCGGCTATTACTCTTTGGACGTCCACAGCAACCTCCAGCTGCTGGTGTTGCTGGCATTCGTCCACATGGCCGTCGCAACCATCCTGCCCTCTCCTGATGCATAGATATGAAATTTTGGATGAGTTTCAATGTCTCACCCCACCATCTATCCATGACCTCGGTGTAATTATGGATGGCACCTGCTAGATCACAGATGCTGTCAGTTATAGAGGTGTGATGATCCCTCTGCACCCTTAGACCCTGCCTGGTTTACCATTCCATTCATGCCTGTGCCTCCATGACAGTCTGGAGCATGCGTGTGGTTGAAATAGATGTTGCATGTCTGCCAGGGGCATGATGACCAGCAGTGCTCCTATGAGCACCCCTGCACATCTACCTATGTGATACCCCGCCAGACATCTGGCTATGGCTGCTGTGTCCTGATATACATGCCATCAATACCACACTGTCCTGGCCCATGCCAACCGTAGGCTGTCGCTCAGCTAGGGTCAATGGTGATGAGGTGTGTAGAGGCAGTGTGACTGTGTGCGTGGATGGTGTGGATACATGTGGGTTGTCAATTGGTGGCCCAGCTGCAGCCCCTGATGACCATTCATGTGCTTCAACACACCTATCTTCATGTTCACTGTCTGTATCAGTAACATCAGATTCCCTGCTGGGGGGACCAAGCCCCACCTCACCACCTGTGAGGGGAAAACAAGGAACAGACTGTAAGACCTGTACAATACCACTAAACAGTAAATACACACACACACACACACACACACACGTGTGTGCAGACATGGTCACACACACAGATATACACCCATGCAGTCGACATACATGGCAACCTATACACTACACCAGACAGCACCTACAGACAGCTCCCACAACCCCATAACACACACAATAGCAGGCAATGGTGCAGTACAGTATCACACACATACCAATAATTACACACATGTCAGCATGCAGGACATGTAGGGCTGAACAGCATGCAGTGCAACTGTAGTCAGTTCCCGTTACCAACATTTTACATGGCTGTGATGCATGGCTTCTGTTTGTAGGTGATGGCCCTCCCCCTGGAACCCACTGCACCCATGTCCACAGTATTGCTGTGCATCTGTTCAGCACCCTGGCATGTACTGTGCACCATACCTCACGGGTGTACACACCATTGCATGATGTGTCTTGTGTGTCAGGTGTGTTTCCGCTGCTGCTCACAGCCTCTGTATGTTCCTGGATCACATGTGGACACGTGTTTAGTGACTGCTTGATGTTTATTCACATATGTCATCATCAGAGGTGCATGTATGAGTGATAGATTACCATTAGACCAACCACAGAGACAATGTACTGTACCTATGGTGAGTGTAGTGACCATTATTGACCATGATTGGGCACTGGCTGATGTTACCTGTGGTACACATAGGTTCATAGGTGAGTACTGGTCTATTGGTCCTGGGGCCTGGAAACACTAGAGAATCTTGAGATACCGAAATCTCGAACTACAGTATCTCGAGACGAAAATGGCGAAAAATCACAATGCCGAAAATGGAAAATGCAGAGTGTGGAATAACCAACACCTAAAAGGGCGAGACAGTAATACCCAATCTCCCAAATAACCGACACGTGGTGAGTCACCAATACCCGACAAACAACCATAAACAACCACGCAAACATCCGGAAATACCGGAAATATAAGTGCCGATATCAGAATGTCGAAACCATGACAAGTGCCTTTATTTACAACAAGTATGGTCCAGAACTCCAGTAAACACCATAAACCAAACATCCACAGTCCCAGTAATTCAGCCAACACACAAGTATGACATCCACCAACCACAGTGTGCCAGCAGCACCTCTAATGCAACACGTACAGAGTGCACAATCCAAATAGCCCCACAATGCTCCACATAGTGACAAGAGGGAAAAACACCAGCAGATGCCGAGCAACTGCAATAGACACACCTTCCACTAGTTACACCTTCAGCAGCTGAGCAATTGCTGTGAGAAAGTCCAAACAGCCATACGTTACCCTGTTCTGCAGCACATGTTCAAACTGCCCGTGCCGTTTAACTACATGCCGGCACTTTGGAGACGGCAGACAGCCACACAACATACGTGCCTGTAACTCCTCCACCCTGTCCTGTTCCCTTGCTAACACATGCAGCAATAAAGACAGGTCAGTGGCTCTGCGTCCCAACAGTGATTTCAGTCTGCGGTGCACACTTCCACACTGTTCTGTGTTTGTGGAAGGAAGAGAGCATTCAAAGCATTCACACTCCAGAATGTTATGGGAAAGAGTGGGGGGGAATCTACAGCATGTTATTGTTCTGGTAGCAAATTTACGTGCCCTACCAAACACATACCAGTCCCCAAAGTACCGTAGTAGGTCCTTCCCCTCACATGGAAATGAGTCCCTCAACTGGTTGAATGCTGGTATCACCTCCTCTTCTAGCAGAAATGCTAGAGCGACAAGTGACTTCACAGCCAACTCGAATGCCATGATGGTATTATATCTATGTGCTAGCCCTAGCTGCTGTGCTTTACGCCAGATATTCTGGCCAAAGTGGAAGAGACACCCTTTGGATATCACACCTTGTAGGTTCCCTTTGATGCTCCTGATGGCAGCTACCTCAAAGTCCGTTAACACGTACTTCAACTAAGTGTCGCAGCTATGTTCTGCCAGCAATTCCAACACACAGTGCCACATATAGTTATAGGCCTTAAGGGACTTCTTGCTCATTAAACAGAAGAATAATGGTACAGACCTACTGAAGTCACCATACTTAACCAGGCCATGTATACTGTACAGTTGGCGACATATGACCCCTTTATGGAAGAACGTGCCATCCATTAGCCATATAGTGGCTGTGCTAAGATCTATCAGTTTCTGTACTGTTGTGAACACCACTACCACTGTGCCTGTAGCACTATCACACATCCCCTTACTAACAAATGGACTGGACTTTGTGGGGAAGTCAGCTACATTAATCTCCTGCAGTGTACTAACACAGGCATCTGTACATTTAGCCTGCTTCCCTCTCCCCCTCCCCACCTGTTGCAGCAGTGCCCTCTGATTTGGTAGGTTGGGCATGATATTGCTGGATGTGGATGCCAGGGCATCATCCACGATCATGCATTGCATGTCGTGGGATAACTCAGATTTCACCTTTAACGTTGCACACATATGATACCATTCAATCTCGGAGGGGTCCCCACTATGGTTATGCCCTACTGTTTTGAGCAGCCGTTCCACCTCAGGCAGACATTGCGTGATAGCCCTACCTTTACACTTCTGGGCAAATTTCCATTTGCAGCACCAGTACGTTTTCTCCTTGTTTACTTTCTCCCGATTCAAAACATACCCATCCAACAGTAGTGCAGGGTGCCCCTTTTGTGACTTGATTGTGGAGTTTACTGTGCCGATCATCCCAGGAGCAATGGCAGGGTTGTCAACCATGGTTGCAGTGGATGTCAGGGCTGTTGTTGTCTGCTTGCTTGCAGCAAATGTCAGGGTTGCAGCTAACCATAGCAGCCTGTCTGTGGCAGTTTTGCCTTTGCAATCGGCGCACTTTTGAACCGCCGACATTTCTGGAACTTGCTGTTTTCATCTCAGGATACTGGAATCTGAGATTTCGGTATCTCGAGATTCTCTAGTGAATCCTGGGGCCTACATAAGCCTAGCCATAGGGGTTCCCTGCCATGCACCACCCACTAATGTTATTCCCCTATGCCCTGTCAGGCTGTGGCACACACATGCTACACAGGGTGTATTCCCCATTCCCCATCCAATTGCCAAGTGTTTCTGTCAAGAGGGCCAATGAGTAGCATTGCCTGACATGTATGGGTAGTCCGTTCCAGAGTGTGGTGATTCCCCAAGACAGGGCCCTATCCCTCCAGTATGTTCTGTGCAATGTGTTGATTAGGTTTAGGACCCTGGAGCGTGTGTTAGCAGAGGGAGTGGGATGTCGTTATATGTAGCATATTCAACTGCTGTGTGCATGACATAGCTGTGTATGTTGGGCAGATGTCAGCTGTGCCTGGGCAATGTGCACTGGAGTGTAGCCACAGTTGTCTGAGATGGACTGTGTATTGCATGTGTTTGAGGCTGGTAATCCCATTAGTGAGGTGTGTGCTGTGTCAGAGCACATGTACAGCATGCATTATGGGTAGGTGTGTTAGATGTGTACATGACCTACACCTTAGCTATGACATGCACAGTGAATTGCCAAGCATAACCTTAAACCGTACTCACCAGCATCCGACCACTGCCAGAGGTACCTACACTGACATGGGATAGAGTTGATGTCAGTGGTCACAGCTGTGGCATTGCTACAGGGTGGCTGCAATATTACAGTACAACAACAGCTGAAGTCCACAGTACTACAGTTTATGCATTACTGCTTGGCAGTACTACACAGCAACATACCCCACATCTCACATATGCATGGTCTACCTGTACAGATGCATACACTACAGTAGTCTACTGATATGCCCTGGAACCTTACCTGCATGCTCAATATGTGGTGTGAGAGTAGCACCCACCACCATGACTGTATAGGTCTGGCTATCTTGCGGGCGGGCAGGTGCTACCCAGGCTGATGAGCAGCTCCTCCACTCTGGTGAGGGGTGGATGGATGTTATGCCCCCCCTTTTACAAGGTGGTCACCCCACACGACATCAGCATGACAACTTACTTGCTGGAGGAGGTCACTACAATGGTGGCAGACCTGCTCATAAGTTCAGCTGTGCATCCCCACCTCATTCACCCTGCAGACCACATCAGTCCACATGGCTGTTCTCTCCTGCTGGTCCATTCTTGTCCATGAGAACAGCAGTTGATAGTTGTGGATGATGCTGGTGATGATGATCTCCTCCTCCTCCTCCTCCACTGTATGTGAGGTTTCTCGGGTGTGCCATACTCCCTGAAAGACATAATGATGAAAATATGTCTGAGCAGCTCATATGTCAAGTTTACCATAATACAATACACATATCAGTCTCCCGCCACCATATCAGCTCCAACATAATGTTCACACTACGCTAGTTGTATTTGTCTGGTATGTGTACCATTGGGCCATATATTGTATTGTACAACACTTTCTGCTATGTAGTTACAGGCATGCTCCCTGTGGGGACACTACAGTTGCAGGGCTGTTACATGGTATTTCACGTGCATGCCATTATCACTGCCACTATGTTTCCACATATGCATGCAGTAGGCTTGCTATGTGATTGCTACACATCTGCCATTCTGTAGTATTGGGGATATCTATGCATGCTGTTGGACATGTTCTGGGATTGAGAGGACTATTACAGCCTACATATGTTCCATGACAGTTACACAACAGTATGTGTTGGGGTTATTTGCCAGCAGGAACAATGCTCCTACCTAATGTGCATATGTTACCAGTCCACATCACATCTGTGGCCCACCATGGAACCTCATTATCTACTGTTCCATCACTACCTTCATGTGGAACCACCTCAGGGGATGGTGTCCCCCCATAGAGCACACACAGACATGTATCTGTCACCCAGGGAGGTCGCGTGTATTGGGCATAGCATATCTGTTTTACATATCTGTTATGTTGTTTACACTGTAACACAACCCTGAGCTTTGTGAACTTTCTTGAAGGTTTTTGTTTTTGTCTTCTCTCTCTCTCTCTTTCTCTCTCTCTCTCAATCTCTCCAGTAGAGTGATTGAGCTGGTTTGAATAGATTGTAGCATGCTTTTGTTGGTATTGCACATGATCAGGTGGTGGCCTCTGCACCAGTCAGTGTCCACCAGTTGCTAATTGCATGCAGCCTGCTGTGTAGTACTTCAGATAACCACTGTCATGGCAACCCTGTACTATAAATTGCTGCCTTCTGTGGGCGTTGTCCCTTCACCTTTACAGTATGGATGACATCCTTCCTGTGCGTGGACATCAGTGTTACAGACAGCATGTAGCAATACCTCTTACAACAGAACCTGCAGACACAGGCCAAATCCACATTTGGGTAAGGTTCCAGACTTACAGACAGCGTGAGTAGTGTTGTTGTGTGCAATGTATCTTGCTGTTCTTACAGGGTTTCTGTGTACATGGTACTTTTTCATGGAATGTTGTTTGACCTGCATAGCTCTCAACTGTGGGCCTATCCGTATGATACCAGGGGGACTGGCTGTTAGGTTTTATCTGTGCGCCGCACAGGTATTGTCCAAATATATCTGTGGCATTCTGTCTGTTGAGTGCTATCAGTACATGGCTACATCCATTTGTATTTCAATGTCGTATCCCTGCATAAGGGTATGCTGCAATGCATCCTGTAACACCAGTAATTTCCAGGGTATGTAACAGCAATAATGCAAATATGGCCCTATGTTCCTGCCTCTGTCCCCTACATATATGCCAGTTTCTGTCCTGCTGTGATACAGGAATGGTCGTTAGGTAATGGCCTATCATTATTTAACACTAGCATTACTGCTAACATCCCAGTCATGTCATGGACTCCCACACCAACTGTTGGGTCATGTCCATATATATGGGGGCAACAGCTGAAGAACACATATGTGCCCTTGTACATTCCTGAGATAAGTGTGTGGTACACAGTGTTCCTCGCCCTTGTACAGCCTTTTATGGGGGGGGGTTCTATGCCTTTAACCTAAGCTATGGCACCTTTTCAGTGATATAACTGTTAATAAGAGGGTCATTCAGTGTGATAGTGAGATGTTATGTTAAGCAATGTTATGTACAAGATACTGTGACATTAACATGTGCTACTTTTCTCCCTAAGGCTTGATTACAGGGTGTAATTGGAGGCTGCTGGACTACATCTGTAATTGTTGATTGTTACATATCCTGAAGGCAAATACTGTTCCTACTGTTGTACTAATTGAAAGCCTTGGCCTGGACAGCATAGTATGGTATATATACACATTGCTTGCATTCTACTGTTTTGTGTGGGCCTTGCATTCATGACTGATTACATATTTCAACCTTATGTGGTGTGAGTACTGGCATACATTATTGTATAGTACAGGAATAAAGGTTATCTATGTATGCATACATGTGCATCGTGTCATGTCCTTTGAATTGTGGGTGGGTATATGTTTAATGTCGATATTCTCAATTGTGGGAATGGTTGCCACACTACAAATTTCACCGATGCCAGTTGAAGGGCTTGTGACTGAGGGATATACATTGTACCCAGTACTTCCACACTACTTCTACATATGTATGGCTACTGATACCTTTTGTGTGTGTATATGTGTATGTACCTATATATATCTCATATAGTTTTATATATATATATATATATATATATGTATATATATATATATATATATATATATATATATATATATATATATATATATATATATGTATCAATAGATATATACATCTGTGTATATGTGTGTGTATATATATATATATATATATATATATATATATATATATATATATATATATATATATATATATATATATACATACATATGAACATATGTATGTATCTATATACAATTGCTGTTATATTATTATCTATGAGTCATACATTAATATATATATATATATATATATATATATATATATATATATATATATATATCTACATACAGCTGTCTATCTGTCTACATTTACAGATATATATATCTGTCCATATGTCCATGCATGTTCGGCTCATATTTTGGCCTGTTCCTCATTCACTTGGCAATTGTCATGGATGATCGCAGCATTGAAGTCAGGAACTAGTGGCAACACTTTTGTGTTTCAGACTTCATCTCCTTCTACATATATGTTCTAATACATACAACCATGTAACTAGTAACATTTTAAGTGTATCAGAGCATTAGTTTACATATATACTTATTTGTACCCACAGTGTGACATACTTTGTCCAGACTTCTTGCATTAACAGGTTATGTGGTGTGATAATAATACATTTTCTGTACTGTTGATTGATTGTGCTGCATGATATGTTTGTGAAAACTTTAGGTTATGTATATCTGCCATGGTTTAGTGGCAAATCAGTTTGTGTATGGAATGCAGGCTCCTGAGTTCGAGTCTTGGAGAGGCAGTTTATTTTGTTGCTGAGCAGAACAAGGGACATTGGCTACAGAGTGACTGAGGCACTTTTAAGCAGTTGTAAGTATACATGGGTTTGCACAGAGCTAAGCAATGCCTACACGGGTTACGCAATTCAGCAGCTGAGTATAAGAAACTGTAAGCAGATTAGCAGTGCTTACCTCTGCGCAAACCCAATCAAACCTGCATACAACTGGTTTAAAGTGCCTTAATCACTCTGTATGCATCGGCCCTTGTTCTACCTAGCAAAAAAATAAACAGCCTCTGCTAGGCTAGAACCCAGGACCATGCACACCCTAGCCAATGTGATTTATCTCTACACCATCTCAAATATACATAACCCTGCTGTATTCACAAACATAACATCCAGCCCAGTCATTCAACAATACAGAGAATGTATTCCAACATGTAGATGTATGTGTGTGTGAAAATATATTAATGTCTAAACTGATACAACCTATTGATATATGTAGATATATATATATATATGTATATATATATATAAATGTATATATATATATATATATATATATATATATATATATATATACACACATATATGTAAGTGGATATTTATATCTATATAGGTATATACAGACATACATCTGTAGATAAAGTGGGAACATAGAAGAAACATATATGTCCACATGCACCATTAATGGGGTTGACAGGCACAAACACATGCATCATGCATGAATAGGTACCCCTCCCACACACACAGCCAAACACGTCTGCCCTGCAATACACTACAAACTGTTGCAGATCCCTAAACCAGGACATTACACATCATGGGCACAAGATGTTAACAGTACTCCATCCCACCTGTATGATGTCAGGCTGGTATCAGTAACATATCATGCAGTACAGTTAGGCTCATAATGACTCCCATTTTGCAGTCATCTGTTACCTTTGTTAGCCAGAGTACCGTACTGTTGGCCTGTACTTCAGAGATGTAGATGCCAAACAAAAGTGGTCACAGGACTGAACCCTGAGGTACTCCACTTGTCACATGTCTGGGGATGGACTTGGAGTCAGTTACACCTGCAGTATGGGTTCTGTCAGTAAGCCATGTAGCAAACCATCAAGTGGCATAGGGATTTATGGCTGGATTTGTATGTTAATCTATGTTTCCAGACTGGGGGATGGTGTTGAAGGGCCTGTAGAGCCTGCTATCTATGCAGGTACATGTGTATTCCCACATAAGAGATGTAGCCCAGTGTTGGGTCAGTCTGCCTGTAGCCTGCACTGTGCTTTGTTATATGCCTAACAGCTTACTGTACTTATCCAGTGAGATGTCATGTCCAGATATTTGCCAGATGTACTGCTGCCTGGCCACCATAACAGTCGTGTATGTCAGACAATGCAGTGGGATGCTGTTCAGATGTATGTCAGTAGCTAGTGGATAGTATGTGGCCATGGCACCTCTGTACCAGCAGTTATTAAGTGTCAGGACAGACAGGGGTGTACGAATGCGTAACCTATGGGGGCAAATGTATGCCAGTATGTACGTATTATGCCCATCTACATGTCTGCTAACATCCACATTGACAGGCCTGGTCCACATATCTTGCATGAAGGGGTTCTGTGTATACCCCTGGACTGACCCCAGTGTGTCAGACTGACCACATATATTGGCCATATCACAGCTGTAGTCCACAGGGGCATTACCATGCTAGCAGTGGTACTGTACTATGATGACCTTAGGATGTCTGTAAGAATCCAATGGCACACATGTTTACAGCAGATGTGGCCTCCAACACACACTATTTCTGTGAAGACATTCTCAATTAGAGTAGCAATAGTCTACAAATATACATGCACTACATACGTGACATCACTTTGCACTCAGAGGTTGGGACTTTTGGGTCTGAGGTTGGGCTCCACTCCATGTGCAGAACATATGGTGAAGATATATGTCTATATAACTATACATATATCCATATAGATATGTACACATATCTTGCTTACTGCACGACAACAGTTTTACACATGTGCCTGTGTTCCAGCCTTTGCCCTCCACCTACATACTGGGCTTTGCACATATGACATGCTGTCGGGGGTTGTATGCAGTGGGCTGTGTGTATGTCATGCTGTCATTCCTGCCATCACTCCACTGCTGTTGTGTCCCCCACACATACTGGGGGGTTGGGGCCATATATGTGTGGGTTTCACCTACACAATAAATGTGTGCCCTAATGCACTCCAGAGGCCAGTGTATGTAACAGTGGTATATGGCCCAGTATTAATGAGTGTAAGGGGGTGCACCATGACTAACCTAGGCTGTTACAATATGTGTGGGTATCTGCGATAAGCTGCCTTAAGGTATCTGGATGTACTTTACCATACAATCCACCTTGGGTAAATGCAGGCCTACTGCCTCCTGCCATATGGGATGTTCTGTTTGTCAGTGTGATTGTGATGGTGTCAGGTAGGCCTTGTTATGTAACAGATACATCGCATTGTGTCAGTTGGGGTCTGTACCCCCTAGGGATTATGTACAGAGTGTAGATAGAGGCTGCTGACCTATACATCTGCATTACATACTGTTGACTGTCTAGTATGCTGTGGCCCAGTCTGTCATTACTGATATAATACTTGAAGACCTCAGCCTGGACAGCAACATTTGTCAACCTTTCCAGACTATTGTCTAAGTATAACTGTTTCACAGTTGCATTACACTGTTCATATGGATGTCAGTGTCTAAACAGCTATATGGCATGGCATATACAACTGTCATAGTGCACAAATAAAGCTTTCACATTCATTTTTGCACACCTGTGTATGGTGTTATACCCTTTGATATCTCTGTGGGTATATGTTGCAGGTTATGAATGTCATTCATATGGATGGCTCATACAGTTTCCAGTTGGTAAGGTGGCGACTGTAGGAATACTGGCTGCTCCATATTTTATGCACGTACTACATATGTATATTACTGTACAAATCTGTGTGTGTGTATGTGTAGTTACATATATATATATACACCTGTAACTGCATATATGTGTCTGTGTATATGTATCCTAGAGATGGCCATGTCGTGTCTGGTCCTGGTTATGGGATCTACAACACTTGGTACTGTATTACAAGGGGATAATGTTTGGCTGGGGGGGTATACCTATTCGTACCAGTCGTATATTGTGTGGGGCCTCTCAACCCCATTAACGTTGCATGAGGACATATATGTTTTGTTATTTCCCTATTATCTACAGATATATGTCTGTATATACCTATGATGTATATGTATATATATATATATATATATATATATATATATATATGCTGACATATATATATATAACCTGCCGTATATATTTAGACATGTAGATGTGGACATATATATCTATAGATGTAGGCATTTGCATGTGTATATGTTCAGAAATATATTTATATATACATATATATATATATATATATATATATATATATATATATATATATATATATATATACACACACACACACACACACACACACACACACACACACACACACACACACACATATATGTATATGTTGTACCTCTTTAAACATTAATATATTCACTCACACACATACATCTACATGTTGGAATACATTCTCTGTACTGTTGAATGACTAGGCTGGATGATATCTTTGTGAATACATCAAGGATATGTATATGTGAGGTGGCTTATTGGTAAATCACTTTGGCTATGGTGTGCAGTGTCCTGGGTTTGATACTAGCAGAGACAGTTTATTTTGTTGTTGAGCAGAACATGGAACGTTGGCTACAGAGTGATTAAGGCACTTTTAAGCAGTTGTAAGCGGGTTTGTGCGAGTATGCACGACGGTAAGCACTGCCAACCTCTGCTTATGTTTTCTTACAGTCAGTTAGCATCAGATTCTTCAACCTGCGCAGGCATAGCTTACCCCTGCGCAAACCCATGCAAACCCGCTTAATGCTGCTTAAAAGTGCTTACTGCCGCTTACCCTCGTGCTAATTCCTTTAAAAGAAAAGAAAAAGAGGTTGATAGGAAAGTGGTGGAAAGTGGGGCACAAAGAGGGAAAGACAGTAGGGAAAATAGCTAGGCATGTGCAGGAAGGGTATAGGAAATGTCCATAGCTGCCCATTTCTTCTACAGCAATAGCTGTTCATATACATTATATTTGCAGGAACATTTGGACCCTGAAACCCCTGGGAGAGGGGTGAGGACAACATATATTCATTGTGATGCCAATTAGACCATATTACATGTATCCAGTGGGCATGTGTGCAAAATGGACAGCTATTTATGGGGCGAGACTTCTTTGTGGGAACAAATTGCCCTTTTTTTCTTTTTTTAAGGTGAGAGTGGGATGTTGTGGAAGGTTAGTAGGTATATTTGGGGTGGTTGGTTGGGTAGGTTAATAGACAAGACACACAAGATGCATACAGGGCTGGTATAAGACACAAGGGGTAAACACCTTGGATGGGGAGGGGTGTTTAAAAGTCGCAAGCCCATGAGCCCCCAACTGGAAACAGTGGGACTAAGGTCCCCATCCATGGGCAGTCACCACTGCACCTTCACAGCCCTGAAGGTGACTGTGCTGGGGGCTGTGTAGGATGGGGTAGGCTCACTTTCTAAGAGTGCCACTCGGCCCTCAAGCAGGCGTAGATGCTGTCAATACTCCAGATTGAGATCCTTATGCACCACGGCCTAGACCTGTTGACGGGTGACAGGTTCCCCTCTGCACCCACTCCAATGGAGGGGGCAAGCCACATCCCCTGCAGCTGTTCCACCCGAAGGTGGCACAGGGCCCATGGAGGAGGAGGTACCAGACTGGGCCCTAGATGTGCTGGTGCCCAGTGCCATGGCCAGCTGAGGTGGGACCGGCCTTCCCATACTAGCTGTGTTGTCATAGGTTTATGACAGATATGGGTTAGTAACAGTCACCAGCATTCAGGATTAGTTATAACAGCATGCATAGGTATTCTTAATAACCCAACACACCAGAATTAACACAGATGTAGAGCAAGCAGATCACATGCATATATGGAACAACAGTGGCCATTACAGGAGCATGCAGGTTTCATTGATGGCAACAGGTCACCAATATGGGTGTATTTTCACATGGCACATGCATAGAAACAAATGTGAATATTTATAAACCATTAGGACATATGTCCCAACAAAAGGTTGGAGTGTACACATACCATTTGAAGAGTGTCATTGGGTTATTATGCACATATGGTAGGGGTGAGAGAGAGAGTTCAATTAACAACTAATATATCCTTGTAGTTTTCACAACATTCTTAATCACTGCAGTGGTCTTTTCCTTACATGTATTATTACATTACACAATGGCTTTATATTGTACACTAGTATGTTTATAAATTATTATATACGTGACCTGTGTCTTACATACAGTCGTGATAGGCTGCAGGTGTTAATGCAACATATGTTGAGAATTGCTGTCATACACTTTGGGTGAGGTGATAGAATGACAGGTTTGTTTCCATATACTCACTGACTATGTACACGTTTGAATATCAGTTATATGTGATTGACAGCTGCCTACAATTCTTGGAACATCATGCTGGATTTTCAGGAGAGCAGGGTACCAAGCTGGTGATAAGGGCCATTTATCTGAACATGCTGGGCAGATTGGAACAGTTGTGGGGTATGAATATGCATATAACTTTCAATTTGAACATTCTAGCAAATTCTGTACAGTCGGGTGTAATTATGCATGCAGCTTTCTATCCGAACATTTTATCAAAATCTGTACAGTTGTGGGGTATGATTATGCATACAACTTAGTAGCACTCCCAGGATTCAAACCCCTGCTGTGTGTGACAAAATATTATAGCTAACATCACAGTACACTGTGCTATCAGGGAACTGATGTAGAGCTTTTGACTGTTTTCTAAGTCTCCCTATCTTGTACAATATAACTGACCTCTTGGCACTTCCAATATTGTTATTCAGAACTTCATGCCCATTTTATCTGCATACCACGGTGTGAGTGACACTGCTCAAGATACAACAGTATTATTTATAGTATGGAACAGATCGCCAAAATATGAGAGAAGAGTAAACAGAAGCACTCCAGGGTTTATACCTTTATTCACAGACTATTGTACATTTATTTCTACTGGCACAATACTTTCTAAGGCTCTTATATTTATTTGTTATGACAGTACATGCAGACTGATTACAAACCTGCCTCGTGACGCAGCCTTTGCAGCTTAGCATCATGGGCTTGCTGGTTCATAGCCTGCTCATCTGCAGCTGTCAGAGAAGTGCAGTGATATTTAGCCATACCTATCCATAGTATACACAAGCTAGGCAATTATTTACTACTTAGTAGAATGAGTACTTAGTCAGTCCTGGGGTATTGGACATCTGCCGAGACTCCTGGATCCACTGTTCCAGTACATCCTCCCTCCATCACTTCAGGTCAGCATGGTGGTGCCTGACCTGCTCACCAGTCTGGGGGATACCTGTGGCACTAGTGAGGTCACGGGTGAGACTGTCCCAGGCCTCTGTTTTATACTGTGAGCCCTGGTACTGGCCCTGCAGTAGTCTGTGATCATGGTGTTTTACCAGGAGCCATACCATGATTTGTGACTCCTGGATGCCCCAGCTCTGCACTCTAAATCGAGTGCCTTCACCCATACCAGCCATTTTGCCTGCAGTAGGAAGCTACAACCAGTTATGAGAAGTATTCCCACCTGTGTGGTTTAAATATGGCCATTTTCCCACACTTTCCCATGATTGACCAGTTTTGAAAAGGCTAAGCTATGGACACACCTGCTTACATTAGGGTGGCACTGCTTAAAGAGGTATACCACTATGCAGATTGAATTGGCTCCACTACACATTGCTTACACTTACTAACTTGAGCTGTGTTGCAGTTAGCATTGCTTAATAGTTAATTAGCACTATATTTGCCATTTGGCAATGAGTTATTCTTCATTATAAGCTATATATGTGTCTGGTATCCATGATTCATTTGTACATACAGTGTATGGGGACCTGGGGAATTCTACACTTTATACAATCACACCTCAGATCTATGCTTACTGCAGTACTCCAGTTTGCATATTTATCTTCTGTGGCATGTTATCCAACATCACACTGTACATAGATTCAGTTCACATGTTTGGTTTGACTTTCCTGTTGTGAGGATCAGTTTGCTGATACCTCATCCATATCTATTGCTATGATGGCCTGGTGGTTAACTACTGTGACTATCGTGTACAGGGTCCTGAGTTTAAGCCTTGCAGAGGCAGTTTATTTTGTTGCTGGGCAGAACATGGGCCATTGGCTACAGCGTGATTAAGGCACTTTAAAGCAGTTGTTAGCAGGTATGCGTGGGTTTGCGCAATAGTAAGCACTGCTAACCTCAGGTTACAATTTCTTACACTCTTGAACCAAAAGAGCGTAACAATGAACAAGAACACTATAAGAGACTACTTCGTAAAATAAACAGACGTTTAATGACTCCAAATTAATGTTAGCGCTTTCGGCTAAATCGAATATTTAGCCTTCCTCAGAACTGTTGACGGGTGACAGGTTCCCCTCTGCAGTAATGACAGACTGGGCCACAGCATACTAGACAGTCAACAGTATGTAATGCAGATGTATAGGTCAGCAGCCTCTATCTACACTCTGTACATAATCCCTAGGGGGTACAGACCCCAACTGACACAATGCGATGTATCTGTTACATAACAAGGCCTACCTGACACCATCACAATCTAGGCACAAACCTGATTACAAACCTGCCTCGTGACGCAGCCTTTGCAGCTTAGCATCATGGGCTTGCTGGTTCATAGCCTGCTCATCTGCAGCTGTCAGAGAAGTGCAGTGATATTTAGCCATACCTATCCATAGTATACACAAGCTAGGCAATTATTTACTACTTAGTAGAATGAGTACTTAGTCAGTCCTGGGGTATTGGACATCTGCCGAGACTCCTGGATCCACTGTTCCAGTACATCCTCCCTCCATCACTTCAGGTCAGCATGGTGGTGCCTGACCTGCTCACCAGTCTGGGGGATACCTGTGGCACTAGTGAGGTCACGGGTGAGACTGTCCCAGGCCTCTGTTTTATACTGTGAGCCCTGGTACTGGCCCTGCAGTAGTCTGTGATCATGGTGTTTTACCAGGAGCCATACCATGATTTGTGACTCCTGGATGCCCCAGCTCTGCACTCTAAATCGAGTGCCTTCACCCATACCAGCCATTTTGCCTGCAGTAGGAAGCTACAACCAGTTATGAGAAGTATTCCCACCTGTGTGGTTTAAATATGGCCATTTTCCCACACTTTCCCATGATTGACCAGTTTTGAAAAGGCTAAGCTATGGACACACCTGCTTACATTAGGGTGGCACTGCTTAAAGAGGTATACCACTATGCAGATTGAATTGGCTCCACTACACATTGCTTACACTTACTAACTTGAGCTGTGTTGCAGTTAGCATTGCTTAATAGTTAATTAGCACTATATTTGCCATTTGGCAATGAGTTATTCTTCATTATAAGCTATATATGTGTCTGGTATCCATGATTCATTTGTACATACAGTGTATGGGGACCTGGGGAATTCTACACTTTATACAATCACACCTCAGATCTATGCTTACTGCAGTACTCCAGTTTGCATATTTATCTTCTGTGGCATGTTATCCAACATCACACTGTACATAGATTCAGTTCACATGTTTGGTTTGACTTTCCTGTTGTGAGGATCAGTTTGCTGATACCTCATCCATATCTATTGCTATGATGGCCTGGTGGTTAACTACTGTGACTATCGTGTACAGGGTCCTGAGTTTAAGCCTTGCAGAGGCAGTTTATTTTGTTGCTGGGCAGAACATGGGCCATTGGCTACAGCGTGATTAAGGCACTTTAAAGCAGTTGTTAGCAGGTATGCGTGGGTTTGCGCAATAGTAAGCACTGCTAACCTCAGGTTACAATTTCTTACACTCTTGAACCAAAAGAGCGTAACAACGAACAAGAACACTATAAGAGACTACTTCGTAAAATAAACAGACGTTTAATGACTCCAAATTAATGTTAGCGCTTTCGGCTAAATCGAATATTTAGCCTTCCTCAGAACTGGCACTAATTCCGGTTAGTCTGCCAACCAGAGATAGAAGTAAGGACACTAATTATAATGTGTCTTTTTTACACACTTTCTCGCTAGATTTTCAAAAAATTAGGGAGATCCTGTATAAGAATTGGGATGTAATTAATCACGACAGTACTTTGTCCACATCACTAGGTGATAAACCCAACATAACATACAGGAGAGGCCAAAACCTTAAAGCTATTTTGGAAAGGGCACCAAAAAAGTTTATTTCTCAGCGCCCCAAGGGAATGTACAAATGTGGTGCCTGTGCAGAATGTAAATTTATTAGAGTGGGCACTCAGTTCAACATTAAAGATAGGACATATAAAATAAACAAGCATTATAACTGTGAATCAAAATCTGTGGTATACGCTGCTCTGTGTAACCAATGTGAAGCTTTCTACATTGGCAAGACAGAGCGTAGATTTAAGACCAGAATACACGAACACATTTATGCTATTAGCAGAAGGGATGTGAACAATGCCTTAGCTAAGCATATTATTAGCAATATAGGGCATTCCTTCAACTTTGTTATAGTTCAACAAAGAATGCCAGATCTAATGGGTGGCCCCTGGCAAATTAGGTTAGAGATAGATGAATTGATGTGGCAGGTACGAACTAGAGCACATTTATTACCTGGCATCAATGATAATCTATCAATAAAATGTGTATTAAAATGGTTATCGTATAATAGATAACACATACAGGGGAGGTTTCTCATATTTTGATATGAAATAGACCTAACACCAATCATTCCCTAACAGAATGTATTAATGTAAAATTGTATTATTCTATGACTACTGTATAGGAATTCCACGGGCAAAATTAATTAGTATTTTTAATTTTTAAATGTGGAAATAATGTTCCAAAATGTGGAAATATTTTTTGTAATAATTAATTCAATATATACACAAATATTTTTTATTCACTGTTTTTATAATATTTTTAACATATCATATAAGTATGAAGCAAGTTGTATGATTAAATAATCTAGCAAGTATAGAGTTTAACATCTGTGTAAATATTTTGATGAATGGAGTTACTTGCAACAAAGTATCACTTGCTGTTCCGTTGCAATGCCTATAGAGGCACTATATCTTTACCTTTATTTAAGGTTTATGTTTGCAATGGATTACACTACTTTAAGGTAACCTTAGTTACATTTAATTACTAAATGCACTTTATTTCAATTGGTTCTATACATGTATTTTAAGAAATGTCATTTCCTGTTCTGCTGTTTGTCTGAGGAAGGCTAAATATTCGATTTAGCCGAAAGCGCTAACATTAATTTGGAGTCATTAAACGTCTGTTTATTTTACGAAGTAGTCTCTTATAGTGTTCTTGTTCGTTGTTACGCTCTTTTGGTTCAACAGTTTTTTCGTTTGTGGCTTGGAATTTCTTACACTCAGCTAGCTTCTGCTTTGCTTAATCTGTGCAAGCAATGCTTACCCCATACAAACGCACTTAAACATGTTTACTACTGCTTATTTTTGCTTAACCCTGCTTACTAGTGCCTTATTAATTTTGACACTGACACTTCACATGTGCATTTAATGCAGTACTCCAGTTCACATTTAAATGTTATAATGTGGGTTATATGGCAAAAAGATGTAAAAATATGTTCATATACAGATTTCACATGGAAAATGATATGTGCTGCAATGGGACTCAAACCAGGAATGCCTGTTCATTACACGGATGCTCTAAACATTACACTCTTGCTGTGCTGCTTCATTTGCATATATATTCCTTGTTATCCTCTTCAGTTTTTTGAGCTGCTTTAACCGTAGCTAAGCAATGGGCAAACCCGCGCACCTACAGTTAGCTGTACTCGGGGTTTTAAAAAAATAAATAAAAGGGTTTCTTCGTTTTATTTGACTGTACTGTTGCTGTTGAACACATGGGGACTGTTGGTGGGGATATGCGGACACTTATGAGCAGTCTCGCTCATTTATTTTCACATTCTTCTGTTCTACTTTGCAGGGGTGTGTTTATTCTGAGAGCTCTGCTATCAGACACGCCCCCTGCACTCGTCCACGCTCTGTGTAGCATTAGGAGTTCAGGCAACGTGCCTTCATTAATATGTATGGCGTGCTGCCGTCTTCCTCTTAAACTGCCGCTTCTGTGCAGGACTAGATTAGTCCAGCATGGAAGATTAGTAAATCCGGGGGAAAGTTTCTCTGTAAAAATTTAAATAAAACTTTTAAATGAAATCTAATTCTCTGTGATCACTGCAAAATAAAATAGAATATTAAATAGTGTGTACAATGCCTGGTCTGAACACCATTTTTTGGTAATTGGGTAGAGACAGCCCTGTAATGACAGATACTGGTAAGACTACAAGGGTGGAGGGGTCCAGTTCCATTATGCTGCCTAGGGACCCATTTGAGCATGATCTGTCTCTGACTGTGCTATAATGACTTGGGCAGTGAACACTTTCAATGTTGGTGATGTTATCCTGTGAATTAATATAAATTGTCAGAACTGTTGCCTATAAATGAAACTATGTACATTTTTCATAATTATCCATGGCTACACTTGTCAGTCACTTTTCAGACTAAAATCAAAGTATTTTTATATAATGGATAGTCACAAATTTAAATAAAATGGATCATTTAAATTATGAGTGTTGAACAATTCCTGAGATTCTGAATCATGCCTTTTACTACTGCACAAAGGCCACTGTAGAGAAGTGAGTTCAGTAATGTGACTCAACAGAAATTATCAATTGACTAGAAGAAATCTCCTAGACCAAGGAGAAACAAATTAAGAAATCCACTCAGAGCAAAGACAGGATCAGTGGTATCAGTGTTTCCTGTGGCTGCAGCTTGGAATGTCACGTATACCACTAGTGAGCAGGTAGCATACACGTGCCTAGGCATGAGCACATGCATGACCTTTTCACTCTACTAGAATTGCTGGAAGCCACAGCAAGTGGCTCCCAACATTGCCTTAATATAGTTTATTGATTGATGTGGAAAGGAAATGGGTGTGTAAGAAAATCGGAAAGGGAGTAGAGCAAACAGAAGGACATACTCAAGGACAGAGGGAAAAGGAGAGTGGGTAGCAGAGGACAAGTATACTTTTTCTGTTGAACAAGCACCCATTTTTTTTTAAGAAGGATAGATGTGCAAGGATGTAACAGAAAGACAGGAGACTGAAAGAGGGTAGAGACATGGAAGCCAAGACACATACATAAACACAAAGACCAAGGGGGAGGCATTACCACAAGGTGGGAGGAAACTGACAGGGGTTATATAGACATACAGAAAGAGAGATGGCAGTTGAGGATGAAGAGGCTTGGGCAATGAACATGAGAAGGAGGAGACACCAAGGAAGGGGAAAACCATGATAAGAATAGGGTGAGTAACCCACTTCTGACATGATATTGCTTGGGACCGATCAAGGAAGAAGTCAACTTGGTCACACAACAGACATTTTCTGGCCCTTCCTCAAATGCTGCTGAAGGCAGTGTCAGGCAGCAGTGTGCTGTATTAATCACAGGAGGAGCCTCACTGGGCAGTCAGTGTGAGATTTGCACCATCAGTCCACCGACTGCCCCAACTCCACCAATTTCCCACTTGGATAGAAATCAAACAAACAAAAAGAGAATATATAAAGAAAGGATAGCAACAAACTGTGGGGGGGGGGGTGAGAGAGACAGAGGAATGGAATGCAAAATCATTTACCATGAATGTTTCTTGCAATTGCTCATACTGGTATCTACTAGAAAACTAATCAGCTGTTAAATACATGACTGTGGTATCATCAGTAAGTCTGCACAGGTAAAATAATGATCTTTCTGTATGATATTCTTGATATTCTTCTGGATTACAGCAACACTGTCCTCATTTTGAAGGTGGGTGGGATAGGATTAAGGCTACAGCTGTAAGATGGGGATGTTGTATGTAGTAGGCCTCAGGGGGCTTGAGTGATTGTGGCTCTATTGCCAATTTATAAGGGATATAGTCAACGGCATGCCAAGTAGGTTTGGACACAGGATGCATGTATGGAACCTTAAGCACCTGTGATGGTAATGTGCTATACTACAGGCAGAAAACCTATCATTACCAATATAGACAGGAAGCAGCAGGTGCTTGGCAAACACAATAAGTTTTTTTGCTATGCAGCAGGAAACACAAGATGGGTATTGCACAAGTGTAAAGGTATGCCATTTGAAGGTGTCACCATCATGGACATATGATAGGGTGGTACATGGATAATATGTTACCATGCATCCTTAAAGAATCTGCACCCCAACTCCATCACAGCCCATACAAACCCCCATCTCACCTTCCCACCCCATGTACACCTGGCCAGAGTCAGTCTGAACAGCATGGGGATGTAGCACCCATCCAGCATATCGACCACCATGACACTGTGTACAGGTATTCTGTTCAAGAAGACACAGCCTGTCATGTCCCTACACATAACTAATGAGTGTATACCATGAAAATCCAGATTTTTGCATGCTACTGTACAAAGCATTATATATCTATAGTGTTTGAGCACTGTACAAATGACCATAACAGTGTTATTTCCTGTAAGCTACACAGACTGCACCAGTGGTTGCCATTAACCAGCTCTGAATTATCTAAATAATCCATGACAGGAAAGTAAATCATACATATCCTGTGCCTGTTGATCTGTTCCATTCTTCTCTGCTACAGGAGGGCAGCCTCTGCTATTTTCTTGTAAACTGTAAAAGAAGAACAAATAATGCAGCACACATTAATTACATGTTCAACAATGACTTGTTTAAATATAAGGAAAATAACAAGACAGCCCTGCATACTTACAATAGGCATGAGAGGTGTTTTTTGAACTCTTCTTTTCATTGTCTCAGAAGGTCAGGATGGAGTCTCCTTAGTCCAATAAGGTGGAGGTGGTACTGCTCACCAGAGCAATTTATAACAGCAGTAGCAGTCATCATCCTGGCAAGACTGTACCAGGTATCCACTGTATAATGGGGACCTTCCCAAGAGTCTCTAAACAGCAAGAGAAGAAAAACTGTACTTCCTTTAGGGCATCACCTGGGAGCCTTGCCATTATCCGGGTCGTGGAAGCCATGACCATTCTAGAGAAATATCTCACTGTCACACTAGTTGCTATTGCTGGCATGAGATGCACATTGTTGGGCCCATTTGGCAACACATTTGCATAACTAGTACTGTCACAATAACACCTTCCTGAAGATAGATGGTATTGCATCATGCTGTTAGGGTATGTGTGCTGACATGGAAAGCATGTGCAAGTATCACAGTGTCTTCACTTGTGAATAGTTTTGCTTTTCAGGGCCTTTATAGGCCACGACACTACAATATGTTTTCCCTCATCTACTTCTAGGTCAGTGACCCACCCGGACATGTTCAATGCCTTTCGTAGATACTACTGGAAGTTCATCAAGCTGACCAACCTCTTAGTATTATATAGCAGAATTGCCTAATGAGTTAAACGTGATTTGGGGACATTCTTTTGAAAAAATGTCATTAGCATAAGTACCATACCAAAAGCCTTGCAAATGTACAATAACAACCACCACATGCAATGTTGTCTTCCTTGTGTTATGTAAGGTTGCTTTACAGCAAACAGTAATTATTTATGCACTGTACATTTCTTACTACAATAAAATCACCCTTAGAAAGAAGTAAGTCAATGGGGGATGGTAATTGTTTCATTTTTGCTGTACTACTACAACGTCTGTTTTACTTGTATGGTGTTTTATGACATCCATGTCATTGTAATACATTATTGGATTAAGATACTGGGTGCACATGAAAACAACAGTGCATTTCTGTGGGTGACTCTCTACAAGGTGTTCTAGCATGGAGGGGATGTGATGTGGTGGGCTCAGTAAACCACACAGTTCTGAAATGCATACTGTATATATTTTGCAGGTTACATTCTACAACCAGTAGGCTGAAGTCCGTGTGTGCCACATGATGAATGTTGATGCACAGGTATTAGGAGGTGTTCTGCTTGCTGATAATTAAACCCACAGATGTTACATTGATGTTGTGGTATATCTGTATGAGGGTTACTTCTGTAAAGTGTGTATTATACTGCAAAAGTTCTATAGATAGTACTGGTTTTGATGCTAGGAATACTGACACGGTAGCTGTGAGCTTAGTGTTGAGAGTTGTGTTTGTTGGGGGTAAACCCAGCTAATACAGTCCAAAGGCAAACATGGAGTGGCTGGTCTTGAATTCAACAACCCAATAGGGTGATACTGTTTCACTGTTGTATCCATATATCAGAAAAAATGCCCTTTCCTGTTAACTGCAGATGTAGGGGAAAGCATTTGCAATACTAGTAGTATAAGTTGGGGGATAGGTAACTTACAGTAGTAGTATAAGGTGAGGGATGGGGAAGTTACAGTAGTAGTATAAGGTGGGGGATAGGTTACTTACAGTAGTAGTATAAGGTGAGGGATAGTTTACTTACAGTAGTAGTATAAGTTGGGGGATGGGTAACTTACAATAGTAGTATAAGGTGGAGGATGGAGAACTTACAGTAGTAGTATAAGGTGGGGGATAGGTAACTTACAGTAGTAGTATGAGGTGGGGGATGGGGAACGTACAGTAGTTGTATAAGGTGAGGGGTGGGGAACTTACAGTAGTTGTATAAGGTTGGAGATGGAGAACTTACAGTAGTAGTATAAGGTGGGGGATGGGGAACTCATGTGACTTACTTGTATGGGATGTGTGGTCTATAGCCTGTGTAGCAGGCTTGGTCATTACCATCTTACATCCAAGCCAGGGTGTGCTGTGTCTTTCCTATGCTACCTTCATTGGTATGGGGGAGGGCTAACACTCAATTTCAGGCAGGGGGATGTCTGTGTACAATATGAGGTGACTGCATTCAAATCATGGGTAATATCCTATTGCATGCCCATCCCTACCTGTGAGATATTCAACATACTGTCCTTTGTCCTATAATGCATGCTTTCACAGTGGGCCTGGATATGCTAAAATTCATAGCAATGGTGCAATGCATGTCACTGGCAGCCACATCTTGTGCTGCATCTGTGCCACCTCCACAGTCAGGGGTGTACCAAGATGCAAGTGACAAATGTTGTAATCCTCTAAAGTGTACACAATGAGTATGTTTACCTATGTGGCATTTACACATACAGATTGACATGAGCTGTCCCATATACACCCATGTGTGCATCTGGTTTCCATCTCACACTACTTTAGCAGTTGATCCACTTGTCAACAAAACACCCATAGAAAGAACAGACATAACACCTCCACATGAATGTCAGCCTCACTTTTGTATTCCCTCATACCTGTTGCAGTGGAATATGGGTCTTGCCAACACTGGCCAGTTGCAGTTATAGCTGCATGGGAGTATATCATGGGTGACCTTGCAACATCTTACATGCATATTTATATGCACTTGTAGGTTGGGTTGCTATGCCCAAAGGTTAAAAACACCACAAAAGTAAATGTTTCCTTATAGACAATGAAATCCTGCTACAGGTCTTCTATGAGCATGGTCATTGGGTGGTTCAACATGGTAGAACTGTTCAGGTATTCCCTATGAATATTTGGCAGTATGCTGTAGATGACATTGGTATTGTTGGTGTCTAGAAATGGAAATAAACTCAAGTGTGAAGAAGGGTCAGCAACATTATTGTTATGACACAAGCTAAGGCATCCCATGTGATACAGCTGTGGAGAGAAATGGGGGTTGGGCAACTAACAAAACCACCTATGACAGCTATGAAGCAGTTCCTGCCATCTCTACTTAGGGGTCCTAACAATTCAGACATCCATAGTGGAGTGTTAAACATGAGTGCTGAGTTGTATGTGGCATCACAGATGCCCTGTGGTGATGCCCCAGGAGGGTTTATCTGAATAGGAATTAATATGTGCATTACTTGTGCAATGCAAGGTGATGAAATGCCTAAGTTATTTTAAGCATTAATTTTCCATAGCACTCTGTTCTATAGGAGAAGGATTACTGGGCTGCAGGTGATGGTGAAGAGTTGTTCCTCAGTTTGTGTAATGTTTTGGTGTTTCTACAGGTGCTGTGTTATCAGGATTTTCCACTGTGGATACAGGCCAGCCTGATGTTGGGGAACTGTCTAACTCCAAAGAAGTTGGTAGGAGACAACAGCTGTGTGATGACTACTTTTCTACACCCTTCCATGGACATCTTGTGCCTATGCAACTCACCCCCTAGAGTCAGGAATCCAGCAATGGACAGGCAGACACCAACACATTTGTCAGGGATTGGCTTCATCACCAATGGCACAGTCCACTTTGGTTGCTATCAGCTCCACCAAGCAAGATGATAACCTCAGGGGTCAGTGTGCTGTAACCAAACATGCCATGGATACCAGTTTGAGTTCCTCCATGGTCTCATTTTTAATTTTTTATGAAATGTTTATTCTCACCCATACTTCCTACCAAATGCTACCTCTTAGTCAGTGGCATGGTGTATTGCTCTGGCTTCCAGCTGGCATAGTCATCCACTGCTGTCAGCTCTTCTTTGGGCACCTCATCAGGCAACTCCTGCTTCTAGGACTTCACCCTTTGCCCTACTGAACTGTTTGTTTACCCACATGCTGTGTAACACTGCACATACTGCAAAGACTTTACTGCATGTCCCATGGTCATATTACAGTCACCAGCAGACATCCAGTGAGGAAAAAACTGTCCCTTAGCAGGCCAAATACACATTGAACAATGACACAGGTCTGTGAAACACCATTATTGTAGGCATTTTCTGCCATGGTCTAAGGGTTCTAATTGGTGTCATTAGCCATAGCCTCAGGGCATATCCAGCATCACCAAAAAGATGGCCTTGTGGAAACTCTTCCAATAAAACTGCTGGTAAAAGTGTATATGTACCAGATATGGGTTGTGCTGACATGGCCTGTGTGGCTTGATGACATATTGTATATTATACCCTGTGCATTACAGATGACCTGGTAGTTTATGGATTGGAACCCCTTACTGCTGATATAGTATTATCCTTTTTCCCATGTGGGGTCTTTACTGCATTGCAATTGCATTCTGTGTCTCTGAGTACCTAAAGAAAATGGGCTAAGTTATAAAATGCCCACATGGTGTTGCTTCTGCCTCTGTTACACTTTCAAACCACATATGCTCTCTTAGCTGAAGCTTGGTATCAAGAGTCTAGAGTATTCTGGAATACATCCACTGTCACCCGCTGGTCAGTTAAAGGTTCCAACCGCTAGTTTTCTCAGAGCCACATATACCTTGATGCCCCAGGGATAGGTACTCCACACATCCTACAGGTCTGCATATGATATTGACCCATCTCGACCATTCTCTTACATGGTCTCTATCAACATGGTAGTGGTTCACTGCTTCTGTGTCATAGAGGTATGGTATGTTAGGCCTGGATGGATGACTCAATGAAGCTGAGAATGACAACATGCACCTTAGTCATTAATGGCAGTAACAATAGCCTTTTGTGTGTACATATTCACTAATACAGTATCTATTCTATATATGTTTTCAGGAATCATTTGTTGGATTGATCACTGCACATTGTGTATTGGAGAACTGTTCCTTCCTCCATTGCTGTGTAGTTTCAGACCTGGCATATGTAATTTACAAGGGGTATGCAGGGGGCGGGTGCAGGGTGTTTTACTTCCAAGTGCATAAAATGTTTTTTTTTTATGTTGTTTTAAGTTTTGGTTATGTAGGAACAATATTCTGGCATTCAAACATTTGTGTGTTTGTGTGTTTGATATAATATTGTAGGTTTGTGTTTTCAGAGAACGTCTCCGGTAACTCCAGGATTTTATTGTGGCCAACAGCCTTAGTGTCTCTCCGCAGGAAACATTTATTTCTGATTCACTCTGCAATATTACTTACCATCATTTTCATTTATCATCGCCCTTATTTTTCTAATGTTGCTCATTTCCATGTCATACTGTCATTTGCATTTTATCCAGACCAACCTATTTCTCAGTTTTCTACAGTTATGCTCAGTGTATCTATGAATCCGTTATTACCAAGTACATGGCTACATGTCATGGAAAATCCATTGGTATTGATCTGAACACTTTCCGAATTCCAGAAAATGTCTGTTGTGTGACCAAGCATTTATTTGTTTTTTTAGCTGAATATTTTCATAGCTGTACCCACATCAATATTATAGACCCCCCCTTACAGTTATTCACATCTGTCTATATATTTATCTATCTCTCTCTTTCTATTTATCTATCTAGCTATATTATCTGCCTCTTGATAGATATATGATGTGTATCATATCTATAAAGGTTGCTTTTATTTGCAGAAGACAGTAGGATAAAATGACTGAATATACTTTTAGTTTATATATGGTCGCTGTGGTATCAGTTTTGATCATGGAAACTGTCAGTGACATAAGTTAGAAGATTTTATGTGGATTGGCAATATCCTCCCCAGTCATGTTGTGCCCCCAACTTTGTAGATGACTGCATTTGTGTGCAAGCCCTGAGTTACAGTGTATGGTGATTTTTAATCTTTCAGCACTTTACCTCCACTATAAGTTGTAAATCAACATTTGGACAGTTATGAAATGTTTATTGTGCAGCATAATGGTGGTGTCTTATCTGTGCTTCTAATTTTTCTAACACGTTACTGTGTTTTTTTAAAAAAAGAAAAAAAATGCAATGCAAGTAGTTGCAATCAGTTTCTCAAATATCCAAGCAATGAGTCTATCAGATTCAGAAAGCAGAAATGTTAAGCACAGCAGTAGAAATGATTGTTCCCAGGCAAAGAAATCCTGAAGCCTATAACATAATTTTATACAGTGGCAATGATGCAGAGATTTGCACAACAGCAAGCAGAGAAGGAAGAGACAGAGTTTACTTTGCTGTGAATGAAAAATGCTGTGTTTATTTTAGGAGCTCTTGATTAAGGAGTTTAGTTCTACATTAAGCATACTGTACAGTATTCCCAGAATTAGCTTCACAACTATATTTATTTTTCTGCCAAGTCCAACTTGCCTCAGGATTTCCTCTGCTTTCTGTTTTTGTTAAATAATCTATCACTTTAGATTGGGTTTACAATACAGCACAGGCTATCAGAAATACTGACTTTGTAACGAGACACATGAGCATTGATGCACTTAGTATAGTACTGGCAAAGCAATTGTGAAAAGTAAACTAAGCCTTCTTAACTGAAAAAGAACAGTTAACTAGGAAATATTCTGAAATTGTAACAGTACATTTTTAGTAAACAAATATAGGAAAGGCACTATTCATGAAGAAAACATGTTATCCTTACATTTTTAGATAAAAAGAAAACTGGCATGTTTTAAATTATGTTCCATTTATTTGAATGAGCAGGCAGAAATAAATTAGAAAAAGTTTCAATGTTTTTTAGTGAAATTTTCCACTTTTATTTAGACTGCAGTTGCTGTTACATTACAGGTTGTTAAATGTTACAAAACATCTTAAATTACATGTGCCCTGATAATTTTAAAAAGTACAATATGTTTCCAATCTTTTCAAAACAGTGCAACTAACTGCAGGGGGCTGGTTTTAATGTTTATTTATAAGCTGCGAGCATTCAAAAGAACATTTTGTTCAAAAGTATTACTGTAATGTACTTTAGTTTCTAACTTGTAGATATAAATGAAACATTTTTAGAAAACATGAAGCTGAATTCATCTAAAGCATAATGCTGACCACATAAAGTCTTGCAGAATGATATATCTATGTCTAGTTTGCTGTTGTCTGTGGATGAGGATATGCTTATTGTTGTGAAAGTTTCAGATGTAGACTCTATTGTTTATCCTTCATTTTATTTTCTTTCTTTCATGTGTAAAATTATTTCTACAAAACTACTTGGCTAAAGTGAAACGCAGACACACACACACACACACACACACACACACACACACACACACACACACACACACACACACACACAACTCAATAAGGTGGATTAGCTTAGGTCTTTAAAGTTTAACATGACCTATTTGTGTCAAAGATGAAATAAATCAACTATAAGGTAAGGTGCTGAGAAGTAGGAGGTATCAGTAAGGTATAAAGTAAGGTGCTGAGAAGTAGGAGGTATCAGTAAGGTATAAAGTAAGGTGCTGAGAAGTAGGAGATATCAGTAAGGTATAAGGAAAGGTGTTGAGAAGTAGGAGGTATCAGTAAGGTATAAGGTAAGGTTCTGAGAAGTAGGAGGCATCACTAAGGTATAAGGAAAGGTTCTGAGAAGTAGGAGGTATCAGTAAAGTATAAAGTAAGGTGCTGACAAGTAGGAGGTATCAGTAAGGTAAAAGGAAAGGTGCTGAGAAGTAAGAGGTATCAGTACGGTATAAGGTAAGGTTCTGAGAAGTAGGAGGCATCAGTAAGGTATAAGGAAAGGTGCTGAGATGTAGGAGGTACCAGTAACGTATAAGGAAAGGTGCTGAGAAGAAGGAGGCATCGGTAAGGTATAAGGTACGGTTTTGAGAAGTAGGAGGTATCAGTAAGGCATAAGATAAGGTGCTGAGAAGTAGGAGTCCTCAGTAAGGTATAAGGTAAGGTTCTGAGAAGTAGGAGGCTTCAGTAAGGTATAAGATAAGGTTCTGAGAAGTAGGAGGCTTCAGTAAGGTATAAGGTAAGGTGCTGAGAAGTAGGTGGTATCAGTAAGGTAGAAGGTAAGGGTCTGAGATGTAGGAGGCATCAGTAAGGTATAAGAAAAGGTGCTGAGAAGTAGGAGGTATCAGTAAGGTCTAAGGTAAGGTTCTGAGAAGTAGGAGGTACCAGTATGGTATAAGGTAAGGTTCTGAGAAGTAGGAGGAATCAGTAAGGTATAAGGAAAGGTGCTGAGAAGTAGGAGGCATCAGTAAGGTATAAGGTAAGGTTCTGAGAAGTAGGAGGCATCAGTAAGGTATAAGGTAAGGTTCTGAGGAGTAGGAGGAATCAGTAAGGTATAAAGAAAGTTTTGAGAAGTAGAGGGCATACGTAAGGTATAAGGTAAGGTTCTGAGAAGTAGGAGGCTTCAGTAAGGTATAAGGTAAGCTTCTGAGAAGTAGGAGGCTTCGGTAAGGTATAAGGTAAGGTGTTGAGAAGTAGGAGGCATCAGTAAGGTATAAGGTAAGGTGCTGAGAAGTAGGCTGTATCAGTAAGGTAGAAGGTAAGATTCTGAGAAGTAGGAGACATCAGTAAGGTATAAGGAAAGGTGTTGAGAAATAGGAGGCATCAGTAAGGTATAAGGTAAGGTTCTGAGAAGTAGGAGGAATCAGTAAGGTATAAGGAAAGGTTCTGAGAAGTAGGGGGCATAAGTAAGGTATAAGGAAAGGTGCTAAGAAGTAAGAAGTATCAGTAAGGTATAAGGAAAGGTGCTGAGAAGTAGGAGGCATCAGTAAGGTACGAGGTAAGGTTCTGAGAAGTAGGAGGAATCAGTAAGGTATAAGGAAAGGTGCTGAGAAATAGGAGCATCAGTAAGGTATAAGGAAAGGTGCTGAGATGTAGGAGGTATCAGTAAGGTATAAGGAAAGGTGCTGAGAAGTAGGAGGTTTCAGTAAGGTATAAGGTAAGGTTCTTAGAAGTAGGAGGTATCAGTAAGGTATATGGTAAGGTGCTGAGAATTAGGAGCTATCAGTAAGGTATAAGGTAAAGTTCTGAGAATTAGGAGGTATCAGTAAGGTATAAGGAAAGGTGCTGAGAAGTAGGAGGTTTCAGTAAGGTATAAGGTAAGGTTCTTAGAAGTAGGAGGTATCAGTAAGGTATAAGGTAAGGTGCTGAGAATAAGGAGGCATCAGTATGGTATAAGGTAAAGTTCTGAGAAGTAGGAGGTATCAGTAAGGTATAAAGTAAGGTTCTGAGAAATAGAAGGTATCAGTAAGATATAAAGTAAGGTTCTGAGAAGTAGGAGGTATCAGTAAGGTATAAAGTAAGGTTTTGAGAAGTAGGAGGTATCAGTAAGGTATAACATAAGGTGCTGAGTAGTAGGAGGTATCAGTAAGGTACGAGGTAAGGTTCTGAGAAGTAGGAGGAATCAGTAAGGTATAAGGAAAGGTGCTGAGAAATAGGAGCATCAGTAAGGTATAAGGAAAGGTGCTGAGATGTAGGAGGTATCAGTAAGGTATAAGGAAAGGTGCTGAGAAGTAGGACGTATCAATAAGGTATAAGGTAAAGTGCTGAGAAGTTGGAGGCATCACTAAGGTATAAGGTAAAGTGCTGAGAAGTTGGAGGCATCAGTAAGGAATAAGGTAAAGCGCTGAGAAGTAGGAGGTATCAGTAAGGTATATGGTAAGGTGCTGAGAATTAGGAGCTATCAGTAAGGTATAAGGTAAAGTTCTGAGAATTAGGAGGTATCAGTAAGGTATAAGGAAAGGTGCTGAGAAGTAGGAGGTTTCAGTAAGGTATAAGGTAAGGTTCTGAGAAGTAGGAGGTATCAGTAAGGTATAAGGTAAGGTGCTGAGAATAAGGAGGCATCAGTATGGTATAAGGTAAAGTTCTGAGAAGTAGGAGGTATCAGTAAGGTATAAAGTAAGGTTCTGAGAAATAGAAGGTATCAGTAAAATATAAAGTAAGGTTCTGAGAAGTAGGAGGTATCAGTAAGGTATAAAGTAAGGTTTTGAGAAGTAGGAGGTATCAGTAAGGTATAACGTAAGGTGCTGAGTAGTAGGAGGTATCAGTAAGGTATAACGTAAGGTACTGAGTAGAAGGAGGTATCAGTAAGGTATAAGGTAAGGTTTTGAGAAGTAGGAGGTATCAGTAAGGTATAACGTAAGGTGCTGAGTAGTAGGAGGCATCAGTAAGGTATAAGGTAAGGTTGTGAGAAGTAGGAGGTATCAGTAAGGTATATGGTAAGATTCTGAGAAGTAGGAGGTATCAGTAAGGTATAAGGTAAGGTACTGAGAAGTAGGAGGTATCAGTATGGTATAAAGTAATGTGCTGAGAAGTAGGAGGTACCAGTAATGTATAACGTAAGGTGCTGAGTAGTAGGAGGTATCAGTAAGGTATAACGTAAGGTGCTGAGTAATAGGAGGTATCAGTAAGGTATAAAGTAATGTGCTGAGAAGTAGGAGGTACCAGTAATGTATAACGTAAGGTACTGAGAAGTAGAAGGTATCAGTGAGGTATAACGTAAGGTGCTGAGAAGTAGGAGGTATCAGTAAGGTATAAAGTAATATGTCCAGCTGGTGAATCTAGGAATCTTGAGGCAATGTTACAACTGCCTCATGTACACAGACAACCCTCTCCTCCTCCCACCAAATTCCAACACATGTGAGAGATGCAACCATATAGCCAAACTGGAGGCTAAGCTCTCTCAACTCAGTACTGGCGTAACCAGTCAGGAGGGGAAGGAAACCACATTCACTACAATTCCAGTCTCACATAGACCTACCACGACAGCAAACCAAACACATAAACACACAAAAACATACTCGGAGGCTCTAAATAAAAATCTGCGTAAGCAGCAGAGACCTCCAAAGCAGACACCCAAGCAACCGCTACCACAAAACAAAACACGTGCAACACATAGCCAGTGTGCTGAATATTCATAGCCCTTAAAGCTAAACAACACACCTGATACACTTGTAATAGGTGACGCTATCATTAGGCACACTGATGTCCTGCTCACCAGGCTGAACAAGGAGAAGGTCACGGTAAGCTGCCTGTCGGGCGCTAGGATCCGCCACATAACACAAGCACTCAGGTCACTCCAAGGCAAGTACAAATATGACTCAGTCATTGTCCATGCTGGTGTGAATGACCTGAGACGTACCTCCCTGGACTACATGAAAAGAAACATAGAGGAGCTCTCTGAGCATGTAGCCCAGGCTGGTATGACCCTGACCTTGAGTAGCATCTTACCCTCACCAAGAATGATGCCACAATATGAAGACAAGATGATCAATTTCAACAATTGGCTTAAGTATTGGTGTCATTCAAAGGGGATCCAATGCCTGTCAGCCTGGGATGACATGCTCGACAAGCCACGATGCTTCACTAGGGACGGCTTGCACCTATCACCCCTGGGCTTTCGGATATTGGCAAAGGCTCTTGCTACCCCCATAGTGCCTTTTTTAGGCAAGGCTCAAAAGACAAACCCACCTCCATAGGTATCACAAGGGATAAGAAACTACGAGTAATGCTACTCAACGCCAGAAGTCTAAACCTCAAGATGTGCGCACTCGAAACTCTCCTTAGCACGGAGAACATCGATATCTGTGCAGTAACAGAAACCTGGTTCAAGGCTCCCGAGAGTACCCCAGCACTACCAGGTTATACCTCATACCATGCTTTTCGGCCCCAAAACTTGGACTGAACCATAAAAGGAGGGGGAGTATCAATATTCGTCAAAGATATCCACACCTCCAAGTTGGTGGCACAGCACAAAGCATCAGAGACTATCCATGTGCAACTAACAGTGGGTAAAAACTGCCTTCCAGTTTATAGCCTGCTACAGACCACCCTCCCAAACCCAGGAACCCCACTTGGCCTTCCTGAGAACATTGGAAAATATGAAGGTCTCTCCAAGCACCATTATATTGGGCGACTTCAACTACCCAAACATAGACTGGGAGCATAACTCTAGCTCCAACAACCTAGCCCAAAGGTTCCTAGAATTTATAAACTCAAATGCTATGCAACAACTTGTTACCACTCCCACAAGAGGGGAAAACATACTGGACCTGATCATCACCAACATGGGGACTCTATGCTCCAGACCAGAAGTGTATCCCTCACTGGTAAGATCAGACCATAAACTAATCACACTGGATATTCACATCCCGACCCCACCCTCTGCCCAGAAAACCACAGTGAAAAACTTCTCTAAAGCAAATTTCACACTCCTCAAAACCGAGGTGGAATCCTGCAAAGCCCCCGGGCCTGTGGAAAATACGGCCCAGACCACAGAATCCTTTATAAACGCATTCTATGAACACCTTCAGGAATGCATGGATTATGCAATCCCAAATAAAACCAAGACCCAATCCTCCAAAGGCAGACGTCCTGTCTGGTGGACCCCAGCCATAAGCAAACTATACAATAGAAGGAGGAAGCGGCAGACATCCTGTCTGGTGGACCCAGCCATAAGCAAACTATACAATAGAAGGAGGAAGCTACTACATGATAGAGCAAAATCCCAAAAAGGGAAGGCATCTCTGATCAGTATTAGCAAAAAACTACGGGCACTCATAAAATCGTCTAAGGCCAGCTTCGAGAGAAAAATTGCACAGGACACTAAGGATAATCACAAGGCTTTCTTTAGTTATGTTAGGAACCTGGGTAGGAATTCCCAGATATGCTCAGAATTAGTCCAAAATGACAAAAAATACACCAAACCCACAGACATTGCCAACATTCTAGCTGACAGGTTCAGAGCAAACTTCTCCCCCCCTCCCCATCAAAAGGGCAAATATCTATCCCAGCAGAGTGCTGCCCCCTGACATCTCAGATGCTCAGGTAAGAGCCGCCCTCTCCAAAGCAAAAAACACAGCATCAATGGGACCAGACGGTGTCCCGGGCTGTGTCCTACATGAACTCCAAGAAGAGCTAAACCCAAACATAAAACTACTGTTCAATCTCAGCCTTACTACAGGATATGTACCCAAAGAGTGGCGTACAGCAACAGTGGTCCCTCTCCACAAAGGTGGTGCCTCAACGGATCCTGGAAACTATCACCCCATAAGCCTGACTAGCTTGGTCTGCAAAGCTATGGAAAAGATCATCATGGACCTCATAAATAAAGATATTGTGGACCTACAGACACTGGATCCTACCCTGTTCAGCTTTGTTAAGGGCAGATCCTGCCTCTTAAGCCCGGTCAATTTCTTTGAAACAGTCACCAAGTCCATTGACGAGGGGAAGGTGGTCCACACAGCCTACCTGGACCTCGCAAAAGGCTTTGATACAATACCCCACTAAAGCATTATAGATAAGCTCACCAGCTTAAATATAAACCCCTATGTCACTAGATGGGTTGCAAACTGGCTCAAGGACAGAACCCACATGGTTAGAATTGCTGGAGCCATGTCAGACTCCAAACCAGTTATAAGTGGCGTTCCACAAGGCTCAGTCCTGGGACCTCTCTTGTTCGGTATATATTTCTCGGAGGTACAGGCCAACATGCAAGGGCTATGGCTGACCAAGTTCACAGATGACTGCAAACTGGGTGCCATAATCGACTCTCCAGCTGACACAAGCATCCTCCAAAAGGGCCTCATAGAAAAAGAAAAATGGTGCCAGAGTCATGGCCTCAAGCTAAACGCCAAAAAGTGTATAGTCATCCCCTTTGGCAAAAACAAAGTGCCCACAAATTACCACATAGGTGGTAATCCATTAAGTACAGAAGAAGTAATTAGGGACCTGTGGACCCAAGTTGATAGCAATCTCTCATTTGACAACCACGTGGCCAAAGTGGTTAGAAAAACATTTTATATAGCCCACCTAATCATGAAGGGATTCACATCTAGATCAGGGGAGGTCATCGTGCCTCTTTACTCATCCCTCATCAGGACCATAATTGAGTACAATGCCCCTTTTGGGATGAACCTTACCAGACACCTGCAGCAACTGTAAAGACCCCAAAAGTACCTCACCAAGAGGATCAAAGGGCTCAAACAGATGCCATATGCTGCCCAGTTAAAGAAACTCCAGCTCTACTCAGTGGCATACCGCCTGCTCAGAGGCAATCTGTGTCTGACGTATAAAGCCATGTCCAACCCGGAATTAATGGACATGCTGCACCTCAGAAAATCCAAATCCCATCGAGCTACGTGCTCGAGAGATTTGAACCTCGGCACTGAAATAAATAGGACATGCTGGAGGGACAGATTCATAACCCAGAGGCTCCCTTCACTCTGGAATAAAATCCCAGTCCAGGTTAGGCAGAGTCCCTCATTGACTCTCTTCAACAGGAATCTTGATGAGTGGATGGGAGATCGTAGGTTTACCCCGGGTATCACTTCTGTGTCACTGTTCGACAGAGGCACAGTATACTAACCTCGAAAAAGGGCATAGCAAAATTAATTTAAAATGGGTGGCGAAAGCCAAACACACTCTGGCTAGGCTTATAAATGCCCTAGGGCAGATAGCCTAGTATGAACCTATGAACCTATAATATAGTGACATGAGAAAGTGAATCAGGGGAGAGACGCAATGGGTGTGAGTCTATTGCAGGCTTGCGTTTTGCCCTATGTACTTTAGATACTTATATTTTCTTTGTCAAGTGCATGGCTTCGGATTTACATGTGGCTATGTTAGGTTTTAGCAGTAGTTTATCATTACTCTGTTGGTCAACAGTCTGTGGATATAATAGCAGGTCACAAGAGTGTGCTTATTACTGACAACCCTTATGCGCATTGGGCTACTAAGAGGTCAGCTGTTATGAGAAATGGAAGCTGGATGGGGCTCAGCAATGTTAGGATTTTGTATGAAGAGGAAGGAGTTTTGATGTCACATCATTTATTACCAGTGGTGAAGGTGCTTCAGTTGTCAGCTAGTTTGGATAAGGTGGTTATTGTTCATTTGAGTGGGAACGACCTGGATAAAGTATGAGTGAGAAGACTGTTATCTTGTATTATTAAAGATGTACTAGAACTTCATTGGTACTTTCCTGGCCACTGGCCAGCTATTATACCAAGGGTTGTTTGGACAAGGACAATCAAAAAAACAGTTACCAAATCAGGAAGGAAATTTGTTAGGGTGGCACAGACACTGATTTCTCTAACTTTGCTAGTAATATAACATTGGTATTTTTTTTTGGCTATGGGTAGAATATGGGAAAGAGAGGATGGCATTCACTTGAGTGATGGTGGTCTTGATTTATTAGTGTCCAAATGAGTACTTACACAGATCACTTATTCTTGTTTTTTGGTCTTGATTGTGTGGCAATAAATCCTAGAGGTGGTCCCTGGGAGGACTTATTGGAACTAAGGGAGTTGGCATGGCAACTTAAGCTTAATGCTTATAAGTTTCCTGGCCTTAATGACCAGGTTTCCATTGTGAGTGAATTGAGGTTGAAATCATATCATGTTTAAAAGTAATACAACATACTTTTTGTTATAGTTTTTTAATCAAGTTGGTGAAGTTCTTATGATGATTAAGTATTTTGGATGCAGTAGTATTAAGCACTTTTTTTGTTACTAATGTATTACACCTTTAATGTGAACTGTTTTAATTAGGGGGTGTGTTTCAACACATTTTAATTCATGTGGGTATAAAACAGAGCCTTTTTTTCATTATGGTATCACTCTGAAGAAGTCTTGATACATCTTGGTGAAAGTGTTCAGTTTGTTTTAATAAAAACAACTTTGGTTTATTTCATTGTGGTCCCTTGGTGTTTGTGACAGCGTTTGGCTACCTGAAACTTTTTTGTTTTACTTGCACAAGAATCCAGCATAGTCAATGTTACAGCATGATGGAATTACAGGTCCCAGATTAAGGAGCAACAGGTGGAGAAGGAAGCATCTGAGGAAGATTTAAAACACAATGATGCTGTGGAACCTTCCATAATAGATTGATATTAAAGTCCAGTTGAAGCTGCACCGTACAGGATGGATCAGGATGCAGTGGTAACTCTGACACAGGTAATGTTGCAGACTGATGAGCCAAAGAGTTCCTATATGAAGGAGCAGCAGAGGGTGCATCTGAAGAGGATATGTCACAGAAAGATTTTCTGGAATTTTCTGTAAATTACACAAAGGAATCAGAGAGCAAAGACTAAACTCTCAATCCAAAAGAAAATTATTTAAAGGAAGACCTTCTTGATTTATAGGTTCATAGTTCATAGGTGTTTACTAGGCTAATGACCACAGTGGCTGTTTTAAGCCTAGCCATGCATCCTAAATCTCTGACAAGTTCTGATACTCTTGTTAAGTGTAAGCAGGGATTTGGAAGATGAACCATTTACAGATTACCTGTGTCCATTAGAGACATAGGTACCAAACCAGGGATGAATTTCTGGTTTCTCATGCAATTGTCCAAGTTGCATTTGAATTGGGCTAGGGAGGAACTCTGCTTCACATGGGTGGGGAGCCTGTTCCATAGACATGGTAGTCTCTGGGATAAATACCTATCTCTCCAGTAGGACCTGTTTATATCACAGGTAAGGTTTAAGTCTTTAGAATGGGTAATTCTGGTGCTTATTGTTTTGTGGATATGCAGAAGGTCTATCAGAATGGGGTCTGGGAATGCCCTGCTTGTCAGCCATAAATCTCCCGTGAAAAGCCTATAGGAGACAAAATGCAGGGATAGGGCCTTGAGGTGATCTGCAATGAACATTTAACTTACATCCTGTATTCTTTTAGTGAGGAACCTCTGAGGCTGTTCCAGTTGTTGGATATGCCTGGTTAGGTACATAGCTAAGGGGGCCTTGTACTCAATAATAGGTCTGATGAACGCTGAATACAGTGTAATAATGACTTCCTAGGACTTAGATGCCGTACCTTTGTTTATAAGTTGTGCAAAGCAGAATGATTTCCTCACCACTGCAGACACCTGATGGTGAAAGGCTAAATTGCTATAAATAAATGCAATCTGAGGGTCATGCTGCTCAATGTTAGAAGTCTAAATCCCAAGATACACTCACTCAAAGCACTCCTCAAAATGGAGAGCATCGACATTTGTGCTGTAATGCAGACCTGGTTTAAAGCAGCAGAAAGCACCCCTGCTCTACCAGGCTATAACTTATTCCACACCTTTTGGCCCCAGAACATGGAATGAATCTCCAAAGTGGGGTGGTGTCTCCATATTCATAAAGGCTGTGCACACCTCCAGACTAGTAACCCAGCATAAATCATCTGAGATACTCCAGGTACAACTAACATTGGGTAAGATGACGATTCAGGTCGTAGCCTGCTATAGGTCCCCAACCATGTCCCAAGACTCTCATTCCACATTCCTAAGCACTCTGGAAGCTATTATGATCCACCAAACACTCTCATACTAGGTGACTTCAACTACCCCTCTAGCAGCTGGGAAAACTACTCATGCACCAATGCACTGGCCCAATGCTTCCTGGAATTCATCAATTCCAATACCATGGACCAACTCATTCTTACCCCCACTATAGGAAGCAACATCCTTGACCTGGTTATTACTAACATGGGCAACTGTTGCACTACACCAGTAGTCAATTCCTCCCTGATTAGATCCGACCACAAGCTAATCACCATGGAAATCCACATCTCACCCACACCCCCCACAAAGGTATCAACCATGAAAAACTTCTCCAAAGCTGACTTTGGACTCCTAAAAACAGAGGTGGCTAACTTCACAGCACCCATGCCAATGGAAAATATATGCATGACTGCTGAATCATACACCAATGCACTCTACAAACACATACATAAATGCATGGAACTAGCCATACCCAACAGAACCAAGATGTTCTCCTCCAAAAAAAGGAAACCAATCTGGTGATCACCTGCCATTAATAAACTCTACAACAGAAGGAAGAAACTGTTGCAGAAAAAGTTGAAGTCCCAAGACTGGAAAAATTCTCTTATTAGCCTCAACAAAAAGTTGAGATCCCTCATCAAAACCTCCAAAGCCATCTATGAAGGCAGAATTGCAACAGACACTAAAAACAACCACAAAGCCTTCTATAGTTATTTCAATGATCTCCATGGCAATACCCAGATTTGCTCTGAGTTACTACACAATGGTACCTCCTATACTGAGCCAACATATATTGCCAACATACTGGCCAACAGATTCAGTGCCAGCTTTACTCGTCCCCCCCCCCCCTCAAAAGACCAATCTCAATACCGGAAAAATGCCAGGCACCCAACATTACTACAGCACAGGTTAAAGCTGCATTGTCTAAGACCAAGAATGCCGCTTCCATGGGACCGGGCAATATCCCTGGCTGTGTTCTACATGAATTACAAAATAAACTGGTACAACATCTGTGTGCTCTGTTCACTCACAGCCTCACCTCAGACTTTGTTCCTACAGAATTGTGCACTGCTACAGTCATTTCTCTTCATAAAGGAGGAGTGATTACAGAACCTGGAAATTATCACCCTATTAGCCTGACAAGTCTGATATGTAAGGCTATGGAGCACATCATCATGGACCTATTTAACAAGGATATAGAGACTCTCCAAACTCTAGATCCCACACAATTTGTTTTTGTGAAAGGTAGATCATGCCTGCTCAACCTGGTTTACTTCTTTGACTCAGTCACCAGAGCAGTGGATGAAGGTAATGTAGTTCATACAGCCTACCTACGATTTGGTCAAGGCCTTTGATACCATTCCTCACTCAGGAATTATTGATAAACTCAGCAAACTAGGCATCAGTCCCTATATCGTTAGGTGAGTTGCAAATTGGCTCACAGACAGAACTCACAGTGTGAAAGTAATGGACTCCAAGTCAGATTGCCAACCAGTCAAGAGTGGAGTCCCACAGGGATTAGTCCTGGGCCCTGTCCTGTTTGGCATCTACTTCTCAGAAGTCCACACCATCACAGAGGGACTCTGGCTGACCAAATTTGCAGATGGCTACAAGCTGGAAGCCATTATTAGCTCCCCAAGTGATGCAGACATCCTACAGAAAGGCCTCACTGAGACCAATGACTGGTGTCAAAACTATGGCATTAAGCTTAATGTCAAAAAATGCGTAGTCATCCCCTTTGGGAAAAACTCAGTTCCCACTAATTACCACAGTGATGGTAGCCCACTGAACACTGAAAGCGTTATAAGAGATCTGGGGACACAGGTTGACAGCAACCTCTCCTTCGACCATCACATTGCCACTATGGTCAGAAAGTCCTTCTATGTGGCACATCTCATTACCAAAGGTTTTGCATCCAGGAAAAAAAGAGTTCATCATTTCTCTCTACTCTTCCCTCATTATACCAATCATAAGAGTATAATGCCCCATTTGGCACGTACCTCACTAGACACCTGCAACAGTTGGAGAGGCCACAAATGTACCTCACAAAAATGATCCTAGGCCTTAAACACATGTTCTACATGGACAGACTCTAAAAACTCCAGCTATTCTCTGTCTCATATCATCTACTAAGAGGTGATCTCTGCTTGACTTATAAAGCCATGTCTGACCCAGTTCTGTTAGAAATGCTACATCTTAAGAAATCCCAATCCCTCTGCACCACATGCTCTAGAGACCTCAACCTCATTACCACAATCAACAGAACATGCTGGAGGGACAGGTTCATAACCCAGAGACTACCCATGCTCTGGAATAGACTTCCCATGCATGTCAGGCAGAGCACCTCACTAGCCCTCTTCAAGTGAAATCTTAATGAGTGGATGGGTAATAGAAAGTTCACCTCCGGGGATCACTCCAGTGGCTCTACTAGATAGAGGCACTGGGAACTAATGACAGATGACACAATGCCAGGGCACTTCTATGGGCTAAGCTTGTAAAGGCCCCAGGGCCATTAGCCTAGTACACACCTATGAACCTATATATGTGTGTCCCTTAGTCCCTAACTACAATCTAAGGGGTGTGTTATCAATATGATAGTTACCATGGATGGATGAGTTCTCAAAGGATACTATTGTGCATTTTTGGCATTTAGTTTTAGTCCATGGCTCTGACACCAGTTGTTTGCCTGTGTCAGCCCCTCCTGGAGAACATTTGTGCCAGTATGAGATTCAGTGACAGCTCCTAATTTGCAGTCATCTGCAAACTTAATCATCCAGACACCATTGACATTGGCTTTGACTTCTGAGAAGTTAATGCCAAAAAGGAGAGGTCCAAGGACTAATCCCTGAGGGATTCCACTTCTGATTAGCCTCTTTGTAGAGGTGGACGCCCCAGTTCTAACTTCCTGGGCCCTATCTGTGAGCCAGTAGGCTATCCACTGGGTGACATATGGGTTTGTACCTAACCTCTTGAGATTGCCAATAATGTCCGAGTGGGGTATTGTGTCAAATGCCTTGGTCAAGTCAAGGTAGGCAGTGAGAATGATTTTTACCTCATCCATTGCTTTGGTGACCTTTTCAAAGAAGTCCACCAGGTTGAGTAGGCATGGTCTGCCCTTGGCAAAACCAAACTAGGTTGGGTTCAGTGTCTGGAGGTTTACTATATCTCTGTTAATCATCTCCATGATAATCCTTTCCATGGCTTTGCATATAAGACTAGTGAGACTTAGGGATCTATAGCTTCCAGGGTCTGTAGATGGCCCACCTTTGTGCAGAGAGATGACTGTTTCCTTTCTCCATTCATGAGGCATGAAACCAGTTTGGAGGCTACAGTTAAATAGTAATTCCAGGGGCCCTGATAGGTCATATTTCATGCTATTTAGAAGGCATCCTGGGATATTGTCTGGGCCCATTGATGCAGTGCTCTCGGTCTTAGAGAGAGCATTAAGGACCAGTTCCTTAGTGATAGTAGGGGAGTTATAGTTGATGATATTTCCTGAGGGAAGGTTGAAGGGAGAGAGGGGTAAAGTTGGAGTTTAATTTATCAGCCAGGAGGTTTGCTATGTCATCTGGATCAGTATAAGAGACTCCATTTACAATGAACTCTGCACACAATTGTGCATTGCCTTGAAGGCTGCTAAAGAATGCTTTGTGGTTGTCTTTGGCCTGGGAGGCCAAACTTACCTCAAAATTGGCTTTGTTAGACTTTATTTGTCCTCTGAGTTGTTTGTTTAGTTTGATGATAGTGTTTTTATCCTGCTGGGTCTTGCATCTACTAATTTTTTCCATGATTTTCTTCCTCCTGTTTTACAGCCTATCAATTTTGTGATTCCACCAGGGTGGCTTGCTTTTTGATTTAGTTCTGTACTTCATCCTGGTGGGTACACTGGCCTCTATGCAGCTATTAACATGCTTCTTTAGGGTTTCTCTGAATAGTTCTGCATAGGCAGTGTGGTCTCGGGGTTTATGGGGGCTTGAAATTTTGTCAGGTTCTCACTTAATAGGAGGAGGTTAGCCTTAGAACAGTTCCTGAATATCCCAGGTTTAGCTTGCGGTCCAGGCTTTATTTTACTTCAAAGGAGACCATTTTGTGGTCTGACCTTACCAGGAAAGGCATTACAGTTGGGGGTGTGCAGCACTCTTCTATTAAGTACTTATGAAGACCCTGTTGAACATAGCAAAGACGCTGAAAGGAGAGAAGAATTTAAAGAAATAGTAAGGATTTCTAATGTAGAAGATATGGCATACGATGAAGTAACAGCCAGAGAAACTGAAACAAAATTAAGAAAAGATCCTAAATGTAAAGCTGCAAGCACAGATGCAGTATCTAACTTCAGCCTAAAAGCAATAACATCTTTACACAAAGATTTATCCTAAGTATGAATTACTTACGTGAGCAACCTGAATACACACCAGATTGTTTAACAACAGGAAAAATGATTACTGCTTAAGTGTGAATTTGGAAAGCCATCCTAAAAACTAGAGACCAGTAACTTGTCTCTTGACAATATACAAGCTCTATACTGGGAACTGATGCAGATTTTATAATCATTAAAAAATAAATTATGGTTATAAAACAAATAGGGAACAAAAGAAAGCAATATGGAACAAAGGATTATTTGTTCCTATTTAAAGCCGTAGTGGCGAGTTGTAAAAAGGGGGCATATGCAAGTATGTCATAGCTACATTAGAAAAAAAAACATTTGACAGCATCCCACATTCATAGATAAAGGAATTCTTACAGCTTTATAAGATATACCCTACATTGATCAATTACATTAGAATGACCATGAAACAGTAGCAAACCACTTTGCAGTTGAGCCATGACAAAGGCTAAATTATTATTCTATGGATAAAATTTCAAAGGGGGATGCTCCTGGATGATTCTCTGTCACCACTTCTGTTTTGTTTTACCCTAAAGACATTAATCTATTTACTAAAGAGATTACACTATGGTAACAATTTGGCTCCCAGAAACCAACCTTGTTTAAAGACATTCCACCCACTTTTGCTGGATGACTTAAAATTATATATTTTATCAGATAAGGAGTTGAAAGCATAAGTACAAATGGTTAACACTTTCTAAGATGTTGAAAGAATGTAATTTGGTCTTGATACATGTGCAAAAGCAACATTTAAAATATCAAAGCTGCAGCACCAAGACAATGTTAATCTGGGACAGGAATTATGACATAAAAGAACTTGAACAAGAGGCAATGTATAAATATTTGGGAATAAATGAAGGATGTCCAATAAAACATGAAAAAACGAGAATAAAACTCAGTAAATCATACTTCAGAAGACAAAAACTAATAACTGAAAAACAGCCTTGACATCTGGGAACAAAGTTCATGATATAAACTAATTTGCTCTTCCTTTTCTATCAGTTTTGAGATGAATGACTGACCCGCAAAAGTACTGGATCAGTTGAACAGCAAAACAAAACAAATAAAAAAATGCTTCAGGCTTATCAAGTGAAAAATTACTGTATCCAAAGATTATCTATTCACTGCTCTGCAGGAGGTATTGGCCTCCTGAAGATTGATATAGCAATAACCCACGCCTGGGTGTGGGTAATGCAGGATTTACCCACAATTGGCGTGGTCGCCCTCGGGACCAAACAAAGACAACCGTGGGTAAATACCACATTACCCACACCCAGAAGTGGGTTATTGCTATTATACTATGACATTATTTAAGAAAAGAAAGAATTACTTTTCTTAAATAATGGCATTGTATAATGCCTCTTTGCTGCCCTTCCGCAGCTGTCTGGTATCAGCTGCAGTTCTGATGTACTGCGCATGCCTACGCAGTACATCAGAGCTGTGGCCAAAAGCAATGGAGAAAGCAAGATCTCCATTGCTTTTTACTGTTTCACTATGTTAAATGGGTTTAACATAGCGAGACAGCTTTAAAATAAGCAATGGAGATGTCTGTTGCTTATTTTAAAGCTGTCTCGCTATGTTAAACCCATTTAACATAGCGAAACAGTAAAAAGCAACGGAGATCTTGCTTTCTCCATTGCTTTTTTTTTTAAAACCTGTCTCGCTATGTTAAATGGGTTTAACATAGCAGACAGCTTTAAAATAAGCAACGGAGATCTCCTGCTTTTTACACACTGTGTCGCTATGTTAAAGGAGTTTAACATAGCGAGACAGCTTTAAAAAAAGCAACAGAGATCTCCGTTGCTTTTTTTAAACCTGTGTCGCTATGTTAAACTCTTTTAACATAGCAAGACAGTGTTTTAAAAGAGACTTATACTAATGGAAAAAGTCCGGGCGACCGGACCTTGTTCCATTAGTATAAGTCAATTTCCAATGTGCACGCTAGCCAATCAGCGTGCACGTTTTGGAATATTAATGGGGGGTCATGGTATAATTACATGTATAGACCTGCAATCTGAATGTGCCAAAAAACAAAAGAAAGAATATAAGGAAATGGATCAGATAAGAAGGAAAGAAAATTAGGAAATCTATAAATATAAAGCCAAGTACAGTGATTTCCTGGAACAAGATTTGAAGCAGGAATGGATAAGCAGAGGTGAATTGAAATCAAAAGATGAAAGGGTAATAACGGTGGACCAGGATAGTGGAATACATACACACTGGCTTACAAAATCCATTGAAAAGGCGGGAGAAACATCAAATACAGTTTATGTAAAAAAAAAAAGAACTAGAAACAGTTGAACATCTTCTTGCTGGGTGTGATGCATTCATAGCACAGGGCCTATATACTTAATGGTGCAATAATGTGGCAAGACTGCTGCATTGGGGATTGTGCAAATACCACAGTTTAGAGGTAGGCATAAGCATTGCAAACATGAACCACAAAGCATTATAGAGAATGATAAAGATTAGAGAATGGGCAACCTGTAGATCACACCCTGCTTGGAGAATGAATGTTCCATAGCAGGGTGTTAATCTACAGGTAATGCCACTGAAAAATCAGTCCTCCACTTCACGTCAGCATATCAAGCTGCAGTGGGGCTCAGACTGAAAAAAAAAATACCAGCTCCCATTATTTTACGCTCATTAAGCAGTGCTTTTGCTATTTAACGAGTATAAAGTAAAAAATAAAAAAAAAATTAAAATAAAAAGCATGTGTGTGCATTTGTTTAGGTCTGTGTGTGAGAGTCCATGCATATATGAGAGTGAGAGAGAGATCAAGCTGTTATTTTAGGGTTCCTATCACATGATCAAAAACTGTAAATGGCGAATGCATATTGAGTGAACCTGATTGGTCGAAACTTCAAATCGTCACGTGCATAACACGGAAATTGTCGTAGGGAATATGTTCCCTTTACTTCAATGCAGTGTGATCTCAGAGTAGGAATATTTAAGTAGTGGGGGTGTGGGGGTTGCAGGGGGACTTGCCCCCCTGCCTACAGTGTTTAGATATGTATATTTTTTTATTTATATTGTTTTTATTATATTTTCAGAATTTTAAACATCTCTCTTATGGTATCGACCATATGGTGTTCGATGTTTAATACCTTCGAAACTATAATATAGATCCGTTATTTTACGCTAGCTAAGCAGTGCTTTCACTGTTTAGAGAGTGTAAAAAAAAATTAAACAGAAAAAAGTGTGTGTGTGTATGTGTGTGTGTGTGTGTGTGTGTGTGTGTGTGTGTGTGTGTGTGTGTGTGTGTGTGTGTGCATGTGTGCACGTGTGTGTGTGTGTTGAGTCTGTATGTTACAGGGAGAACGACTGAAGAGTGAGAATGATCAAGTGATCCCTGCAGCAGCAGCATGCGTTAAGAGGTCTGTGTACCTCTCCTGTAAGCTCAAGATATCAGGATAAGCCTAAAATAAAAGTGTGACAAAGGCTCAAACTAACAATATATTTTACTTGAATATTTGTGTTGGCATGCATTTTCTGAAGCAGAGGTGTGCATGTGAGAGAGAGAGAGAGAGAGAGAGAGAGTGAGTGAGTGAATGAGTGGGTGAGTGAGTGAGTGAGTGAGTTAGTGAGTGAGCTCCATAACTGGCAGCAGCAGCATTAAAGAGGTTTGCATACCTCTTGACCTTTCAGCTATAGAAATCTGTATAGAGCCTAAAATAAAGGAGGAGCAAAGGTTCAAAAATCGGAAAAGATTTTAATTATTACTTTTATAAAATGACAAACTTGCTTAAATTAAATAATTTGTGTTAGCATGAATTTTCTGAAGAAAATAAAAGTCTGAAACTCAAATGTATGTCATTATTTAGTAACTTCAGTCTTCAATGACTGGCAACAAACCATATGTTTTAGGTGTAAGGGACCAAAAATAAAGTAAAGATCTGGATATTTTTTAAAGTGTTATATTTTGGATGTAAAATGCTTCCTCCAACACCATCAACATATGCTACAGCAAGTTTGAAACATTAGGTGGAGGAACTATTTTACATAAATAGTATATAAAAAATATAGTAATAAAAAATAAGTAAGTAAAATACAATAGTTTTACCCACCAGGGTGTGTGTTATTGTGGAAATAATGTCCTTCCAGGGGTGTAGATGCCCTCCACTTGCAGCATTGGGCCTCAGAACACCATTTGGCTGGCATTATTTTCACAAAAACACACACCCTGTTGGGCATTATTGCTTGTGTATATTACAGGGGTCACCCATTACCAACAGTTCAAAAATAGATGCTAGAAATCCAGATATAGTAGTCAATGAAAAAAAGACAATAGTAGCATTTATCATTGTTATTGTTACATGCAGTAATTACAGTGTCTTATGTACAGAAGAACACAAAGTTATAAAATACGAAGATATGTAGGCAGAAACGATAGCAATGTGGAAAAAGGATGCCCAGATAGTATACTAATAGTAGGAGCAACGGGCCTAATAAAAAATAATTTGCAGATGTACTTAGATATGCTACTAATACAAGTAACTCTGTATGAATTATTCAGAGTCAATACTGAGCACACTGTGGGTGCCCAGAAGAGAAGTTTTGGCTAACATCAAAGACTGAAACAATACTAATTTCATGAACTTTAATTGTACCCTGAGTTAGGAATAAGATCCATACCTGTCATGATATTAGAAACCCAAAAGACATGGATAATTTTAACCAAGATAAATTGACCAACTTTCGAAGGGTTGAATGAGTTAATTGGTTCAAATAGTAAGGATGAAAAGTGGGAGAACAGGCTGCGCTTAAGAAGGTTGGTGGTCAGTTTAGGTGAGCCTCCTTTTCCTTGGCATTTGACAGGAATTTACTGGTAGCAGAGAAGAGTGTGGTCTGCTGCTTCATGAGTTATGAGGTGTAGTTCTTGGGAGTGGATATTTTTGTTTCGTTGAGGATATACCATTGCCCATGAAGCCTGCCCATTGTAAATGTGCTCTGTTAGGGAAGCAACAGGGTGGAGGAACATGAAGAGGAAAGCAAAGGGATTTTAGTGATGGGAAGGGGATAAGGCTATTTATAGAAAGGGGAGAGTGAGTTAGTTCTATTTATCAAGGGCTTTTTATCAACCCACCTTTCCTCCTTCTTTTTGTCAGTATTTTTGTTAGTGGAAAGTTTTAGGTGATCCCCCCCACCCAACTTTTTCCCTTGGCATTTGACAGTATTTACTCTTAGCAGTGGATGCTCAGGCCCTCTGCTTCATGAGGTGCACTTGGAGAGAGCAGTAACTAATTTTTCTCCAAATGGTTAAGCAGTCTGCTGCTCCGTTGTTTAGCTCCTGGTTATATCTATATCGATGTACACATTTATATTTATTTAAAAAGTACAGTTGTGTAAGTAAACTTACCATAACAGTAGATGTTCAAATGATCACTGCTGCAGTAGCCTTAGCTACATGAGTTATATGCTACGAGGGCTATAATAACTGGCCAGCTTCCAAAGAATCAGGGCACCTTCCATGCACTCAAACTGACAGACAGCTTGAGTTGAGATAACTAAAATATAGGTCTGGGCACAAAGCCCTACACAGCTTTCCTGCCAAGGGAGACAGAGGCTAATCTCTCAAAGGGTAATGCTATGAAGAACAAAAAATAAATAACCACACCCATATATAAATAATACACCAAACAACATGTGGGGATGGAGGGAGAGAGAGAGAGAGAGCAGCTACTGCAGCAATAATGATATGAACATGTACTGTTATGGTAAGTTTACTTACAGAGCTGTGCTATGGTCATTATATTGATCACTAATGCAATAGCCTTAGCTATATGGGTGGATTACCCAAGTGACTATATTTGGGAGGTGGAAAGAGAAGCGTCTAGGAGACCATGGAGAATGGTCCTTACAAACCCTGATCAGGACATAGAGAAGGAGAATGGTCCCTTTAAAACCTGATCAGGATCTAGAGAAGGAATCAAGCTTATAGTGCTTTGTAAAACTATGTACAGAGGACCAAGATGCAGCTTCTAGAATACCTATAGAAAACAACCACTTGTATCAGTTTCAATTTGTGAGGTTCTACCCATGTCTTGCTCAGCTTGTCTGTCCCACAGTTTTGCTCTGATAGAATGTAGAATGCCTGTAGTGTGAGATTATGCTGTGAAGCTATATCCCAAGCTAAAATGGCTAGTCTGCAGAGAGGGTATGACCTGGTTCACCCCTTGCTTGTTGATGTACAGCATGTCTGTGGTACTGTCTGTAACAACTTAAAGAGGTTTCGGAGACCAAAGATAATTCAGAGAATTGAGTGCTTTGACCAAGGCAAGAATCCCTTTAAGATTTTGTGCTTGCATCTGTCCTTGGTGTCCCATACACCTTGTACAGTAATCCTTCCTAAAACTGCTCCCCAAGCAAAGTCTGAGGCATCTGAATTGACTGCTTTCTTTGGAACAGGGGAGGAAGGGAGGGAGAAGGGGAGATTTGGCATTAGGGGTATCTGTTGTTTCCACCAAGTGATTTCTCTTTTGACAAACCACAGCACTGTGATTTGAAAAAAACAAGGGTTGTTGATGCTGGGACTAAAGAGACTTCAGATAGCACTATATCTTTCTCATGTGGAGTCAGTGGTTAAAGTCTGAGTGGAAAACCCCAGAAATAGATTTAGATATATATTTGCTTTTCTTATGGAAGAAAAGCTCTTTGAACTGTGGTGTCTAGCTGACATCCCAGAAAAACAATCCTGTGAGAAGGAGTTAATAAAGACTTTTGACTATTCTTTTGGTATCTTAGTTTGTGTAAAAAGATCTCTCATCCGACTCAGAATTTACAGACACTTTGAAAAAGACTGTGCAAAGCTAAGTAAGTCATCTAAAAATTAAAATAAGTGGATACACTGTAGCCTGCAATGAGCCATAATTGGAGCTAGACACTTTGTGAACATTCTTGGTGCAGTGAATAGTCCAAAGGGTAAGGCAGAGACATGATGATGGGATCCAGATATACAAAACCTTAAGAAATAAACGAAGTCTGAATGAATAGGAATGTGATGACCAACATCTTTTGCATCTAGTGTTACCAGGAAACTTGCATGAGGAAGAAGAGGTAAGAGGTGATAATCATTTTGAATTTGGGTATTGTCACACACAGGTTTAGTAAAGAAAGATCCAGAACTAGTTTCCAAGTATTTTCTTTCTTTGGCACTAAGCAACATCCTTGAAAAAAAAAACTCCTTTCCCATCCAGGAAGAGGGAACATGTTCCATCCCTCCTTGGGACAAAATGTGATGAAAGACAAGTGGAAACAAAATAGTTTGTTCTGAATGATTAGGAATTACCCTACCCCCAATTTCTATCTGTATCTTCAATGAATGATCTTTAAACCCATTAGTCTGACACTATCTGTTGCCAAAGAGAAAAGTGGAGATTCAGACATTCTGGAAGAAAAGAAGGTGCTGCCATGATAGTGTGGGGACAGCAAATTCTCTTAAATTGTAATTCTGACTTACTGGACTGACCTTGGTTTTGGGAGTTTCCAGATTTCGTCTTGTAATTCCCTTTCCACTTCTTCTTAAATGCCTGCTTCCTTACATTTTATTCAGACTGTTTATATTGTTTCTTGCCAAATTTTGATAAGTAGTTAGAGAATCCCTTGGAAAATTTGGAAAAGGGGGGGGTAAGCAATCTTAGAGATTTCCTGTATCAGTTTTCCCTTTTCATCACACTTTTTTATCAGTTCTGCAGCAGAGAATATCTAGCCAAAGAAGAATTCAAAATCTAATTTTTAACATCATTTGGGAGGTTCTGAGAACACTGTCATGCAAACTGTTTCTTAAAACAGTAGTAGTGGCCATAGCCCTTGAAGAAGTATCAACAGAGTCATGCACGCACTGTATATGAGTGGCGACTTGACTTTGAAGAAATCAAATTATTTGAGGCAAATTTTTTCCTCACAAGAAGAAACCACAGACAAAACAGTCCTCATACTTTCACAATTAGTCAGGAAAAACTTTACCATATGATACTGAAATTTTAAAGTTCTGAAAATTAAAGTTGGAGAACCATATACTGTTTCCCCATACTTACCAATAATCTTCCCATCCTTCTCAGAAATAGTAGGATTGGAAGTAGTTAGCAGCAGAAGGACTAACTAAAGCTATCACTGCTGGATCAGGTTTGAGAAAAGTGAATAACATTTTAAAATTGATGAGCTTTATATATCCTACCTCCTCCATAGCTGACAGGACTGGATGATTGTGTGCAAGTTCTAGAAATTCCTTCTGTAACAGCTCATAGTATTTTCATAGGGACAGAGAAACCTCAGTGTTATCCGATTGAAAACACTGGCACATTCTAGAAATGCTTTTTTGAGAAAGAGAACTCCCTACAAGGACAGTCAGAAACTGAACTCTCCTCTGAGCAGAAATCTGAGGAGAAAACCCTGTATATGTCCCTTCCTCCTCCTGTCCAGATTCAGAATCTTGAATCTCTTCAGGAAAGGTGGTATCCCTCTGTCTTTTACAAGAAGCTACTTTACAAGAAGGATCAATAGCCTGACTTAAACCCTGAGCTAGACCCAGTAAATTACTCCAGCCTAAAGAAATTTGAGGAGTAGATGATACATGTTTAGATTTCTGTTGTGACAGGAAAATGATACGAATAGTGTTATTAATGGCAGCAGCAGCTTCCTCAGGGATGGGTACAACATGCTGCCAAAATGGGGAGCCTTCCCTGTTCTTTCTCCCAGACCCAACAAAAGTGTCTCTCCCTTGCCCATTGAGGGGTCCCCAACAGCCACAGAGGCTATAACTAACCCCTGGTCCATAGTGGCTGTAGGTGCTACAATAGAGGGCTCCAGATAAAAGAAGAGTGGTCTGAGGTACAGTTAATGACCACAGCAGAGTCACTCACACACACGCACACACACACACACACACACACACACACACACACACACACACACACATATACAATTATACCTCTCAACGTTAAAAGATTTTACATAACATTACTGACTTTGCCTCTTATATTTCCTCTGTCCCTCTTTAATTATGGATGATTACAATCAGGTAATAATGGCACACATTGGAATTTCATATTTCTTATTGTTCAAAAAATACTTCATGTTGCAAACTTGTTGTTCTTATAACTTTATAAGTGACTTAGACTGATATTTAACAAGTGTTCCTGATGTACAGTGCCCCCCATATATTACAGGCTTTGCTCATTAGTTTTAGGGGAACTGGAAGTATGATGGTACCCCCATGCAAACATGCACCCAAGCACTAACAAACACACATACACACGTGTGCACATACTCTCTCCCTCTCACCTGAGACCACTCTTACCCTACAGACATGCACTCATGCTGCCAAACATTACCACTACCTCTCTGCAAACACTTAACTAATCTTACATTTTATGTGTCTCTTCCATTGACAACAATGGAAGAACACAGCATTTCAGTCATGTTCATTAACACAGCTCTCCATGAATTTCTCAGTTGTGCAATTACCCTAAGGAGTGTCATTTCTTGGGAAGAGCACATGGCTAATTAGCATAGACTGCTCCCCTGGGATACATTACTAGCATTTAGCATGGCCATGGAGACAGTCCACTAATCATGTGGAATCACTGTTGTGGACCTGTTTCTGAATCAGAAAGGGCTCTAATCAGTAGTTTGCTGCACATGGTAGGGCTTACCACTGATATTAACCCTTTTTGAATCCTGGCCAATAGCCTTAATTTATACAGCTACTGACATTTTAAATTCAAAAACATTCATGCTTTTATGTATGTATGTATGTATGTATGTATTTATTTATTTATTTTTAAAGTTGCTGGAATGCATTTCAAAGGGCAGGACTGAAGAATTCCTATGCATTGCAATCAGATATCACTATCACGTGTGCCAGTATGCATTGGTGATTCAAGATTAAACATAATTAAATTCATTGATTGTGAATACATGAAACAAAACACTTTTAAGTATTTTCAGAAAAAAAGAACAACATTTAAGTGTCATTAGCAGAAAGTAACTAATTTTATGTACTGTGTTTCTAATTGCCACAATGTTTTTTGAAGGAACCAGAATGTTGCTTGCTTAATGTCCATCAATACAGAAACAAATGTTCAGTAAAGGCTGCAGTACAGGGGATATGCAGGCTGCATATACTTCACTTTTTTGGAGTTCTCGTTGGGTAAGAAAGGGTAATGCTGTGAAATGCACATCACAGTGAAGTGGCTGTTTAACAGAGTTAAAGGGCAACTGCATAAAAAAAAATGAAAAAAATATTGTTCATCATACCTTGAACTTTTCTGCAGTATTAATGTTCTTGCTTGCCTCTAAGTGGTTATTATTATCTTCTAATTAGTCATAGCCCAAAGTAGCCTGATGGGATTATGTTTTATCCTCACGTTTTTCACTTCCTTAATGTCACTGTACAGACACAGAGTGCACTGTGATGAGGGGATCATTTTCTCTGATCCGCTCCCTACAGTGGCATTGACATTTCCTGTTTCTCAAACCAGACTCTGGTATTAGTCTGTCTTTCTGAATGGCTTTGCATCTTTAATTTTTGCTACTTGCCTTTTGTATGTCTGCATGGGTTTTCTTTAGGTTCTGCTTTCTTCCCATCTGCTAATGACATATAGCAGGTTGCCAGGTAATATTAAAAATTTACAGTTGTTGTGCCAACATTATATGACTCAGTAAGTAATTACATGTTATTATTGATTGGTGAGCTGTCCAGAGTGAGCTAAAAAGCTATGTAGCCACTAACTGCTAGAATATCCTTTCAAGGACAAAGAGGATGGATGAATGGATAATTTTTACTAAAGGGGCACCCTAACTCAATAAATAACTGAATTAGGTATGTTTTCTCAGAGTTAGAACTCTATATACATATCACAATTTCCAGCTAATGTGAGTGAGATGTTTGTCTGCTATGACTAACAGCATAAACTCTGGGGGATCTGGGTAACATTTTGCCCTTAACAGAATGTAACTTATGCTGTGGCTATCATCTCCTGTATCTCTGATTTATGTTATTCAGTAACAGTCTATATAATGCAATATATGCTGTGGTAAATAAATGAAGAAAATGACAGATATTGTTTAGAAAATGTTGAGAATACAGCCTGCAAAAGCAAATCTAGATTGAAATCCAAAGTGTTAATATATCAATATTTTCTTTGGCTGTGCACTCATTGGATTTCATTAAAAGAAATGAATACTGATTTGTCTTGACAAAATTATATGTAGGTGGAGATTTTCTATGTAAGCATGTTTGAAATTACAGTTTGATTCAATTGCTTTTTTCAGGCTCAGAGCTGTAGCTCCACTATTTGTATGAGGTGTGATTCTGGTCACCTGTGATTAACAATGCACAATTAAGTTCATATTTGAACTGTTTTACTCATGCTATTGCTAAAATCAGTATCCTGACCTAATTATTTTGCTTTATTACAATAATACACGCTTGAAAGGTACCCACAAACACTTGTCTGTATGATGCAACATGTTGAGACAAGTACAAGAAAGAAATAATGCAAGATTTCACAAAAGACCAACGAGAAATAAGTTCAGGCATAAAGCAAATGAGATAATTATGAAATGGTGTTCTTTTTTTTCTATATGTCACAGTATTGGATTAGAGTAAAGTGAAGAATATTTTGTGTTAATGAAAAAGCTTGACACGTGGGTGGAATTTCCCTTTAAAATCATGTATAGAAAAATCAAAGAAATCAAATGGATGATAAAAGGATCGCAGATGACAAACAAACCAGGGATTTTTGGATAAGGACAAGGAGAGGAAAGTCCACCTGTTAGATGAGGTGAAATAACTAAATTGGGAGGTATATCAGAGAGAAGAGGCCTGTTACAAGTAGCCTTGATACAGGAAGTAGTACTACCGGTGGTGAACAGGGAAAATGCACGAAGGAGGTAATCAGAGATTTAGTTTTAAAGGAAAACAGAATAGAGTGGGGTCAGAGAGGAGAAGACCTATAATATAATAATGGTCTTGTACTGATCCTTAAGAGGATAGATATGGCAATAACAGGAGGCTATGAGCCAAAGGAGATGCATATCTCCAGTTCCATATGTGGAGAAGATGTTAGGTATCAAAAAATTCAGCTACCTGCAAGAGTGAACAAAAGATCAGAGTTGCAGCTTACTGGAAGTTTAGGGAAAGGTATGATATAACAATGATACTAAAGATAGATTAAACTGTGAGCTCACAGAATAGCTTACCTGAATTAGAGATTAGAAAGATATATTTATAGGAGCATATTTTTTTTTTGGCTCCCTCACAACTAGCAAATATCTCCTCCCAGTGCCTGCGTTTGACACCATGTCTATCAAATCCTTCAAACCTTCTCCAAACTTATTCCAACCATGTCTGAGGCCAGTAAAAGGATCAAGCAATCCTGTGCCAAATTATACTGGTGTAAAGGCAGTATTTTCCCCTTTTTCCCAACAAGCATCCATCCAGTAACATGCTGCGGGTGGGATGTGTAGTGCACATCTGCAATAAACCATCCCTTACTTTCATAAGGGTCTGACATCAGCAGGATGCCTTGGCCCCCCTCAGACAGCACCATGTGGTGTCCTCAGTGTCCTACAGGAAAATCAAACCAGGAAAAGTGTGGACCAAATGTTCAAATCTCAAGCCATCTATACCATACTGGGCACACTCATCAGTTAGGTATCTGAGTTGCTGTTTGAACTTGAGTTTCCTAAATCATAGTCAGGGCTTAATCCCTCTATGTCACTGCTAAAGACACAGGTTCACAGGAGCAAACTTTTAAATGTTTATGGTATTGAAATGTTCACAGACTGAAGCTGTATCCAAATAGGAGTATCAGTGATCATAGCAAAGTAATGGACTAGAAGGTGGAAAGTCAAAAAAGATGGGGAATGCAGGAGTACAGCTGCCATCACTAGGTTTTAATGTAAACAAAATGCAATAGTAGTGAACACTCAAACTGTGATATATGGAACCATATGGAAACCAGAGGAAGAATAAGATGACATGCAAAACGTTGACTGAAACAGAGTCCCAAACTATACGAAACTCAGTGTACAGAACAACACTTTATGAATGCTAAAATAATAAAGCACAACCACAGTGCAATAATGGTCTCCTTTAAAATATGACTACTGAGTTGGCAAAAAAATATCTTAAGCCTTTAGTTGAAGCATTTTTTACCTACTGACCCACAAGTATTATACTTGATAATTACAGCCATCGTATGTTTTGCTCTTAAAACATTATTTCAATATGAAAAAAAAATGGGAGGACATATGTGTGGCTCCCAAATAAGCAACAAAGTCTAGAAGATTTAGGAATTTTAGTTGTAAGTGTTTACATAGGTATTTTTATACCGGAAGCAGACTCCCAAGAATTTTCCCTCAGGTAAATGGCAAATGTTGGAGGTGTGATAGGGAAGGAAGAGATAACTGGGAATATGTTTTTGGAGTGCAATAAGTTGGTAGACTTTAAAAGTTTCCTGCAGAGTACTCTGTCAGAAATATTGGGTGAGCAAATTGGTGTAACTAAGGATTTTTTTTTTTAGTTGGGATATGGGATCTAAATTGTCTATACATAGTAAGGCCTTTTTTAGTTTAATTCTGGTGGCTGCCAAAAAAAAGCAATTACTAGAAAATGGAAATCAAAGTCTAAACCAACTGTTTTTGAAGTAATGAATATTGTAACACACTTAAAAGAATTGGAAGTGGGATCTTTAGAAAAGGGTATGAGCAAACTACATAAAAAGATGTAGAAACTATGGGAATAATACATGCAGAGTTATGTTTTGGAGGAGAAGTGAGGTTTAAGGGAAATCAGGAATTGAGCAAATTATGTAATGTTGGATTGATGATAATTGTATACAAGAATGTATGTGATCTATAATGTTTGTAACTGTGAACATAGGTTTGCCTATGTCTTGAGCGATAACTCAATAAAGGTGATAAAAAGCAGGAAAAAAATAATTATTTCAACATGATTTTTTGAAATGCCCTGTTCTTTCCAAAGTCAAATGTTTTTGGCCAGTTGTGGTTCATGCTTCTAACTGCCAGTTTGCATTAAGGATAGCAAAATTCACCTTGCATCAAGCTACACTGAGTCAGGCTTTAAATTCATTGTAAATTAAGTGCATACAAAGCTATAGAATAATTCAGAGAAGTCAGGTGGTCCGAGTAGACTTTCACTGTAGCTGAGATTGATTAACGTCATCCCTGAGTAAATGCTTTTGTTGAAGGTTAAAGATTAGCTTGATAAAATATTGTTATCATATATAAAAATGTAGTTTATCAAAACGTTATTCACACTCTTCAGTAAAGTACTTCTTGTATTATCATCAGGAAATAAAAATTCAGTAAAGAAACTTTGTTTTTATATCTAACTATAAAAACATACATCAAATGCAAGTAAAATATGTTTTAGACCAAAACAAAATAATGCTGCTCTTAGAGAAGAAAGGAGGACAGAATAGAATTGCAACATGTAATTGGGTGCTTTAAAAAAAGATATGGTGCTGAGGTGGAAGGAGAAGGGGATAAAGGAGGAAAGCATTCATGATTTTGAGGCATGAAGAAAGACATTAACTGAACGGATGGGATGAAATTAAGTAAAACTCTAGAAAAGATTGCTGTTAAGGATGATACTTAAAATAAACAATATATTACATTTATATCTAGTAGCAGTTAAGTATATCGATTGATGCATGTCAGACATTCCAACAGTCATTTTCAGTAACACATGAATGGTCTTTCTAGCTAAAAAGTTTTTTTTCCACTATATGAGAAAACCTTTTAACTATTACATTATCACTAAATGTTGGATTAGAGTGTTATTTATATATGAAAATCTTACTGACTGAAATCATTTCTGGTATTCAGTTAGTTACTCAGTTCATTATTTAGACAGTCTGTTAGTCAATGAACAATGGCTTGAAATCTTATACCCATTTCTGGAAGAAGTTTATGCTATGATCTAGCTATCAGTAATACAGTAAGGTTGCATGTAGCCTAGCTCAGTGGCCTAGATGAATGGCACCCTAACTATGACACAGGTGACAAGGTTTGATTAGATGTTCTGGTGCTTAAGGAGTCAGATTGGGAGGGAAAAAATTAAGAGGCATGTTTAGCTTATCTCTCCCAGGGGCACGAGTGGGTACAGATGCTCAGTTAGCCTGCTAGTCAGTACAATTTCCCCACTGGAGACAGGGGACATCCTCACATATCTTGAAGGACAGGAAGGCAGGTCTGCTTGCTGGTAATGTCCTTTCAGATGGGATGAGCTTCTATCACAGTCTACCCACTGCATGCACCCTTGGCTCAAAAACAGATCATGTGCAAGCTTATATGGCACAAAAGTAAACATTTTAAGCCATCTACGGTGGCTGCTTAAATGAGGGCCCTTATGTTTGACATTTGCTCAAACCCTATAACATCTAGTTCCAGGGTGCCCAAAGATGAAGCCCTGACTATTACTCAGGTGACTGAGGTTTAAGTAGCAGATCTGGCACTGAAGGAGCCAAATTCGGAGGAATGAAAATGTAGATGACAATCACCACCCTCAGCGCCCACTCACCACCCTCAAGGAGGAGTATTTAGGGCCATATGCCTGAAAATGCTCTTAACTGAAGATACAAACAAACCACTCAGGTAAACCATCACTGTTAGATATTGCTGGTCACTTCAAGGAGATGACTAGAAAGGAAGATGGGGCTGGATCATTGCGTGCTTACAGAGACAGGCAAATACATCACTGAGGTGATTGTATGCCGTCCACTTGGACATTGCAGGCATGCACAGGGGAAAGTGGGAGGACAAGGAGAAAGATTATACAGATTCATTGGTTCATAGGTGTTTACTAGGCTAATGAACACAAGGGCCTTTTAAACTTAGCCATGCATCCTGAATCTCTGACAAGTTCTGACACCCTTGATAATTGTAAGCATGGGCCTGGGAGATGAACCATTTACAGGTTACCTATTTGCATTAGAGACATAGGTGCCAAACCAGGGATGAATTTCTGGTTTCCCATTCAATTGTCCAATTTGCACTTGAATTGGATTAGGGAAGATCTCTGTTTCACATGGATGGGGAGTCTGTTCCATAGACAGGATAATATCTGGGATACATACCTATCTCTTCATCAGGTCCTATTTATATCACAAGCAAGGTTTAAGTCTTTAGAACGAGTAATTCTGACATGGTTTGTTTTGTGGATATGCAGGAGGTCCATCAGAGTTGAGTCTGACAATGGCCTGTATGGCAGGCATAGAATATGAAGGTTCCACTTTTAGATGTCCTAGTATCTGTCATCATTATCTTTGGAGCTTTTCTCCATGAACCTCTTTTGGTACTCTGGTCCCTGTAAAAGTTGTGGTAAATCAGGGGCATTAAAGTTTTCTTTGAACAGAACTACTCCACATAAAATCAAAAAAAAAAAAAAATTTCTCTAGCTATGTGTTCCTGATAGCAGAATCATTGAAGGTACAAGTTCATTTACCCTGCTACTGTATGAGTTTTTGTTCCCAGTGGTTCAGACCACCTCTGACTGATGTAGCTTTGATGAAACTGAGAGGTTCATCAAATGTATCAGTTGGAGAGGATACTCTGCACAATATGGCACTAAAAGGGCAATGCGTCACTTATGGGTAGATCAGGGTGCTTCTGCATCTTTCCCACCTTTTAAAAGAAGGCTGCGGGATCAATGAGCTATTGCCACCAAGTCAGCTAAGGGGCTGTTGAGACTAACTGACCTGGATTTTGGCCTTTTGACTGCTATTCTTCAGAAGGTTTGGCTTAAATTTACTTCATATTGGTTTTGTTTTAAATACACTGCTGTTAAATGCACCCAGACTGTGGTTCGGTTGTTCCTTGGGATCCCAGCCTTAGTTGGGTTCTGTTGAAACTGTAATTTTGGCATGGTGTGTGTTTGCTGTTTATTTACATGTCTTTGGCTGACCATCCAAAACAGTTTAAATACAGCCATTTGGCTTTTCCTTTTGCTCACTGTTTCTCCTGGAGAGTTAGAAGAAGTGGGAACTGGTTAACTTCTGCCCTGTGCATTGTTGAATATTCCTGCATTCCTCATGACAGGAAGATTTGTTGTTTAATAGGTTGTAGGCTGTCTCTTTTGATCTCACTGCAGTCTTGAGCCTTTTCTTTACTTGATATTTTCAATTCCACTTCAAGAACAGCTGTATAGCATTATTACTGTGATGAATAAATCAGCAGTGGTGTCTTTTTTTCTTTACTGTTTTGGCTGTGTTAGGTCAATGGGGAGCTGCTTTGCTGTTAAAATATTTTGTTTTGTCTAATTTGAATTTTTTGGTCATCCTATACATTGTATGTTATTACTTAGGTTAGCCAGTGGTACTTTGTTTCTGTTTTGAGAAGAGGCAACTGTGGAAGTTGCAGGAACTTTTTTCTTTTATTCTAACAGTTCCTATGCTTTTTCTATAGTGCTTCCAGTTACTATTTATGTGATTATGCATCATGTAATAACCCTTATGGCAGTGTCCTTTACTCCTGTTTGCCTCCATACTTAGTGATAGCATTTTGCCTTCACAGTACATAGACTGTAATATAGTTTTTGATTTTGAGGAGGCCAAGAGAGGTCTCAGGACATGGTTTGCTCTGGCTTTGTGCAAATTTGTTCACTCATACAGCAGGCACGTTGGGATGATGGATGTAGTTTCTTTAATGAGTACTGATGCACAAAATTATACGTGTTTCTCTCCCCACTTTCAGTCCTATTCTAGGACTGATAAGATTTTTGTTGCTAGAGAGAAATGGAGCTTAGTGTAGATAATTTATAAGCTTCCCAAAATTTCTCTATCATAACATGATCACTTTCCTGTTGGATGGGGATAGAGTGCAAACATTTTGCACAAATAGAGGAAGGACAAACTTGTTTTTTTGAAGGTGAGATCAGTTCTGTATGGAGCTTGTTTTTCCATTCCAATTTTAAGACTGATTCCGAGAAACCCAATGCTTTGCAGATTATCTGGCACCAGTTTCTGTCCCTGTTAGCTTATCCCATTAGATTATTTGAAGGTAGTCAATGTAAAGAATATTTTCAGACATTTAATACTGTTCAGAAAAAGTGTTGTTGAGCAGTACAGCATTCAAGGGATAGATTGACTGAAGCTAGTAGTAAGGTGGCTCAGGTTTTTTTTTTTTTTTTTGCCAAGATGTTCAGTAGAACACTTAACGCTTTTAAAAGTATCTCATTTTGACTCTACCCAAAATACTATGGTTCCTGGCAGTTCATATCCAAGACAAATCTATAGAATGAAGGATATTAGCAATGGAGAAGAAATATTGGATGATTTTATGAACTTCTATACTGGACTGTATACTACTCCAATGACCTGAATATCATTTGAGGGTTTTGGACTCACTAATATTATTCGGGGTTGTTTAGAAGTGAACAGCAAGAAAGCCTGGTCTCTCAGATTACATTGAGGCAATCAATCTGGTATTGAGTGAACAGACTTTGGGCCTTGATGGTTTGCCCTTAGATGCTTTGGATTCAGATGCAGTTATTTTTTTTCTCTTCTTAACCAATTGGCTAATATAGACCTTGAGACAATCATTCCTCTCCCTACCTGAAGGAAGTCTGTAATTTCCCCTTTCCTGAATTAGAGGAATGACCCTACTTTGGTGGTCTCTTATAGGCCTGTTTGGAACCATGATTATAAACTATTTACAGCCATTTTGGTAAGAAGATTAGTTCCTCTGAAGTTGGCTCTGGTGTACACTGACTGACCAAATAAGGTTTATTTCAGGTAGGAAAAGTTTGATAATTTGATAAAAAAACTCCCTTATTTAGTAGCATGGAAACATCACTCGTAATTCCTTACTGATGCTCAATTTTGATGTTGAGAAGTTGTTTGACAGGGTGTTCTGGTATATTCTTCTGTTAGTATTGTTGTAAACAGCATTTTCAAGAAAATTCATTTATTTGAATAAATGAATCTGCATTCTGATATTTGCTTAAAGGTTTTCCAAGATTACCAAATGATTTATAATTAGCCATGGTACTCACCAAGCATATTGTCTTCCCTTCACTCATTCTTTATATATAGGATCTCTGGCTTCTAAGCTTCATTCAGCTCCATTTAATGGGTATAAAGTTAATGAGCAGGAGGTGAAGCCTGCCCTTTATGCAGATTGCCTTTGCATTTATTTTTCTACCCCAGAACAAAACCTTGATATAGTGGTCAAAGAGATTCAGAAATAAGGGGGGCAGTCTGGATATTTGATTATTGTTGATAAAACACAGTGTGTCAAGGTGAATTATGTTCCTTTTCAGAAATGCCATTCCTTGATCCCATTTCTTCCTAGTGTAATTTTATGCTCTATCTTAGCTTCAGGTTAGGTCCACCTCTGTGAAATTGTCTGGTGGAGACTTATAGGACATACTTCAAAGAATTAGGCAATTCAGAAAGCAATTGAAGGAGCTGTGTTGGCTTTTCACTCAGAGGGTGCAAGTAAGTCTCTTGGTGTGTTTTGCCTCTGGTGTTGTATGATTTTCAATGTATTCCATTATCACCTCTCAAGTTTTTTTTTTTTTTGCTGATCTTAAGTGTGAGAGTAATACTCTTATCTGGGAGGGAAGCTAGGTAGCTTTGGATTAACATTTTGTTCCTGGTCTACTTCAAGGGCTGTCCATCCGAATTTTGGGTTTTACTGTTAGTTAGCTATTTTACTAAGACTGGAGGACTCACCCATTTATGCAATTTGGAAGGATACACTTATGCTTCAAGTTGGAGGCTTGAACGGTTTTTACAGATCTTTGTCTTTGTGGTCAGTTCTTCATAGTGAACCAGGGTTATATTCAATTGCCTCTTTAAGCTGCTTTTGATTCTTTCAAATGTTCTGATACCACTGGATTACAATCAGATCTAGTTTACTATAGGTTGGAATATACAAAGACCTTGTTCTTGAATCATATTTGATCTCGACCCTCCTTAGTGTTTTCAGAATAACCTTTGAAGGGTGATAGTGTCATGAGCTTCACTGATTAAATAATTGAATATGAGGCTGGGGAAGACAGTGAATGGGCTTTCTCTCCACTTCTTGAGAAGACCAACTCCTTGAACTTGCTTAGATTTAGTAAGGATGACTGGCCTTGCCAGATAGCTTAGTGGGTTAGCTTCAGGATGATTGTATCTGTTTCAAGACATTAGATCTTTGCAGTATATAGATTTTGATAAGTGCAAATTCTTCTTATACCATTAAGTATAGACTGTGATAGGAAAAGAGTCAAATATTAACTTGACATGCACTGAATGACTGAATGTTAACAGATACACCAATATGCTACTGAATCTAGAAGATTTAGTCTCTTTTGGTGGCAGTATTTATTTAAGTACTTTTATAAGCCATCTAGACTTTCTAATTTATTCCCAGGGGTAAACTCAAACTGTTGGTGGTTCCAAGAAGGTGTATTAGGCAAATAGATTCATATTTTTTAGAGGTGTCCAAAGCTGTCTGAATTAATGGAGGAGGTGGTGGACAGGTAGTGTGATTGTCTCAGATGCTTTAATATTGTCTGGGCATGTAATAGTGCATTAACTGGTCAGATCTCATAATGCTTTACTGCAAGTGATGATGTGAATGAGAGTGTTATAGCCAGATTATGGAAAAGTAGGTCGCCACCTAACACTTAAGAGATTATGTGCAAGAGTAGTGTGACCTAGGGTGTACATGCAGTGATCTTAGTTTGCTGTCTTGGGCTCAAACAAAAAATGAGGTCCCTAGAATCAAGCATCCCCACTGGATTAAGTAGACAAGGGAAATATGTCTGGTCTTTATATCTCATGTGATTGATACTCTTTCAACCATAGACTGTATGGAGGGCAATTTGTTTGAGTTTTTGTTTTTGGAGATGCTCATTCGTTGAATTGCTCATTCACTAAATAGCTTTGACTTTATTTCCTTATAAATTATTTTGTGTTGGTTTGTTTTAGTTTATGTTAATATTTTTCTCAATGTAGAATGTAGAGTGTTATTGAGGTGTCTTATTGAGGTGTTCGGATAACTGTTGCTTTGCATGTTGCTTGGGACTTATTCAGATTTATGTATCTTTCACTGTTTTTTATGTTTTCTACTTTATGTGAAATTTGTTTTGGATAGGTTATGTTTTTCAATAAAGGTTTCTTTAAGGGAAAAATGTAGTGCAACCATAGGTTTATATATATATATATATATATATATATATATATATATATATATATATATATATATATATACACACACACACACACACACACACACACACACACACACACACACACACACACACACACACACACACACACACATATACATATGTTATGTTGTATTATATTATACTATATCATATTATTTAATATTATATTGTAATATATTATCTTATAATATATGTGTACAGAACATTTAATCTAAAACTCATTTTGTACAATTACAAAATATCTAAGTTAAAATATTTAATTTAATTGCATTTTAGAGAACACATTATGATAGTGCACCTTTGCACCTTGATAATGCTCGCCAATGTTGTACCTCCATGTCTAAAGAGTGTGCATGTGCATCAGCACTGATGCACTGTGTGGGGTGGTTTCTCTTGTCTCTGAGTTTGTGTGACTATGGAGTTCGTATAGTTAAGTAAAGGGGGAATGGGTGTGAAGCCCCCTGTCAAAAAAGATATTTGCTGTGTATATAGTTCTTTTATGTCTGAACTAGTGTTTTCTTATGTAGACAAACCAACACAGAGACTGGAGAAAGCTGCAACACTTTATTCTGGTACCTCGGCTAGATGCCTTCAAAGGAATAAATGCATTGATGCTTGTTGCACCTTATATACTTTAAGATATCAATTAATGTAATTGACAAACACCTTAATTGACCCAAAGAATTTAAAGAGACATAAACTAAAGCATGTATATATATAAAAACACATGCTATGAAAAAGTGCAAAATTGTGTGCAAGATTCTATACATAAATTCATAAATAGCAAATTTAAGTACGCAACATCTAAGATTGCGTCTAATAATACACCCAGGAAAACTTTGAATACATAATATGAAGTTATATTGTAAGATTAACTTCTAAATTCATGCCCCTAGGTTTTAAAGTACTAAATTTCAAAATGAACCTGCTTTCTAACTTTAGCAAACTCTGTAGGAAATTTCCAGTATTGTGAAATTCTGGCTTGGCAAGAGCACAAAAAAATAATGAATCAGAACTACCATTGTGAACTAGATTAAAGTGTTGAGAAACTGGGCTATCATTTCTGACATTTCGAATATCGCCTAGATGTTCTAAAATACGAATTTTTAACTGCCGTTTGGTCTGACCAATGTAAAATTTAGATGGAACGCAATCACAACCAATCAAATACACAACCCCGCATGATTTACAATTAAAAAAATTGTACGCAGTGTATTTGACCCCATTAATGAGACTGCCTGATAAATTCTTTACTTTTGAACAAACCTTGCATGTTCCGCATCTGAACATGACAAAAGGTAAATTGTTAATACTACCAGACCTACCACAAGTTTTCACTTTATATTTCAAAATTTCCTTAAGATTGGCATATCTGCCATAAGAAAAAGAAACGTGATCTGGAAACATGTGACCAATCTCCTCATTGTTACAAACAATGGGCCACAAGAACTCAACAATATTCTTTAGCCTCACAGAGAAAGGGGAAAATTTGGTGACAAAGAACAATCTATCTGTGTCTGCAGAAGCAATCTCTTCATCTCTAGATTTAACAACATAAACTTTGCCAAAATTGTTGCCTTTTCTGTTTGAATTAAGTAATCTATCTAAACTCTTGCTAATTAGACTTTCAGAATATCCCCTCATTGACAACCTTTTTCTTACATTTTCAAATTCCACATTCCAAATGCTCCTCTCAGAAGTATGTTCACTGATACGTTTGAATTCCCCGAAGGGGAGTGCTTCAATTAAATGGACCGGATGTGCACTGGTAGCATATAGGAAATTATTGGAAGCTGTACATTTCTTGTAGGGCCTAAATTGTACTATTCCTTCATTATTCACATATAATAGTATATCCAAAAATTGGATCTCAAACTTGTTTAGACTATATGTGAATTCCAAACCAAACCTGTTCTGATGCAACATAGAAATAAATTCCTCAAACTCCAACTTATTACCCTTACATATGAAAATTAAGTCGTCTATGTATCTATAATAAGACACAACTTTTTTCCGAAAAAAATCAAGAGTATATAAGAAACTGGTCTCAAAATAAGACATGAATAAGATTGCGTAAGTTGGGGCGAAATTAGCCCCCATTGCAGTCCCCTCCCTCTGGAGAAAAAATTTTTGTTCAAAAGTAAAATAATTGTGAGTCAGAACAAACTCCAACAGTAAAATAAGATAAGTGGTTCGTGGACCCTCACCCAAAATTTTGGCAATTGCTTCCAAACCAAATTTGGTCTTAATGTTAGTGTAGAGAGCCTTAACGTCCACTGTAGCCCAGTAAAAGTTATCCTCCCACCTTAAATTACGCACTATTTCACAATATTGGTTAGTATTGCTGATATGAGAACCCACATTTTTGAGTTCTTTTTTCAAAATGTTATCCAAAAATATTCCCACATGTTCCAAAAAACCCCCACAACAGGACACAATTGGACGACCCGGAGGGTCCTGTAAGTTTTTATGTAATTTTGGAAGGGTATAAAATGTAGGGTCCCTAGGATCAGCTATATATAAACTTTTCACATCCTTTCTGCTAAGAAACCCAAGCCTTTCACCCCTCTCTAGCAGGTCCAACAATTCAGAGTTAAATTGAGCAACAGGATTAGCGGATAACTCAGCATAAACATTCTCATTGCACAAAAGATCAAAATTCATTTTTAAAAAATGACATTTGTCCATTATAACCCAGTTGCCACCCTTGTCTGCAATGCAAAACTTGTATTCATCAGAAACTTCCTTCATCTGCTTTAATGCCAACCATTCCTGCTTTGTAAGGTTAAATTCAATAAATTGTTTCAAAAATAGCAGATATTCAGTTTCTACTTTTTTACATAAAACATTCTCAAAAGCCCTTAATACGGCTGAGCTTTTAGGAGGACAAAAAGAGCTATATATGGGCAAACGAGGCATAGGTAATTTACCATAACCCGTAAAGAATCGTTCATTACACTCAGAAAATTTATCACAAACAGAACTGACTTCCTTAGTAGTGTGTGATTCAAAACAAGCACTAGTCTCATCCTCATATTCATATATGGAGAGGTCCATTAAAGGATCCTCTGTAGTTAACGAATACTCAGTGCTGACCAAATTGTTAATATCAACATCACTGTCATTTAAAACGTTTACATTATTAACATTGTTAATATTCAACACAGAATTAGAATTTAAATTTAACACATTGTCAGAGGCGCTTTTTGACTCAAAAAATACTCTTAAATAGAGTTTCCGACAAAAACGCTTGACATCTAATAACAAATCTGAAAGAGCAGGCACTCTGGTTGGTACAAATTTGCTGCCCTTTTCCAGTACCTTTTGCATATCAGAAGTGATAATTAGCTTACTTAAATTGACAATCTGTGTATAATTACCAAAACTATGAGTCCCAGAAACAATGTTGAATCCATGCACAGAAGTACAGTTCAAACCCAGCAGAGAACCTCCACTAATATCTTCGGTTCCGACCCTTTTGTCGCGACTTCCGTTTGGCCCCCTGTCGAAAGTTCCATCTTCCTTGGTCTTCTGTATCTGAAGCTGCGCTTCCAACTTCAGTACTATTGATGCTTTCAAAAGAAACACTTTTCTTGCTTGTAGCTGTGTCTGAAGATGAGACTGACGAGTCTCGACCACTGCGTGAACCACGCGAACCACGTGAACTTCCTTCACCTCCCTTCATCTGGAAGGAACCATTCTTAGCTTTACGTTGCCAAGAATAAATAAGATTTTTACTGAAGTCATTCACATCTCTGCTTAATTTCTTTTTCTTTCTTGCGATTACTTCACATTCTATTTTAGAAACCTCTTCGTTAATAACTTTAACCGCTGGTAGGAATGTTGTATCTGGATATTCAGCAGCTAATGCGGCCTCCCCTTCAGCAATTTGGGTTTGGATTATACCCAAACTTCTCCGGTTACGATTAATGAGAATCTTTAACCAATTTGGAGAACACTGTAGTGAAGCCGCTTTCCACTCCTCCAAAAAAACGCTTTCATCCTCAGCAAATTTGAAGGCGGGCAGCTTGTCAATTCTCAAGCCTCTAGGTGTAATGGAAAGTTCAACATATTTCTCCAATAGGCGCAAATCATAGAATAAAGAAGTCTCTTTTATTCTTAACTTTTTCAGGTCATCAAACTTCTTATCAAGGGAAACATTACCAGATACAGTCCACGGGTCAAATTGTGCCAACTTGCTATCCCTTTCTTTTGCTAAGTTAGCAAACAAAAAACCACTTCCATTCAAATTTAACATGATAGGAAGAAAATCTCACAATCTCTGGAACAGGATAAAGCCAACCAAACAGCAAACAACGAACGAATGTAGACAAACCAACACAGAGACTGGAGAAAGCTGCAACACTTTATTCTGGTACCTCGGCTAGATGCCTTCAAAGGAATAAATGCATTGATGCTTGTTGCACCTTATATACTTTAAGATATCAATTAATGTAATTGACAAACACCTTAATTGACCCAAAGAATTTAAAGAGACATAAACTAAAGCATGTATATATATGAAAACACATGCTATGAAAAAGTGCAAAATTGTGTGCAAGATTCTATACATAAATACATAAATAGCAAATTTAAGTACGCAACATCTAAGATTGCATCTAATAATACACCCAGGAAAACTTAGAATGTGTTTTCTTATCCCTTGGCAGTTTGTAGTTCTTCAACATGTTAACTGGTGTTTTCGTATGTCTTGGCAGTTTGCAGTTCTTCTATGTGTGAACTGGTGTTTTTTTATGTCTTAGTAGTATGTAGTTCTTCTACATGTGAGCTAGCGCTTTCTTATGTCTTGGCAATTTGTTGTTCTACGTGTGAACTGGTGTTTTCTTATGTCTTGGCAGTTTGTAGTTCTTCTGTATGTGAACTAGTGTTTTCTTATGTCTTGGCAGTATGTAGTTCTATGTGTGAACTGGTGTTTTCTTATGTCCTGGCAATATGTTGTTCTTCTACATGTGAACTGGTGTTTTCTTATGTCTTGGCAGTTTGTAAGTCTTCTGTGTGTGAACTGGTGTTTTCTTATGTCTTGGCGGTATGTAGTTCTATGTGTGAGCTGGTGTTTTCTTATGTCTTGGCAATCTGTTGTTCTTCTACATGTGAACTGGTGCTTTCTTATGTCTTGGCAGTTTGTAGTTCTTCTACGTGTGAACTGGTGTTTTTTTATGTCTTGGCAGTATGTAGTTTTTCAACGTGTGAACTGATGTTTTCTTATGTCTTGGCAGTATGTAGTTCTTCTACGTGTGAACTGGTGTTTTCTTATGTCTTGGCAATTTGTTGCTCTTCTACATGTGAACTGATGTTTTCTTATGTCTTGGCTTACTATCATCTTGAGAAACAGCCTGATGATTTACAGGTTAGATTTGATAATTGAGGATATAAATGTTATCAAAAAACAAGAATGGAGCCAGCAAATGGTGATAGAAAATATTTGTATTGAAATTAAAGCATCACAGCAAATACAGACAAACCGGTTTCGGCTGGTAAATTACACAGCCTTCATCAGTGTATTCAAAGCTAATAGTATTTGCAAGCTGTTTAAATATACAGACACAGAAGGAAGGAATTTTCCAGTAGAAATTGCTCAAAGGTCTTTGATATAAATATTTTTTGCAATTGCAGCAGTGATTGGGCCATCTACATGGCCACATGCAAATGTGATGCATTTTATATTGGACAAACCTCAAGGTGCATTAGGTTACGAATCTCAGAACATTATAGCAATATCAAACAGAAAAAGATGACTAATGCTTTGTATAAACACCAGTTGTCACATCCATCTGCAATATTTTTGTTTACAATTATTGATGTAATTCAAGGTGATCGGAGGAATAAAACTGGTTGGCATGATATTCTAAATAGTAGAGAAAAAAAGTGGATCATCAAGCTAGGTGGGCTTTTCCCACCAGGGCTTAATGAATATTTATAATCACTCCACCAATGAGATTCTATGTCTGTATATTTAAACAGCTTGCAAATACTATTAGCTTTGAATACACTGATGAAGGCTGTGTAATTTACCAGCCGAAACCGGTTTGTCTGTATTTGCTGTGATGCTTTAATTTTAATACAAATATTTTCTATCACCATTTGCTGGCTCCATTCTTGTTTTTTGGTTGATCTACTACATTTGGGGGCCGTGCATTACCCACGCGCAGGAGGAGGTGTTTTTGCTGATGTTCCACGTGGTTACTTCCTGCTGGGGTTGGTGATCCTGTTGCTGCAACATGGATTCGTTGCAGCTCATTATGTTTTAAATCGTTTAGCATCATTGTCGATTTTTGGTGGTTATAATCTTATAAGAGCCGACCCAGTTTGGTACTGGAATATTTTCCAACTCATCTTAAAGTTGGTAACTGGTGGATTATTTCTTTTTCATGATATAAAATCGTGACTTTGCATCTATGGTGGTGAATACGCCATCTTGGTTTGGTTCCTTGGCCTGATCATCTCGAGGGGGTTCGTATACACATACGTTGCAAATATCTAGCAACCTTTTTTCTGTTTGGATTTGGACAATTTGCACTACTTATTATAGTTACATCAGTTGGCAGGATGCATTTTCGGTTTATGTGATTTATACAGCACCAGGTGTTTGGTTTTTGCGAAAGGGCCGGTGGAGCAGTGATGTTTGTCCAAACGGATTTACGGGTCTGCAATCCGTTCTTCTGTTTGACCGGATTCAAGGTATAAATAAATACTGTTTAATAGTAAGACTCTATAAGTGACATTTTTTCAACAAGAGGGTATTATATATCCCAGTATTCCAGTTTTGGACATATTAGCCTGTTCAACTTTGGATTAAGTGGTGGAGGAAGATTCAACGGAGACCATTTTTGAAGAAACTTGTTGAACATTTATGTTCTTTATGGTATATGGACATATCTTTTTACATACTAAACAGTGGCGATATGACTATGTAAATCATTTTGGGTATGTTGTAGTGATGTTTACTGGCAATCGAACTCTGTATATGGAATTATATTTGCATGGTGATGTAAAGCATGTATCTATGAGTTTTGTTCTCGTAGGGGCTGGTAGCGGATTTTCAATATCTTGTATTATTTAAAGTGGTTTCTTACCCACTTTAGGTTTGTTTACCAACCTGTAGCTTGATATCAGGTCCTTAACATTCTTGCGACCTCGACTTAAGGTACAAACATTTACCGTTTATACAGCATAACGCTACAAGTGACATTTCTTAACAGGAGGGATTTATAAATCCCATTATTCCAGTTTTGGACATATTAGTTAGTCAATTTTGGACAAGTGGTAAGGGGATTCAACGGAGATCGTCTTGGAAGCAACTTACTGAACATTTATGTTCTTTATTGTATACGGACATTTTTTTACATACCAAATAGTGGCGACATGTTTATGTGAACTGTTTTTGGATTTGTTGCAATGATGTTTACTGACAGTTAAACTCTATATATGCATTTTCATTGGATATGGGAGATGTCAAGCATGCATTAATGAGCTCTGTTTCTGCAGGGACTGTTAGTAGATTTTGTAAATATCTAATGCCATTTTAAGTGGTATTTCTTTCATTTTAGATGTTCGGGTCCGCTTACTATTTACAGCAAGATATTGGGTCCTTTACCATTTTTGCAACTCATTTCTATGTTAACACCTTTTTATAAGGGATATGATATATATATAACATTGGATTTTGGTATATACAGTCGGTTCAGAATTTTTTCTTAAACCGATTATATTTTTACATGGGTTGCTTTGGATTCAAGTAGGGGTTTATCCTTAACCATTTATATCTAAAAGTTACCCCTTTAAGGTTATGATAACTTGAGATATGTATATCAGCTGAGACTACTATATACAACTTTTAGATACACAGTCTTACTTTCCCTGCATGTTATATATTCTCCTATATGATTTGGATTATAGGAGAGTTTTCATCCACATTGTGAGCTAAAGAATCACATATACACATTTTGTTAGTTTTTCACAACTAATGCACTCCATAACCATATAGGCTCACTATAGGAATAGGTTATAGTCCATGACAGTGGGGAATGAGGCTTTTTTACCTCTTGTGAAGGATAATTTTTACTACATTGGCGTTGTTGACAACAACAATTTTATTTATAACAAGTATACTTTACAAGGTTTTGTTGAGTATATCCTGGGTCCCTATTCTTTATAGAATTAGCATTGCAAGTCTTTTTCTTGATAGCTGAGCATCAAACAATTTAAAACCTCTTTTTTTCTATACATTCTTCTTTGAGCCTGAATTCATGTTTTTTGACTGCCTCTTTCTGGGCTTTTAATTATTGCTTTTTCATCATCTACATTAACACATAAAAATCTTTGGGAATTTGAACTTTATATGGACGCAGCTGTTTTTTCTTTTATGTAAATTACTATTTTGACAGCTGTTATTGTCCTTATCAACATTTTCAGTTTGCTGTCGTGGCATCATTGATTGACCATTATTGACAGCTATAAAACTTTTTTTGTTATTGCATTTTTTCTTTCTGGTCCCATTAATATGGATTTATCTAATCTCATTTCGGGACTGGTGGCTGACAGGAAGGATTTAGGGGCCTTTCATTTGAGCCCAAATCCTAATGGGAATGCAGATCAGATTGGGAATAGCAACCCTGATATAACAAGCCAAAAGCTAATTGATGACCTGAATAGGCAATTAAGGGCGCTACGAGCAAATGTGTGGCATAGTAAGCTTTTTAAGGCGTATCAGGCAGCAAACATAACCCCAAGGGGACTAAGGATACGAACTATTCCACATGTGAGTAATGCAGATGATGAATTGACCACACAGTGGTCAAAAATACAACATGAAGCCACAATGTCTTTTGTGGTTCAACTTTATAAATTTCACAATCGAGCCATAGATAAGGGGCTGTCTGAGATTATGACTTTGGCAGATAAATTGAAAAGTTATGAACAGGGGCCTTCTTTTGAAGGCAAGCTTAATAGAGTGGCTCAAGATTTGAAAAAGTTTGATGCTGAACTACGATCACGTAAGATGAAAAAGTTCAATAGGGACCAAGAGGATTATTCCCGGGGTAACCCATTTTCTTTTCAATCTAAGCATGTAAGATTCAATAACCTCCCTATTTCAGATAAGAAAAGGAAAAGACCTAGATCCATATTGAGGAAAAGCAACCACAATACTACTTCATCCTATGATGATACATAATCAGGGACTGTGATGAATCCCTGACAGCATCAGGATCACCATCACCCAAAAGAAGCTCGGGGGTTGCCCCTTTAGGAGCACATACAGACGGGGTGGGCGTAAACACAAGAAAAATACACAATGTACAGGGACTATTGGAGTTGGCATTAGGGACTTAAATCAAAGCACTGTTAACAACATTTTAAATTTGTCTGACCATGTTCTGTCTGATCTACATGTCAAAATATTGAATAAAGGCCTTAATTTCATACCTGGTGCTATTATTTCTGAGGATGTATTTGCACAAGATTTGTCTAGATTCTGTAGATTAATCAATCTTAAAATGTTTTTTGGTGATTCTGGTCTTGACTTTGAGAAGGGGAAATTCACATACCATCAATCTAATTTTTCCCCACCTATGAACACTGTGGTTCACCACTTTCAAAACAGTGTTCTTAGGGAGATTCATTTTCAAAGTTCAAACTTGGCATGGAAACACAATAATATCACTTTTAGTGAGAAACAAGCCATTCTGGAACTCCAGAAAAACAAACAAATCGTGATCACAACAGCAGACAAAGGTGGTGCTGTTGTAGTACAGAATTGGGTTGATTATGATAGGGAGGCCTGCAGGCAGTTGTCAGACACTAGATATTACAATCATATGCTTATGGACCCTGTACATAGATTTACCAAATGTATTGAATGTTTTCTCAAGAATGCTTTCGACAGGGGTGTAATTTCCAAAGACACTCTTCATCAATTAACAGTTAAGGATTGTAACTCACAATATATTTATTTTCTTCCAAAAATACATAAAAATGCTACACACCCACCGGGAAGACCCATAGTGTCTGGCAGAAAGTATTTAACTGAACCCTTATCCCTGTTCTTGACCAAACATCTCAAACCTTTGTTACGATTCCTTCGTTCCAGGTTAAATGATACCACTAGCTTTTTACAAATCATATCTGACACCCAATTGGAAGAAGATTGGCTCTTATGCACGCTTGATGTATGTGCCTTATATACTAATATCCCACATCAAGCTGGACTCCAGGCTTTGGCATATTGGTTGGACCATGCAGGTCTATACAGTTCTACATGCAATACATTTTTGGTTGACATGGCAAGATATGTCCTCACTTATAATGTTTTTTATTACAAGGATGATTGTTTCTGGCAAATCAAGGGTACGGCTATGGGGGCTTCTTTTGCCCCCATATATGCTGACCTTTTTATGGCCTATGTCGAAACCAAGTTAATTTATGATTCTACAAGAAACATCTTCCTTTCAGACATGGACATTTGGAGACGATATCTTGACGATATTTGGCTGGTGTGGAGGGGAACTGAGTCTAGTTTGCTCACTTTTGTACAATATTTGAACAATAATGAGTGGGGTTTAGGTTTTACAGAACAACATGATACCCACAGAATAATTTTTTTGGATGTTTCCATATGCAAACTTTCGGATGGTACACTAGAGACTGAGACACATAGGAAGTTCCCGCAGTATAATTCATTATTACATGCTACAAGTTATCATGCTCCACACATAGCCAGGAATATTCCAAAATCCCAATTTATTAGAACCAAACGGATATGTTCACAACATTCAACATATTGTAAGAACTCAGAGGACCTCACACATAGATTCAAACAAAGAGGTTATAAGGAAGGTATTATAGCAAATGCCAAAAGCCAGGTTCAAGACATGGAACGTAGTCAGCTGCTTGTGTATAAGGAGAAGTCCACCACATCATCTAAACCACTTAGACTTACGACCACTTATGGACGGAACACCAATGGTCTAGTTAAGATTGTACAGCGACACTGGAACATCCTGCAGAGTGATCCAGAAGTTGCTAGGATTATCCCTGATAAGTGTATGTTTTCATACAGAAATGGCAAAAGTTTGAAATCTTATTTTAACCATTATAAAACTGGAGATAGAAGGTTCAGGGACAAAATACAAACTACTATTTCTGGGCACAGTCTGTACGGTTGTTTCCCTTGCGGCCATTGTGTAAATTGCAAACATATATGCACCACCAAGGAATTTTCCAGTAGAAATTGCTCAAAGGTCTTTGATATAAATATTTTTTGCAATTGCAACAGTGATTGGGCCATCTACATGGCCACATGCAAATGTGGTGCATTTTATATTGGACAAACCTCAAGGTGCATTAGGTTACGAATTTCAGAACATTATAGCAATATCAAACAGAAAAAGATGACTAATGCTTTGTATAAACACCAGTTGTCACATCCATCTGCAATATTTTTGTTTACAATTATTGATGTAATTCAAGGTGATCGGAGGAATAAAACTGGTTGGCATGATATTCTAAATAGTAGAGAAAAAAAGTGGATCATCAAGCTAGGTGGGCTTTTCCCACCAGGGCTTAATGAATATTTATAATTACTCCACCAATGAGATTCTATGTCTGTATATTTAAACAGCTTGCAAATACTATTAGCTTTGAATACACTGATGAAGGCTGTGTAATTTACCAGCCGAAACCGGTTTGTCTGTATTTGCTGTGATGCTTTAATTTCAATACAAATATTTTCTATCACCATTTGCTGGCTCCATTCTTGTTTTTTGGTTGATCTACTACATTTGGGGGCCGTGCATTACCCACGCGCAGGAGGAGGTGTTTTTGCTGATATAAATGTTATGCCACAAACCAAATAATATGTAGGGAATGACAATGCCCTAAAAAGGATTTACTGACTTATAAAACATTAGGGAAAAAAGAGTTATCATCTGCCAATCCGAGGAGGAATGTGACAATGTTCTGCAATTAAATATTTAAGGTTAGGCATATTTTTGACAAGTTTGGTCTTATTTTACACACACACACACAAACACACACACACACACACACACACACACACACACACACACACACACACACACACACACACACACACACACACACACACACACACAAAGTATGACCTAGTGCAAATTTCGTAAAAGGTTCACAGACACAAGTACAGGTAAATGTACAGAGATTGCAAAGACACCAATTGTGAAACCAGTTTCTGCACTATTGCTTACTGTTTGTTCTAAAAAAGCATACTTTATATATTTATATATAAATATGTATGTGTATGTGCATGTGTGTGTGTGTGTGCATATATATATATATATATATATATATATATATATATATATATAAAGAAGGAGATAGACGTGTGTGTGCATGTGTGTGCATGCATTTATATCTATAATCGATCTATAAATATAAAAAAAAGTATATATATATATATATATATATATATATACACACACACACACACACACACACACACACATCCATCCATAAATATATATATATATATATATATATATATATATATATATATATATATATATATATATACTGAAAGACATGTGTGAATGGGCATGCCTTTGCTGGGCATTGGGCTGGCAACTTGGCACCATAAAAATCTACTGCCAATCATTAGCGGACCGGAGTGCTGCTATGGTGACCCCTAACTGGGAAAAGCCGAAAAGACAAGCAACAACATATTTATATATGAGTCTACTTCAGTTGATGTAGTTACCATAACATCGACCCTGAAATTATCAAGACAACAACAATGAATGTATACAAGACTGATGGTGTACAAACATGAAACCCATAAGATCTTACAATTTATGGTTTTAAATCAAGGTCTCTAACATCCACAACTGTGTACATTCATTATTGTTGTCTCAATAATTTCAGGTTCAGTGTTATAGTAACACGATCAACTGAAGTAGAATATATATATATATATATATATATATATATATATATATATATCTATACATATATATATATATATATATATACATATATATATATATATATATATATATATATATATATATATATATATATATATATATCTATATATCAAACCTTTCAAATCCCAAAGTCCGTAATGACGAATGTAAAAACGTCGCGACAAAAATGACGAACACTTACAAAGACAAACGGACAATTTTACTTAGGGAAAGGAATCACTTGCCCATCACATAACTTAAACCCATCAGCGTATGTAAAAACTATCTAGGTGGGGGCTACACAGGAGGCAAGGTGTGTCCCTCATAGGCCAGCTCCTGGCCTGAGAAAAGTGTCACTATGCCGTCCAGGTGCCGTTCTCATTCCCACTGTTGATCAATCAATCGAGCTTACCAACATTTGATCCAGTTTGTGAAACTGAGTTAACTGAAGGCTGATAAGGAATGAGACACTTGTTTGTAAAAAGTCAGTTATGTACTGTAAGGAATGTGCAGTCATGGCCATTTTTTCAACAATCATGGTTTCTTGTGAGTTTTTTTTTTTTAATTGATTTTCTTCTGGTAACTATCAATTGACTGTGGTCAATTTTGCAACTACAACATACCGAAATGGTAAAACATACCACCAGTTTGAGACTATCTCTCTTTAAATGGGTAATTATTTTTAAGAGGAAAATTTACCTCACTCTTCCTAGAGTCAGGTATATCTACTAGCCTCTTAGGATTGTTTTCACTGTAGAGTGTACTTTTTCACATGTTCTACTCATCTAAGTATTTATAATAGCATTTATGCATGGCTTACTGTTTGATAATTTTAGATTGCTCAATGGTGCAGCGGATAGCATTGTCATTTCACAGCAAGGGGTTTCTCTGGTTTGATTCTCAGATGGGGTGTTTACTGTACACAGTCTGCATACCTTTCCTGTGTTTGTGTGGGTTTCCTCTGGGTGCACCAGTTTCATCCCAGATTAAAAGACATGCAGTAGGTAGACTGGACAATCTAAACTGGCCATTGTTGTGAGTGTGCATGTGAGTGTGTGGTATGGCAGAACAGCCATGACAGGGCTAGCTTCCCAGCAAGTGTGAACCTTGGCTCTAGATGATTGTTACTGCTAAAGTGACACCCCAACCCCATGCGTAAAAATGGGGCTGTGGTTAGATGGAATCTTAGATTGGTTTTCTCAACTTTATGATTTTTTTGGATTTTGATTTTATTATCATTATCTGTAAATCTGCAGTTTTTTTACCATCATTCTCAGTTTGGTCCTGTAGATATATATACATAGCTCTGAAGGGCTATTTTAAGCCTAGCTAACAACCCAAGATCAGAATCAAACTCCGTATGTTGTATTTATGAGCTGAAGCCCTTAACCATTATGCCAACCCTCCCTCCATGACAATATCTCAATGTGGTAGGGATGGCCCTGCTGACCTTCCTGGAGGTACTTTGGGGAGAGAGCTCATGGCTAATAAGCATGTGTCTCTGTCCTCAGAATGCCTTACTAGCATTCAGCACAGCCACAGCACCAGCCCTTCATGGTGCTGTATGTCTTTATGTTAGAGGACCATGCATCACCGTGTAAGGATGGTTCCTGAATCAACAAAACTAACCACTAAAAAGTGCTAACCAGGACTCAACAAAAAAATTCTTAGAACTTTAGCATTAAAATCTTTATCAACCACTTTTGTCTGTATCGTACCAGGCTTTCTTACAACCAGTCATGAATGACAAAACTCATCAATTTATATAAAATGTAAAATCACATGCAATCAATTATTTAACAAAATCCTTAAAGCTTATACACCCAAATAAATTAATAAAACAAAATAAAAAACATTTTCTTTACTTTAAACTTCTTTTTAAAACCACTTTATATTGACACTATTATTCAGACGAGGAAAGCAGTCTGCCCTAAGCTTTAACTGCCACTCAGTCTCTTTCATGTCTAATTGTTTTTAAATCCCCTCCCCTTAAATCATTTTAAACCAAGTAGAAAAAATAAAAATCTCTTTTTATTTTGCACATTCATTTAGGGTTTAAACAAATTATTATTAAAATATCTTGTCTTGATAGACTACAAACGTTGTTTGATTATTTTGTGTAAAGTCCTAGTAGTGCTTTCTGAATAGAGGAAAAATACTGTGATGTGTACACCTCCACCTTCCTCATGAATTCAGCCCACTATTTCCTTCAATTTATTATCATCTTGCTTCAAGTGTAAATCACCGCAGGCTATACTCCATGTTTGGTAGCTTGTTCATTGATATATGACATGCTGTAATATATTCATCTGCCCTGGTAGAGATGGTTGGTGGGCAAGAATACTAACAAAGAAGAGATATGACAAAAAAACAGAAGGTGAGTATGAGGCGGTACTGTAGACATTTAGAATGATGTTGCTGTCCTAAGTAAGAGCATATTTCACAGCATTAGGACATTTAAGTGTGAATGATAGTAGAATAAAACCTATTAAGAACACAGTGCATTTGGGGTAAACAGCATATCCTGACATACATATGCAGCTTGTTAGTGATACTTTTTTGATATGACCTCACTCAGCCCAGCTATTGCATAATGATATGTTCATAGGTTGTTAGTAGGCTAATGACCAAGAAGGCCTTTATAAACCTAGCCATCCACTCCAACACAACTTGTACCTGAGTACCTTGGGCATCTATTATGAGTGAGAGTATATTAGTAAGGAAGTAGCTAAGGGATTTGTGTGTGTGTGTGTGTGGGGGGGGGGGGGCAGTGTTAATTAAAGAACATTTTACTTACTGACAACCTGTGTACATCAAAGGCATGGAGCCAGACTTTGAGTTAATTTGTGATCTCCCATCCAGTGGTCAAGGTTTTGTTTGAATAGGATCAGGAATGAGATCTGCTTCACATGGATCCACAGCCTATTCCGTAACAGGGGAATCCTTTGGGTCACATATCTTTACCTCCAGCATGTTCTATTTATATCACAAGTGAAGCTCAAATCCTTGGAACTACTATTTCTAGTGTTGTTTGTTCTGGGGACTTGCAAAAGATCCATCAGGGCTGGATATCAGGATGCCTTATAAGCCAGGTATAGATCACCTCACAACAGCCTGTAGGATACTGAGTATAGAGATAGGGCTTTTAGGTGATCCATGTAAGCTAGGGTATTCATGATCTGGATTCTCCTGGTGAGGAACCTTTGTGGGTGTTCCAAGAGTTGCATGTGTCTGATTAGGTACATGCCAAATGTGACTGCGCTCAATGTTGATTATGATAAAGGCTGAGTAGAGTGGTAATATAACTTCCTTGGAAATGGATGCCATACCTTTACCTATGAGTTGGTCAACATAGTAAAATGTTCTTACTGTCTTTGCTAAATGATGTTCAAATGTCAGATTACTGTCTACATATGTTCCCAGATCCCTAACTACTGGGATATTTTATTAATGGAATACTTTACTCGGGTGGACAATTTCCCAAAGGGCACCAGTCATTTGTCTGTGTTAGACCCTCTTGCAAGATGTTGGTGTCATTTGGGGAAAATGAACTTGGTGAGCCAAAGGCCTTTAACATTAGCCTTGACTTCTGAGAAGTAAATGCCAAACATAAAGGGCTCAGCATGGGGCCCTGAGGTACTCCACTGGTGACCGGTCTCTTGGTGGAGGTTTTCTCACCAATTCTGACTTTTTGCATCTTTGAGCCGGCCAGCAATTCAGCAAGTTATGTAGGGATTTATGCCTAGTTCAGAGAGTTTGTCAACAGTGCCTGAGGTAGGTATTGGATCAATTGCCTTGGCCATTTCAAGGTTTGTGGCATGCTCTGTTTTACCCTCACCCATGGACTTGGTCACCTTCTCAATCAACCTGATCAAATAGGCACAATTTTCCCTTAAAGCCAAATGAGGCTGGGTCCAATGTCTATCAGTTGCTAATGTCCTTGTTTTTTTTTTTTTTTTTTATTAAACACATTTATTGAATTATCACTTGTGACATAGGCAAATATACATTTATATAAAAGTAAAAAGACTGTATTAACAAGTTCATGTTTACAAACATTATACTTCACATATATTACTGTATATCATAGAACATAAGTAGCATTATATAAATTATTCAATTCATGCCTTTTTTTATAACAAAAAACATATTTAATAAACCATCACTTAAGACAAAGGCAAACATACATTTAAATAAATAAAACAAACCACACTGACACAATCCTAGCGGCAATCATTTTACATCACAAACTATAATGTTAAACTCCCAGCTGCAAACCTTATCTATCACTTATAATCTACCCACTCATTTTCAGTCAAACATTAAACATCACATAGCTCATTTAAGTCCTGACTTCTTTTAAACCTCGTTTCTCCCCTGTATGTATTGTTCCCACAATTCCCTTTTTTCCTATCTAGTTTGCTCCCACCCTTTTCCAAAAATCTCAGCTCCAGTTGTTTTATCTCTGTTACTGTATTCACTACTTCTAGTACAGTTAGTTGGTTTAGATTTTGATTTCCATTTTCTAGTAATTGCTTTTTGGCAGCCAACATAACTCGACACAGCAAGGCTTTACCATGTCTAGGCAATTCCAATTCTGTATCATAGCTCAGAAAAATCATCTCCCTCATCACAGTCCTCATTGATATTTTCCATAAAAATTTGTTCTATGGTTTTGCATGTTAGACTTGTTAGACTTTTGGGTCTGTAATTCCTGTGGTCAGTTGATGGTCAGCCCTTATGAAGACGAATGGCCATCATGATCCTCCATTTACTTGGCATGTAACCTGATTTGAGCTGTAATTGAAGAGTGTCTCAAGTGGTCCTGACTGGTCATGATTTAGACTATTCAGTAGGCAACCAGAGTATATTGTTTTGAGACAATGAAGCTGTGTTTTTGGCTTTAGCAAGTGTCACCAGAACCTGACCCTGCTAATAGTTGAAACTATGCTAGAAAAAATTTCATGAGGTTAGCTGGGGGAGTGAGAGGGTGAAGTTAGAGCTGAATTTTTCAGCCAGTAGTTTCGCTTTGTCTCCCCGATCAGTGAAGGTGGTGCTGTTAACCACCAGCTTAGTACACTGCATTATGTTACTTTAACTTAAAGTCTTTAATGTTCTGGATATAGCTGAATAAGGCCTAGTGATTACTGTTAGCCTGAGAGGATATTCTGACCTTGTAGTTGGCCTTGTTAGACTTAATTAGATCTCTTAGTTTCTTGTTCAGTTGAATCAGGGAGCTATTTTCTTTATGAGAGTTAGTGTTTCTGATTTTGGCCATTTTTTTGTATACCCTGTTGAGGCGAGGATTCCACCAGTGGGGTTTGTTTTTTGGTGTTTGTTTTGGGGTTACTTCTTATAGGTATGACAGCCTCTGTGTAGCCATTTATATATCTGTACAGGGTTTCTGTGAATATTCTGCATAGGAGGCCATGTACTTGGGGTTGGGGAATTTTGAGAAACTGTTGCTTAATAGGATGTAGGCTGCCTTAGAATAGTTCCTAACTGTTACAGGTTTAGTTGGGTTCTCCGGGTTGATTTTTATTTTGAAGGAGAGCTTGCATTGGAGCTTTGTGATCCAACCTAACTAGTGTGGATGTGATATGTGGTGGCTGGTACAATGCTCTGCCTTGTTGGTGAGTACTAGATCCAGTATACTTGATCCTCTGGTTAGAAGTGCTAAATCTGGTGGTTTTCCAGTTTTACTATTAATGTGGATTTTATTGCTGAATTCTTTCATTGCTGCTATTTGTGTTCGACTACACAAGAAAAACTTTTTGAGATTTCCTGACTGCTGACAGTGTGTATTTTGTACTATGTTTTAACTAGTCCAAGCTGTTAATGTGAATAAAGCCCAGGAAGCATTGTGCCTGTGAGCTTGAGGCAGTGTATGTTTCCCAGTTTGTAGTAGGCTAGTTAAAGTCAGCCATGAATATGATATTTGGTTGGATGGTGAGTGTATGTAATAGGTCTAGGTAACAGTTGTGCGACTCTTGTTGCATAGAGGATGACTTATAGCTAGCTAGGATATGGTAAGGAACCTTTTTAAGGTTACTTGCACATGGATGAACTCCATGGCATCATCATGATTGACTACCTTGGCGGTAAATTTTTTGCTAATGTAGATTGAGACACCTCCACCTTTATTCCCACTTGTGCTGTTCTTGGTCTAAATGTGTGGAAGGCACTGTAAACTTGCACTGCTGGAGTACTTGCTAAGGCTTTAAGCAAAGTCTCTGTAGCGGCACAGATGTCTATGTTCTCCATAGTGAGGAGGGCTTGTAGACTGGGGAGTTTTTCATTTCAGTTCCAAGCACTGAATAGTTGAAAAGGTTGCTTTGAGTCTTTTTTGCTATGCTGGTAGCTGTGTCATTTTGGCATTGCCTAAAAAGGATCTAAGAGGGTGGATAAAGTTTTAGCCAATGTCCAAATGGCTGTGGAGACAAGTGCAGGCCATCCTTGGAAAAGCAATGTGGTCTGTTAACCATGTCCTTCCATACTGACAGATATTTGATCCTCTTGGAGTGAACCAGAAACTAAGCCAATTATTAAAATGCCTGATTTCAATAAAGTCTATTGGATTTACTAATATTGACCTAAGTGGTTCACTACAGTAAGAATTTAAGTGATGTGACATGCTTTTTCCACCTGGTGTCTTAACTTTTTTGTTGCACGTTTTTCTTTAAGGCACATTTCGCACTGTTGTTCTGTTTCAATTATTAAAATCAATCATTTCATGTACATGCTGCAGCATCATCCTTGGTGAAGGTAGAATGCTACTCACTGCAAGGCTCATACCTGTCATTCACAATATTCAGAGAGACACATAATGTCTCTTTTCATATAGTCCAGTGAGGTATGTCTTAGATCATTTACATCCCCATTGACTATGATAGAATTATGTTGATAACTGTGGTGCAGTAGCTTGAGTGAGGAGATTGCAAATCCTGGCTCCAAATAGGCAACTAACAGTTATCTTCTTCTTGTCTAACCTGGTGAGTGGGGCATGCATGTGTCATACAATGGAATCCCCAATGACAAGAGTATTAGGTAAAGTACTTGCTTGCATTATGAGTTTCGTTCTTTGGGGACCATTGGGTTTAAGCTTAAGTGTGGTGTTCGATGTGGCTTTTGCTGTGTGCTTCAATGATTGCTGAGGAAAGGTATTGTTGTTAGACAGATTAGGAGGTTATTAATGTTTGGGAAGGTTTAATTTAAGTGCCTCAGCATAAGAAGATCTATGTGTGTGATGAGTGGTATGCATGAGGGATATTTTGTGCGTGCTCATCATGACCTCGTTTGTAAGAGCTATCTTTGTTTCAAAGGATGTTGAGTATTTACATATCTCATATACTGTGTTAGTTTGTTTAAGGATTAACTAGTTGTCTAAGAATAGGAGACAATTGCTACATTGTCCCAGGGTGCCCATACCTACCAAGCTTGCTGCAAACACATTTGGATATTGCATATCCATGCAGACCAGTCATACCTCTCAACCTCTTAATGCAAGAAATCTTGACAATGCCTGACATAATGGGGGAACAAAGGCCCAAAAATAGGGGCACATTTTAAATATTACTCTTATAAACGTAGAAAGTTGCTAGAATGACATCATTCATGTTAGCATGCATTTTCTGAAGGATGTGAAGTCTGAAACTCAACTGCATGTCATCATTTAGTGACTTTAATCCTTAGATCATTCCAGTGACTTGTCAAAAACAACATGATTTTTATGAGGAACAGACCAAAAATATGAGGCAAAAATCTGGACATTCTGTGAAAATCTGTACATTTGAGAGGTATGAGTCCAGTCCTGTATTAAGGTGGGCTAATATGGATCAGGGATTGTTTTTTAATAAGGGTGTCCTTGAGCGGTCAGTGGTAAAAATATATAACTACCTTACACTACAGACAAAGGCAATAAAAGAGGGAAGGAAGGGACTTGGAGGTCAAATTACCATAAGGGGGTGGGAGCAAGAGATACAGTCTTTCAAATACAGAACAGGAAAAGGGCAATAGGGAAGGGAAAACCTGTCTTCAGTGCATGTAGTTCACTATATACAAATACTGCTGTTTACACTTTAGATGCATGTGTTGTGGCTCAGGGTAATTGTTGTGCACTGCTTCATAATCAAGGCCATGAGCAATTCATAGACATCCATGGCAAAATACTACAGGGCATGCTTGCTTACTTGCTATACATTATAATAAAGAGGCGTGGTCCTTTGCTATCTCCTATTGGTGGGGAGATTCTTTAAATCATCCAGTTGTGATAGGGATTAAGGGTGGTTGTACCATAGTGCTTATATTATATCTGCAGCACACAGAAATTGTATTTATTTATGTACATATGCATGGTATGTATGTATCTGTATATTTTGTGCTGATTTCACAAATTACAAGTTGATACTGCTGCCCAACTCTGTTGGCCTAAAGTACATATCAGTTTTAAAGACATAATAATGTATAACACACTTATATGTGGTAAGTCTGAAATTGCAGTTTCATATCATCTGTGTTATGAAGGTTTGCACTTCATTAGTTTCCATACAGAGCTAACATGTTTTATTTATATATCCTGTATATAAATGATGCATTAACTGTATCCCGTCACTTGACAGATCTCCCTCCTCATTTGTACGTTGTTTATCAGTTATTTTGGGTTGGGATATATGGTTTCTCCCATATACCAGGCCAACCACAATCATGATCCATATTTGTTAATATTGTCCCCATGTATGTTTACTGAAGCTACACATTTCTCAAAAAATGTATCAATTTGTTTTTCTTTGAACCTAGTATATTTTGTTCACTATAAAAATTAAATGAAGGTCTGGTTGCTTCACTGATGTTTTCACATTTTCTTATGTGACTTTCCGTGTATAGTACCAGTTATTTGAGTGAGAGCATACATGAGACTTTGGTGATACTATGCTGCAGTAATATCTAAATGGTACTTTGGTGATACTATGCTGCAGTACTGTCTAAATGGTACTTTGGTGATACTATGCTGCAGTAATAAGAAAAGTAGTATAATTATGTATTTTCACTTCCTGGTAAAATAAAGTTGCTGCTTTATCTCATTGCCTATCTTGACGGTCTGACTTGCATACACATTGTATAATTTCATATTTTTTCTAAATATATGATATATTTCATCTCACACAAGGACCTGCAGTTCTTTTGAACAGTGAAATGTACTGCTCCTAAATGTTTCTCTTGTTATCCTAAAAGAATTATATTGCATGGAGGTACTAGTGAGAATGATTTATTGAACAAAACACTGACAGAGTTCCATTCTACCTTTTATAACATTTAGTCTAAGCGATGGCCTTTACAAATATTAAAATAATAAATGACTCCAAACTCCAGTGTGTCCATGGCCTTTTTTAAAGAACATTACTGAGCTGACAAAGATTTGTCAGTCTCTACTTTACTTATGCTTTATTTTAGCTAATAAAACACTGGTTTCAAGCAACAGACAAATTTCATTACTGTTAGGATAATTTCATTACTTTTATCTGCAATATTTCTGAAATTAATGTTTTGAGTATTTTTCAGCTTATATTTACATCAATCAACATTCACAAATTGTGATGCAAAGAATGAGGATACCAGTACTAGAGTCCAAATGAAAATCCATTGCAGGCAAGGTGCATTAAATGGTCAGGAAAAAGTATAAGGACACCTTATGGTTATATAAAAAGAACAATATACAAAGTACACACACACAAATACTGACACTTGTTTGCCTGTAATGCTCTTAGTATAGAATAAGATATCATTTGTACTATCTGGCAAGAAGGTTTCATAACAGCGATATAAAAAATGGAACTTTAGTGTACCTCAATAACATTCAATGCATTGCAGTGCTAAGCATCTTACCAAAAACCCTTGGGAGAGTAATTCACCTTCATCTAACCACTTATATCATACAGAAAAACACATCAAATTCTCAGCATGGATTCCTTATTTTTTTTCAGCTAATTCATCTCTTCAAACCTTAACTTCCTGTATTTAGACAATTGAAACACATATATTTATTTATTTATACTGCTATAGCAAAGTTGCTAAATTTGAAGCAAATACCCCTTTCAGAACACACCCCTGTACTACACTAAAAAGCCTAAAGTGGTGAAAACTGCATCATCAGCGAACATATACTCAACTTCTTACCATGGTTAGAACTGCATCATCAGTGAAAATATACACAGCTACTTACCATGGTTATAACTGCATCATCAGAGAACATATACTCAGCTTCTTACCATGGTTAGAACTGCATCATCAGTGAAAATATACACAGATTCTTACCATCATTTGAACTGTATCATCAGCGAACATATACACAGCTTCTTACCATGGCTCGAACTGAACGAACATATACCCAGCTTCTTGCAATGGTTAGAACTGCATCATCAGAGAACATATGCAAAGCTTCTTACCATGATTAGAACTGCATCATCAGCAAACATATGCACAGCTTCCTACCATGGCTTGAGCTGCATCATGTAGTAACATATACACAGCTTCTTACCATGGTTATAACTACACCATCAGTGAACACATACACATCTTCTTACGATGGTTAGAACTGCATCATCTGGGAACATACACACAGCTTTGTACCATGGCAAGGACTGCATGATCAGTGAACATGTACGCAGGTTCTTACCATGGTTAGAACTGCATCATAAGTGAACATATACACAGCTTCTAACAATGGTTAGAATTGCATCATCACAGAACATATACACAGCTTCTGACCGTGGTTAGAACTGCATCTTTAGAGAACATATACAAAGCTTCTTACTGTGGTTATAACTGTATTATCAGCAAACATATACACAGCTTTTTACCATGGTTAGAACTGCATCATCTGGGAACATACACACAGCTTCGTACCATGGCAAGGACTGCATGATCAGTGAACATGTACGCAGGTTCTTACCATGGTTAGAACTGCATCATAAGTGAACATATACACAGCTTCTAACAATGGTTAGAATTGCATCATCACAGAACATATACACAGCTTCTGACCGTGGTTAGAACTGCATCTTTAGAGAACATATACAAAGCTTCTTACCATGATTAGAACTGCATCATCAGCAAACATATACACAGCTTCTTACCATGGTTAGAACTACATCATCTGGGAACATACACACAGCATCATACCATGGCAAGGACTGCATGATCAGTGAACATGTACGCAGGTTCTTACCATGGTTAGAACTGCATCATCAGTGAACATATACACAGCTTCTAACAATGGTCAGAATTGCATCATCACAGAACATATACACAGCTTCTGACCGTGGTTAGAACTGCATCTTTAGAGAACATATACAAAGCTTCTTACCATGATTAGAACTGCATCATCAGCAAACATATGCACAGCTTCTTACCATGGTTAGAACTACATCATCAGCAAACATACACACAGCTTCTTAGCAGGGTTAGAACTACATCATCAGTGAACATATACACAGCTTCTTACTATGGTTATAACTGCATCCTCAGAGAACATATAGACAGCTTCTTGCCAAAGTTAGAAATGAATCTCAATACCAAAATACACTGCCAGCAGTTTAGCCTCTCGCTAAAACTCCTTTTCAATCTGCAGTTGTTGAAAAATACTCAATTTAATAATCCAAAAAATGAACAAGCAAACAAACAAATGTACTCATGGATTGAGCGCTTTCTTTTCCTTAACCAGAGATTTCATCAGAATCATACATCACTTCCTTTCTGAAGTATTTATACCCCTTAATAAGTAATTGATTCTATGTCATCTCTACCATCTTTATATTTACAAATACAATTCTTACTTAAAAACATTCCTTCCTTAACTACATACAAAATGTATATATAAATTGTATTATATTTATCTATTCTAAAATACTTTAAAATCTTTCATTTAATAAATAATCAACATTTAAATATTAAATGCGTTATTAACCAAAATCAGTTTAACAGATATAGTTTCATTCAAGCCTGGACTAAGACAGGCTTGTAACTTTATTTGCCAGTTTGTTTCTCTTACTTAAATGTAATTTTTATAATCACCTCCCCTAGGATTCTGTTTTACTTTCTCTAAAATCGAAAAAAGGAAACTTTTAAAGTTGATAACACATTCCTCTGTGTGTTTATAAAGGGCATTATTACAATTTTGTGTTGATATTTGGCAATAATGTTCATATATACTGTCCCACAACTGTCTCTCAGTCATACCAAAGTAATATGCTGGACATGTTTGACACATAGACAAATAAACTACCCCTGTTGTTTGACAATTTCCTTTACTGAACCACACTAGATTTCAGAATATCACTCAATGTAATGTCCGTTTTTTCATATATGTGTCTGTATCTAGGACATTTACTCAACTGAGCAAACATCCGAATCCATAAAACCCAAACACACTTTAATGAAAGCGCTTTTATTGAAAAAGTGCTTTCGTTAAAGCGTGTGACAAAATAAAAAAAAACACTACATTGACATTTTAGCAGGGGGGCTTTGACCCCCTGCACCCCCCATGTGGGAGGCTGTGCCCCCCACACCACCCTACTTTAATATTCTCCCTCCGAGACTGCACTACAGTGGAGAAAAGGGAAATTTCCCTTCCCCGCGCCATAGTACAGCCTCGGCAGCAGTCATACTTACAAGAAAGTGCTTCTTCGGTGAAAAGCACTTTCACGTAGGTATGCCTTGCCATTTGGATTTCAGTCATTTGCTCAGTCGAGCAAACGTCCTAGATCAATGTGTCTACATTGTGAACACATCCCACATTTTTTGGTTCCTAGATTATTATGTCCATCCCTTTGTGTGTTACCCTCAAACAACTTTTTGTGATTAAAACCTGTCTTATAGACAAAAGAGGGTTGACACCCTACGATAAACCATAGTTTGGGATTACTTTTTAAAATAACCCAGTTTTTTTTCATTATGCTAGTAACTCGATTTTTCATTGCCCAAAATGGGCAATGGGACTACCTACCCAAAGGACAGTCTAGCTGCTCCCCATTATTCAACAGAGTGGGACTACAACAACTATCCAAGGATTTAGAGCAGGATTTAAATACTTGTCACAAAGATAAAATAAAAAGGAAGGTATAGATAAATGGCTTCAACCGATTATTAGTAAAACTGGACATTTAATAAAAGATTCATGGGATTTTCTGAGTAGAATAACCACCGAATTATGGGACAAAAAGATTACATTTCTAACAATAGATGTGACAAATCTTTTGACATGTATACCTAGGGATGAAGGAATGAACATGTTTGAAAGGAGTGTTCAGAAGTACACAACCTTCAATAATGAAAAAATAGATTGTATTCTAGAATTCATGGGTATAGTCCTGGATTACAATTATATTATGTTTGACGGTGAATATTTTAAACAACGGAGAGACGTAGCAATGGGTGCTTCCTGCACCCCTATTTATGCGAATTTAGTTCTGTTAGACTGGGAAGAAATCCATGTGTTTAAAAGTCAATTTTATAAGTATATTAAACTCTATGTACGTTTCTAGGAAGACATTTTTATTTTGTGGTCTGGTACAATCAAAGAGTTGGACAATTTTGTAAAATATTTGAATCAAACCACCTAATTTTTGAATTTTACCCACACAAGTACTAGTTATAGAGTTAATTATTTGGATGTACAGTTAGCAAAAGGGGTTACAGGATATATTTCTCAAGTATATAGGAAACCCACTTTTGGCAATTCATATCTAGAATTCAGTAGTAACCACCGAATCACTAAAAGAAAAACATTATGATGGGGCAACTGATTCGTGTAGCCAGGATGACTTCTTCCTAGGACAATGTTAAGGAAGAATTAATGACGGTGGCTAATATGTTTTTAGATAGAGGATATTCAAATAAACTAGTTATGAAAAATGTAGAGAATGTGGTTAAAGAATGGGGTAAAAGATACAAGGCCTTGTTAGGAATGCCCCTTTCAACAGTTGACCACAGCATCACTAAATCAAAGTTTCCCAGAGATAAAATAGAACACAGTCAATTTGAAAGAGCAATGGTAGTCCCATTTTGGGCAAAGGCAAATCAAATTACTAACATAATGAAAAAAAACTGAGTTATTTTAAAAAATCTCCAGTTTAGGAGAGAAAGCGCTCAATCCATGAATATATTTGTTGGTTTGCTTGTTCGTTTTTTGGATTATTAAAATGAGTATTTTTCAACAACTATTGGCTGTCTCCCTTTTTTTCCTGGTGGAGAAAAGGAGTTTTAGCGAGAGGCTAAAGACTACAAACATCCGTCATGCTGGCAGTGTATTTTGGTATTGAGATTTGTTTCGGAGTAACACTGCTTGTTTCCCCTTTTTTTTTTTTTTTTTTAATTTGGTTTTGGTGTGGAGGACAGCAGTATGGATATTTTGGATGACATTCCATCCATATTTTCGCCGGTGCACAGACAGGAATTAAATAAAGTACACAATGAACTGGCTACAGTTAAGGGCGAATTGTCAAGATTAATAGAACTGTTGACACAGGATGATGGCAACAACTTTACAGGATGCCTTAAATGGAAAATGTACCATTCACCTATAGACATCATCGAGACCAATCAAACCAAAGAGAGAAGGAAGGAAATGAATCAGCTGAGTGAAGGTATCGTAAGCTTCTGTGAAACTAATTCAGCTGTACAATCCATGGACAAAGATACTAATGACATAGGAAGATAGGGAACGAGACAAAAAACGCAAGGTACTGTAACAAACTCTTTAGTTAAAAATAATTTTTATAACATTCCCACGTACAATATTCAAGTGGAAGAAACAACAAGTAATTGCAATCAAGGTCAGAAAGGCATTGTTTCTTCTGATGAAATGGACATTTTAATCAACAAACAATATGTTTTTTCTGAACAGAATATGTTTAATACACCAATTAATGCGATTGGGGGTTAGGGTTGAAAATCACTGTGGTTCATTAATTTGAGAAAAAAATGACAGTGATAAAAAAGATACAAATGGAAAACCTATATTTGACTGAATATGTAAGGAAAACATTGTACCTAGAGGTTTAAGATTATATAAATACCCTTTTGGTACTGATTATGACAAAGAAATAGTCCAAGATTTTAATGACATGTTTGATAGGCATGGGTTAGAATTGGTGCAGAAAATAAGTCATTATAATGATATTAAATTTAGTAAACTGGTTTGTGAAGTTGAAAAATTGAATGATGAAATAAAAAATGATTTGTTATTTTCCCAATATGAAGAGCTATATAAGAACGAAATTAAAATAGTAGAAAAGAATTGTGATAAAATATTTGAAAAAAAAAAGATGAAAGAAATTATATAGAGATATAAAATAATATAAGGAGAATGTAGCTTACATTTTTAAAGGGGAAACCAAGGATGGAAATGACAAAAAAGACAACATCATTACCAAACCAGGTAATAAATATTATAAAAAAAACAGGAGGGTGGGTATAACAACAGACACAGCAACAATAAAAAAGTGGCTTTGGTAATCAATGCCATTTTTCACACCCACGACAGAAATGGGAAGTGGGCCCAAAGGACAGTCTAGCTGCTCCCCATTATTCAACAGAGTGGGACTACAACAACTATCCAAGGATTTAGAGCAGGATTTAAATACTTGTCACAAAGATGAAATAAAAAAGGAAGGTATAATACATAATTACAAAGGATATCATGCCTGTAGCTTTGCACATATCCAACTCACTAACAAACATTTTACCCTCTTCATGAAAGGCTTAAAATACGTCCTAAAAAGACATTTCGATTACACAGAGACAGTTTTAGAAGTCAAACTTTTTTTATGGAAATTAAACATAGCCTATTTGATGTCTGATGCTACAAACAAAGACAATAATGAGTTATACCAAAAGGAATTTGGCCAAAGTAGTACTTTTAATCCCCCTCTAGATCTCACACTCCAAGTATTGGAGAAAGTTATTTTAGAGGAGATCTATGCATTAAAAAAAAGATGAATACAAGATTTTCTCCAAAGACAATCTGGGGATTAAGGAAAGAGAAATTTTATCAGAAATAAGTAATAGAAAATATATCAGAGTTATGCTACCAGACAAGGGAGGGGGTATGGTCATATCTGATAAATTAGAATACATAGAAAGAATTTTTGAGTTATTAAACGACTCAGCAACTTATAGTCAAACATCTGTAAATGAAGTGAATATAGGCTATAGAAGGATTGACTACTTTTTAGAAGAGTATTTAATCGATGATAGAATAGATGTAGATATGTATAATTTTTTTTTAAAAGAAAGAGAACCGGTGGTGGCTACAATATTCGGGATCCCGAAGACCCATAAAGGTATAGAAAATATTAGTTTCAGACCTATAGTCTCAGGAAGAGGATCAAAGACATACCCATTTGGGGTCATTATAGATAACTGGATTCAACCAATTATTAGTAAAACTGCACATTTAATAAAAGATTAATGGGATTTTCTGAGTAGAATAACCACCGAATTATGGGACAAAAAAATTACATTTCTAACAATAGATGTGACAAATCTTTGAAAGGAATGTTCGGAAGTACACAACCTTCAATACTGAAAAAATAGATCTTATTATAGAATTTATGTGTATAGTCCTGGATTATAATTATATTATGTTCGAAGGTGAATATTTTAAACAGCGGAGAGGGGTAGCAATGTGTGCTTCCTGCTCCCCTATTTACACAAACTTAGTTCTGTTAGACTGGGAAGAAACCCATAAGTTTAAAAGTCAATTCTATAAGTATATTAAACTTTGTGTATGTTTCTTGGATGTCATTTTTATTTTGTGGTCTGGTACAATCAAAGAGTTGGACAATTTTGTAAAATATTTGAATTAAACCACCTATTTTTTGAGATTTACCCACACAAGTACTAGTGATAGAGTTAATTATTTGGATGTACAGTTAGCAAAAGGGGTTACAGGATATATTTCTCAAGTATATAGGAAACCCACTTTTAGCAATTCATATCTGGAATTCAGTAGTAACCACCCGAATCACCAAAAGAAAAACATTATCAAGGGGCAACTGATTTGTGTAACCAGGATGACTTCTTCCAAGGATAATGTTAAGGAAGAATTAATGAAGGTGGCTAATATGCTTTTAGATAGAGGATATTCAAATAACCTAGTTATGAAAAATGTAGAGAATGTGGTTTACGAATGGGGGAAAAGATACAAGCCCTTGTTAGGAATGCCACTTTCAACAGTTGACCACAGCATCACTAAATAAAAGTTTCCCAGATTTAAAATAGAACACAGTCAATTTGAAAGAACAACGGTAGTCCCATTTTGGGCAAAGGCAAATCAAGTTACTAACATAATGAAAAAAAATGGATTATTTTAAGAAGTAATCCCAAACTGTGGTCTATCATAGGCTGTCAACTCTCTTTTGTCTATAAAACAGGTTTTAATCTCAAAAAGTTGTTTGAGGGTAACACACAAAGGGATGGACATTATAATCTAGGAACCAAAATATGTGGGATGTGTTCACAATGTAGACACATATATGAAAAAATGGACATTACAATCGATAATAATCTGAAATCTAAAGTTTGGTTCAGTAAAGGAAATTGTCAAACAACAGGGGTAGTTTATTTGTCTATGTGTCAAACATGTCCAGCATACTACGTCGGTAAGACCGAGAGACGGTTGCGGGACAGAATATATGAAAATTATTACCAAATATCAACACAAAATTGTAATAATGCCCTTTATAAACACTCAGATGAATGTGTAAACAACATTAAAGGTTTCCTTTTTAATATTTTAGAGAAAGTAAAACAGAACCCTAGGGGAGGTGATTTTAAAAATTACATTCAAGTAAGAGAAACAAACTGGCAAATAAAGTTACAAGACTGTCTTAGTCCAGGCTTGAATGAAACTATATCTGTTAAACCAATTTTGGTTAGTAAAGCATCTAATATTGAAATGCTGATTATTTATTAAATGAAAAATTTTAAAGTATTTTAGAATAGATAAATATAATACAATTTATATATACTTTTTTATGTAGTTAAGGAAGGAATGTTTTTAAGTAAGAATTGTATTTTTAAACAAAAAGATGGTAGAGATGACGTAGAATCAATTACTTATTAAGGGGTATAAATACTACAGAAAGGAAATGATGTATGATTCTGATGAAATCTCCAGTTAAGGAGAAGAAAGTGCTCAATCCATGAGTACATTTGTTTGTTTGCTTGTTCATTTTTTGGATTATTAAAATGAGTATTTTTCAACAACTATTGGTTGTCTGCCATTTTTTCCTGGTGAATAAAAGGAGTTTTAGCGAGAGGCTAAAGACTACAACCATCTGTTCTGCTGGTACTGAGATTTGTTTCGGAGTAGCACTGCTCATTTCTCTTTATTTTTTTTTATAAATTTAGAAATGCATCATCAGTAAACATACACACAGATTCTTACCATGATTAGAACTGCATCATCAGCGAACATATACACAGTTTCTTACCATGGTTGGAACAGTATCATCAGTGAACATATACACAGCTTTTTACCATGGCAAGAACTGCATCATTAGTGAACAAATAAACAGCTACTTACCATGGTCAGAAATGCGTCCTCAGCGAACATATACACAGCTTCTTACCATGACTAGAACTACATCATCAGTGAATATATACACATCTTCTTGCCAACTTTAGAACCTCATCATCAATGTACAATTACACAGCTTATTGCCATGATTAGAACTGCATCTTCAGAGAGCATATACACAGCTTTTTACCAGGGTTAGAATTGCATCATCAGCAAACATATATACAGCTTCTTACCATGATTAGAAGTGCATTATCACTGACAATATTTACAGCTTCTTATCATGGCTTGACCTGCATAATCAGCAAACATATTCTTACTATGGTTAGAACTGTATCATCAGTAAACATATAGACAGCTTCTAACCATGGTTAAAACTGCGTCATCAGCGAATATATACACAGCTTATTACCATGGTTAGAACTGCATCATCAGTGAACATATACACAGTTTCTTACCATTGCTAAAACTGCATCACCATAGTTAGAACTGCATCTTTAGAGAACATATACACAACTTCTTACCATTGTTATAACTGCATCGTCAGCGAACATATACACAGCTTTTTACCATAGTTAAAACTGCATTATCAGTGAACATATAAACAGATTCTTACCAACGTGAGAACTGCATCATCAGAGAACATAGACAAAGCTTCTTACCATAGTTAGAACTGCAACATCAGAGAACATATGCACATATTCTTATCATGGTTAGAACTGCATTATCAGTGAATATATACTCAGCTTCTTACTATGGTTAAAATGCATCATCAGTGAATATATACACAGATTCTTACCATGGTTAGAACTGTATAATGAGCAAAAATATACACAGCTTGTTACCTTGGTTAGAACTGCATCATCAGTGAAAATATACTCAGCTTCTTACCATGAATAGAACTGCATCATCAGAGAACATATGCACAGCATCTTACCATGGTTAAAACTGCATCATCAGTGAACATATTCTCCGCTTCCTACCATGGCTTGAGCTGCATCATGTAGTAACATATACACAGCTTCTTACCATGGTTATAACTACACCATCAGTGAACATATACACATCTTCTTATGATGGTTAGAACTGCATCATCTGGGAACATACACACAGCATCATACCATGGCAAGGACTGCATGATCAGTGAACATGTAAGCAGGTTCTTACCATGGTTAGAACTGCATCATAAGTGAACATATGCACAGCTTCTAACAATGGTTAGAATTGCATCAGCACAGAACATATACACAGCTTCTGACCGTGGTTAGAACTGCATCTTTAGAGAACATATACAAAGCTTCTTACTGTGGTTATAACTGTATTATCAGCAAACATATACACAGCTTCTTAGCATGGTTAGAACTGCATCATCAGCGAACATATACACAGATTCTTACCATGGTTAGAACTGAGTTATCAGTAAACATATACACAGTTTTTTATCATGGTTAGAACTGCTTTAGCAGTGAACGTATATACAGCTTATTACCATGGTTAGAACCGCATCACCAGAGAGTATATACGCAACTTCTTACCAGAGTTAGAACTGCATCCTCAGCGAATATATATAGAACATCTTACCATGGTAAGAACTGCATCATTAGTGAAAATATTCATAGCATCTTACCATGGCTTGAACTGCATCATCCGCAAACATATACTTACTATGGTAAGAACTGCATTATCAGTGAACTTATACACAGCTTCTTAACATGGTTAGAACTGTATCATCAGCGAACATATACACAGCTACTTACCATGGTTAGAACTGCATCACCAGCAAACATACACACAGCTTGTTAGCATGGTTAGAACTACATCATTAGCAAACATTTACACAGCTTATTACTATGATTAGAACTGCATCATTAGTAAATATATATATATACAGCATCTTACCATGGTTAGAACTGCATCATCAGAGAGCATATACATAGCTTCTTTCAAAGGTTAGAACTGTACAGCAGTGAGCATATATACAGCTCTTACCATCATTAGAACTGCATCATCAGTGAACATATTCACAGCTTCATACCATGGCTTGAGCTGCATCATCAGCTAGCATATTCTTACTATGGTTATAACTGCATCATCAGTGAACATATACAAAGCTTTTTACCATGGTTAGACCTGCATCATCAGCGAACATATACACAGCTTCTTACCATGGTTAGAACTGCCTCATCAGTGAACATATACACAGCTTATTACCTAGGTTGGAACTGCTTCATCAGTGAACATATACACAGCTTCTTACCATGGTTATAACTGTATCATCAGAGAACATATACACAGCTACTTACCATGGTTAGAACTGCATCATCAGTGAAAATATACACAGCTTCTTACCATGTTTATAACTGCATCATCAGTGAAAATATACACAGCCCCTTACCATGGTTAGAACTGCAGCATCACTGAACCTATATACAGCTACTTACCATGGTTAGAACTGCATCATCAGGAAACATATACACAGCTTTTTACCATGGTTAGAACTACATCAACAGTGAACATATACACAGCTTTTTACCATGGTTAGAACTACATCAACAGCGAACATATACAAAGCTTTTTATCATCATTAGAACTACATCATAAGTGAAAATATATACAGCTTATTAACATGGTTAGAATTGAATCATCAGCATACATATACACAACATCTTACCACGGTTAGAATTGAATCATCATGGTTAGAAGTGATTCATCAGAGAGTGTAAACACAGTTATTTACCATGGTTAGAACTGCATCATAAGCAAACATATACACAGCTTCTTAACATGGTTAAAATTGAATCATCAACGTACATATACACAACTTCTTACCATGGTTAAAATTGAATCATCAGCGAACATATGCACAGCTAATTACCATGGTTATAACTACATCATCAGCGAACATATACACAGCTTCTTACCATGGTTAGAACTGCATCATCAGGGAACATACACACAGCTTCTTACCCTGGCTTAGTCTGCATGATCAGTGATCATATACACAGTTTTTTAACATGGTTAGAACTGCATCACCAGCGAACATAAACACAGCTTCTAACTATGGTTAGAACTGCATCATCAGTGAACATATACACAGCTTCTAACCATGGTTAGAACTGCATTTTCAGTGAATATATTCACAGCTACTTACTAAGGTTGAAATGCAACATCAGTGAATTTATACACAGATTCTTACCATGGTTAGAACTGCATCATCAGTGAACACTTACATACTTTGTGCCATGGTTTGAACTGCATCATCAGAGAACATATACTCAGCTTCTTACCATGGTTAGAACTGCATTATCAGTGAACATATACACAGCTTATTACCATGATTAAAACTGCATAATCAGAGAGGATATACACAGCGTCTTATCCTAGTTAGAACTGCATCATCAGTGAACATATACACAGATTCTTACCATGGTTAGAACTGCATTATCAGTGAACATATACACAGCTTCTTAGGGTTAAAATTGCATCATCAGCAAACACATACACAGCTTCTTACCATGGTTAGAACTCCATCAGCAGAGAACATATACACAGCTATTCACTATGGTTATAACTGCATCATCACTGAAGATATAAACAGCTTCTTAACATGTTTAGAACTGCATCATCAGGGAACGTAGACACAGCTTCTTATCATGGTTATAACTGCATAATCAGTGAACATATACACAACTCCTTAACATGGTTAGAACTGCAGCATAAGCGAACATATACACAGCTTCTTACCATGGTTATAACTGCAACATCAGGGAAGATACACACAGCTTCTTACTATGGTTGAAATATATCATCAGTGAATATATGCACAGATTCTTACCATGGTTAGAACTGCATCATCAGTGAACACTTACACAGTTTGTGCCATGGATTGGACTGCATCATCAGAGAACATATACTCAGCTTATTACCTTGGTTAGAACTGCTTCATCAGTGAACATACACACAGCTTCCTACCATGGTTATAACTGCATCAACAGTGAACATATACACAGCTCCTTACAATGGTTAGAACTGCAGCATCACTGAATACAGCTTCTTACCATGGTTTGAACTGCATCATCAGAGAACATATACTCATCTTCTTACCATGGTTAGAACTGCATCATCAGCGAACATATACACAGCTTCTTATCCTAGTTAGAACTGCATCAACAGTGAACATATACACAGCTCCTTACCATGGTTAAAACTGCAGCATCACTGAACCTATATATAGCTTCTTACCATGGTTAGAACTGCATCATCAGGGAACATATACACAGCTTTTTCCCATGGTTAGAATTACATCACCAGCCAACATATACACAGCTTTTTATCATCATTAGAACTACATCATCAGTGAAAATATACACAGCTTATTAACATGGTTAGAATTGAATCATCAGTGTACATATGCACAACTTCTTACCATGGTTAGAATTGAATCATCATGGTTAGAAGTGTATCATCAGAGAACGTAAACACAGTTTTTTACCATGGTTAGAACTGCATCATAAGCAAACATATACACAGCGTCTTAACATGGTTAAAAGTGAATCATCAGCGTACATATACACAACTTCTTACCATGGTTAAAATTGAATCATCAGCGAACATATGCACATCTAATTACCATGGTTATAACTGCATCATCAGCGAACATATGGATAGCTTCTTACCATGGTTAGAACTGTATTGTCAGTGAACATATGCACAGTTTCTTACCATAGTAAGAACTGTATCATCAGTGAACATCTATACAGCTTCTAACCAGTCTTAGAACTGCATCATCGGGGAACATATACACCGTTTCTAACCATAGTTACAACTACATCATCAGTGAACATATACACAGCTTATTACCATGGCTAGAACCGCTTCATCAGTGAACATAAACATAGCTTCTAACCATGGTTAGAACTGCATTTTCAGTGAATAAATACACAGCTACTTGCTATGGTTGAAATGCATCTTCAGTGAATATATACACAGATTCTTACCATGGTTAGAACTGCATCATCAGTGAACACTTACACACTTTGTGCCATGGTTTGAACTGCATCATCAGAGAACATATACTCAGCTTCTTACCATGGTTAGAACTGCATCATCAGTGAACATATACACAGATTCTTACCATAGTTAGAACTGCATTATCAGTGAACATATACACAGCTTATTATCATGGTTAAAATGGCATAATCAGCGAGCATATATACAGCTTCTTAACAGGGTTAGAACTGCATCATCAGCAAACATATACACAGCTTCTTAACAGGGTTAGAACTGCATCATCAGCAAACATATACTCAGCTTCTTACCATGGTTAGAACTGCATTATCAGTGAACATATACACAGCTTATTACCATGGTTAAAATGGCATAATCAGCGAGCATATATACAGCTTCTTAACAGGGTTAGAACTGCATCATCAGCAAACATATACACAGCTTCTTAACATGGTTAAAATTGAATCATCAGCGTACATATGCACATATAATTACCATGGTTATAACTGCATCATCAGTGAACATATGGATAGCTTCTTAACATGGTTAGAACTGTATTGTCAGTGAATATATGCACAGTTTCTTACCATAGTTAGAACTGTATCATCAGTGAACATCTATACAGCTTCTAACCAGTCTTAGAACTGCATCATCGGGGAACATATACACTGTTTCTAACCATAGTTACAACTACATCATCAGTGAACATATACACAGCTCCTTACCGTGGTTAGAACTGCAGCATCAGTGAACATATACACAGCTTCTCACCATGGTTATAACTGCATCATCAGTGAAGATATACACAGCTTCTTACCATGGTTAGAACTGCATTTTCAGTGAATATATACACAGCTACTTACTATGGTTGAAATGCATCATCAGTGAATATATACACAGATTCTTACCATGGCTAGAACTGCATCATCAGTGAACACTTACATACTTTGTGCCATGGTTTGAACTGCATCATCAGAGAACATATACTCAGCTTCTTACCATGGTTAGAACTGCATTATCAGTGAACATATACACAGCTTATTACCATGGTTAAAACGGCATAATCAGCAAGCATATATACAGCTTCTCACCATGGTTATAACTCCATCATCACTGAAGATATACATAGCTTTTTACCATGGTTAGAAATGCATCATCAGCGAACACTTATATACTTTGTGCCATGGTTTGAACTGCATCATCAGAGAACATATACTCAGCTTCTTACCATGGTTAGAACTGCCTTATCAGTGAACATATACACAGCTTATTTCCTTGGTTAGAACTGCTTCATCAGTGAACTTACACACAGATTCTTACCATGGTTAGAACTGCATAATCAGTGAACATTTACACAACATCTTAACATGGTTACAACTGTAGCATCAGTGAACATATACACAGCTTCTTACCCTGGTTAGAACTGCATCATCAGTGAACATATGCACAGCTTCCTACCATGGTTATAACTGCATCATCAGAGAACATATACACAGCTTCTTACCATGGTTACAACTGCATCATCAGCAAACATATATACAGCATCTTACCCTAGTTAGAACTGCATCATCAGTGAACATATCCACAGCTTCTTACCATGGTAAGAACTGCATCACCAGTGAACATATACACAGCTTTTTACCATTGTTAGAACTACATCATTAGTGAACATATACACAGCTTATTAACATGGTTAGAATTGAATCATCAGCGTACATATAAACAACTTCTTACCATGGTTAAAATTGAATCATCAGTGAACATATGCACAGCTACTTACCATGGTTACAACTGCATCATCAGCAAACATATATACAGCATCTTACCCTAGTTAGAACTGCATCATCAGTGAACATATCCACAGCTTCTTACCATGGTAAGAACTGCATCACCAGCGAACATATACACAGCTTTTTACCATTGTTAGAACTACATCATTAGTGAACATATACACAGCTTATTAACATGGTTAGAATTGAATCATCAGCGTACATATAAACAACTTCTTACCATGGTTAAAATTGAATCATCAGTGAACATATGAACAGCTACTTACCATGGTTATAACTGCATCATCAGTGAACATATGGATAGCTTCTTACCATAGTTAGAACTGTATCATCAGTGAACATCTATACAACTTCTAACCAGGCTTAGAACTGCATCACCAGGGAACATATACACCGCTTCTCAGCATCATTACAACTACATCATCAGTGAACATATACACAACTTCTTACCATCGTTAGAGAACTTATACACAGTTTTTTTTTCCATGGTTAGTACTGCATCACAAGTGAACATATAGACAACTTCTTAACATGGTTAGAATTGAATCATCAGTGGACATATACACAGCTTCTTACCATGGTTAGAACTGCGTTATCAGTAAACATATACACAGCTTTTTATCATGGTTAGAACTGCAATATCAGTGAACGTATATACAGCATTTTACCATAGTTAGAACTGAATCATCAGAGAGCATATACACAGTTTCTTTCCAGGGTTAGAGCTGAATCATCAGTGAACATATATACAGCTTCTTACCATGGTTAGAACTGCATCATTAGTAAACATATTCACAGCTTCTTGCCATTGCTTGAACTGCATCATCAGCAAACATATTCTTACCATGGTTATAACTGAATCATCAGAGAACATATACATTGTTTCCTACCATGGTTATAACTGCATCAGCGAACATATACATAGCTTCTTACCACGGTTAGAAGTGCATCATCAGCAAAAATATACACAGCTCCTTACCATAATTAGAACTGCATCATCAGTGAAGATATACACAGATTCTTAGCATGGTTAGAAATGCATCATCAGCAAACATATACACAGCTTCTCACCAAGGTTAGAAGTGTATCATCAGAGAAAAAATACACAGCTTATTACCATGATTGGAAGTGTATCATCAGAAAACTTATACATAGCTTATTACCATGGTTAGAACGGAATCATTAGCGTACATATACACAGCTTCTTACCATGGTTAGAACTGCATCATCAGAGAGCATATACACAGCTTCTTATCCTAGTTAGAACTGCATCATCAGCGAACATATACACAGCTTCTTATCCTAGTTAGAACTGCATCAACAGCGAACATATACACAGCTCCTTACCATGGTTAAAACTGCAGCATCACTGAACCTATATACAGCTTCTTACCATGGTTAGAACTGCATCATCAGGGAACATATACACAGCTTTTTCCCATGGTTAGAATTACATCACCAGCCAACATATACACAGCTTTTTATCATCGTTAGAACTACATCATCAGTGAAAATATACGCAGCTTATTAACATGGTTAGAATTGAATCTTCAGTGTACATATACACAACTTCTTACCATGGTTAGAATTGAATCATCATGGTTAGAAGTGATTCATCAGAGAACGTAAACACAGTTATTTACCATGGTTAGAACTGCATCATAAGCAAACATATACACAGCTTCTTAACATGGTTAAAACTGAATCATCAGCGTACATATACACAACTTCTTACCATGGTTAAAATTGAATCATCAGCGAACATATGCACAACTAATTACCATGGTTATAACTACATCATCAGTGAACATATGGATAGCTTCTTACCATGGTTAGAACTGCATTGTCAGTGAACATATGCACAGTTTCTTACCATAGTTAGAACTGTATCATCAGTGAACATCTATACAGCTTCTAACCAGTCTTAGAACTACATCATCAGGGAACATATACACCGCTTATAACCATAGTTACAACTACATCATCACTGAACATATACACAGCTTATTACCATGGCTAGAACCGCTTCATCAGTGAACATATACACAGCTTCTTATCATGATTAGAACCGCATCATCAGTGAAGATTTACACAGATTTTTGCCATGATTAGAAATGCATCATCAGCAGATATATACACAGCTTTTTACCATGTTTAGAACTGCGTTATCAGTAAACATATACACTGCCTTTTACCATGGTTAGAACTGCATCATTAGTGTACATATTCACAGTTTCTTACCACGGTTTGAACTGCATCATCAACAATCATATTTTTACTATGGTAAGAACTGCATCATCAGTAGAAATATACAAAGCTTTTTACCATAGTCAGAACTCCATCAACAGCGAACATATACACAGCTTCTTACCATGTTTAGAACTGCATCATCAGAGAGCATTTACATACCTTCATACCATGGTTAGAACTGCATCTTCAACAAACATATATACAGCTTCTTACCATGGTTAGAAGTGTATCATCACAGAACATAAATGCAGCTTTTTATCATGGTTAAAACTGCATAATCAGAGAGTATATACACAGCTTCTTAACCGTGTTAGAACTGCATCATCAACAAACATATACAGAGCTTCTTACCATGGCTTGAGCTGCATTATCAGCAAACATATCCCTACTATGGTTAGAAGTGCATCATCAGTGAACATCTACTCAGCTTCTTACCATGGTTAGGAATGCATAATCAGTGAATATATGCACAGCTTCTTACTAAGGTTGAAATGCATCATCAGTGAATATATACACAGATTCTTACCATGGTTAGAACTGCATCATCAGCGAACATATACAGAGCTTATTATCATGGCGAGAACTGCATCATCAGCGAACATATACACAGCTTCTTACAATGGTTAGAACAGCATCATCGGTGAACATATACACAAATTCTTAGTATGGTTATAACTGCATCATCAGTGAACATATACAGAGCTTCTTACCATGATTACAATTGCATCATCAGTGAACATATACACAGATTCTTACCATGATTAAAAATGCATTATCAGTGAACATATACACAGTTTATTACAATGGTTAAAACTGCATCATCAGAGAGCATATACACAGCTTCTTAACATGGTTAGATCTGCATTATCAGCGAACATATTCATACTATGGTAAGAACTGCATCATCAGTGAACATATACACAGATTCTTACCATGGTTAGAACTGCATTATCAGTGAACATATACACAGCTTATTACCGTGGTTAAAACTGCATAATCAGAGACCATATACACAGCTTCTTATGATGGCTAGAACTGCATCATCAGCGAACATATACACAGCTTCTAACCATGGTTAGAACTGCATTTTCAGTAAATATATACACAGCTACTTACTATGGTTGAAATGCATCATCAGTGAATATATACACAGATTCTTACCATGGTTAGAACTGCATTATCAATGAACATATACACAGCTTATTACCATGGTTAAAACTGCATAATCAGAGAGCATATGCAAAGCTTCTTAACCTGGTTAGAACTGTATCATCAGCATGCATATACACAGCTTCTTACCATGATTAGAACTGCATCATCAGTGAAGATTTACACAAATGTTTACCATGGTTAGAAATGCATCATCAGCAAATATATACACAGCTTTTTATCATGGTTAGAACTGCATTATCAGTAAACATATACACAGCCTTTTACCATGGTTAGAACTGCATCATTAGTAGACATATACAGAGCTTCTTACCATGGTCAGAACTGCATCATCAGTGAACGTACATACACCTTCTTACCATGGTAAGAAGTGTATCATCACAAAACATAAATGCAGCTTTTTAACATGGTTATAACTGCATAATCAGAGAGCATATACACAGCTTCTTAACCATGTAGGAACTGCATCATCAGCAAAAATATACAGAGATTCTTACCATGGCTTGAGCTGCATTATCAGTATACATATTCCTACTATGGTTAGAAGTGCATCATCAGTGAACATATATACAGCTTCTTACCAAGGTTAGAACTGCATAATCAGCGAACATATACACAGCTACATACCATGGTTATATCTTTATCATCAGCGAACATATAGACAGCTTTTTACCATGGCTAGAACTGCATCATCAGTGAACATATACATAGTTTCTTACCATGGTTAGAACTGTATCATCAGTGAACATATATACAGCTTTTAACCAGGCTTAGAACTGCATCATCAGTGAACATATACACAGCTTATTACCGTGGTTAAAACTGCATACTCAGAGAGCATATACACAGCTTCTTAACATTGTTAGAACTGCATTATCAGCAAACATATACACAGCTTCTTACCAGGGTTAGAACTGCAACATCAGGGAACATCTACACAGCTTTTAACCAGGCTTAAAACTGCATCATCAGGGAACATACGCACAGCTTCTCACCACTGTTAGAACTACATCATCAGTGAACATATACACAGCTTCTTACAATGGTTATAACTGCATCATCAGTGAACATATACACAGCTTCTTACCATGATTACAATTGCGTCATCAGTGAACATATACACAGATTCTTACCATGATTAGAACTGCATTATCAGTGAACATATACACAATTTATTACAATGATTAAAACTGCATCATCAGAAAGCATATACACAGCTTCTTAACATGGTTAGATCTGCATTATCAGTGAACATATTCATACTATGGTAAGAACTGCATCATCAGTGAACATATAGACAGCTTCTTACCATGATTACAATTGCATCATCAGTGAACATTTACACAGCTTCTTACCATGGTTAGGACTGCATCATCAGCGAACATATACACACATTCTTACCATGGTTAGAACTGCATTATCAGTGAACATATACACAGCTTATTACCATGGTTAAAACTGCATAATCAGAGAGCATATGCAAAGCTTCTTAACATTGTTAGAACTGCATCATCAGCAAACATATACACAGCTTATTACCATGATTAGAACTGCATCATCAGTGAAGATTTACACAAATGTTTACCATGGTTAGAAATGCATCATCAGCAAATATATACACAGCATTTTCATGGTTAGAACTGCATTATCAGTAAACATATACACAGCCTTTTACCATGGTTAGAACTGCATCATTAGTGCACATATTCACAGCTTCTTATCCTGGTCAGAACTGCATCATCAGCGAACATATACACAGCTTTTTACCATGGTTAGAACTGCATCATCAACGAACATATACACAGCTTCTTATCCTGGTCAGAACTGCATCATCAGCGAACATATACACAGCTCCTTACCATGGTTAGAACTGCATCAGTGAAGATATACAAAGATTCTTACCATGGTTAGGAAAGCATCATCAACAAACATATACACAGCTTTTTACCATGGTTAGAACTGAATCATTAGTGAACATATTCAAAACTTCTTACCATGGCTTGAACTGCATCATCAGCAATCTTATTTTTACTATGGTAAGAACTGCATCATCAGTGAACATATTCACAGCTTCTTGCCATGGTTAGAACTACATCACCAGCGAATATATACAAAGCTTCTTACCATAGTTAGAACTACATCATCAGTGAATATATACACAGCATATTACCATGGTTAGAAGTGTATCATCAGAGAAAGTATATACAGCTTTTTTCCATGGTTAAAACTATATCAAGAGTGAACGTATACACAGCTTCTTACCATGTTTAGAACTGTATAATCAGTGAATGTATAGACAGCTTCTTACCAGGGATAGAACTGCGTCATCAGTGAACACTTACATACTTTGTGCCATGGTTTGAACTGCATCATCAGAGAACATATACTCAGCTTCTTACCATGGTTAGAACTGCATTATCAGTGAACATATACACAGCTTATTACCATGGTTAAAACGGCATAATCAGCAAGCATATATACAGCTTCTCACCATGGTTATAACTCCATCATCACTGAAGATATACATAGCTTTTTACCATGGTTAGAAATGCATCATCAGCGAACACTTATATACTTTGTGCCATGGTTTGAACTGCATCATCAGAGAACATATACTCAGCTTCTTACCATGGTTAGAACTGCCTTATCAGTGAACATATACACAGCTTATTTCCTTGATTAGAACTGCTTCATCAGTGAACTTACACACAGATTCTTACCATGGTTAGAACTGCATAATCAGTGAACATTTACACAACATCTTAACATGGTTACAACTGTAGCATCAGTGAACATATACACAGCTTCTTACCCTGGTTAGAACTGCATCATCAGTGAACATATGCACAGCTTCCTACCATGGTTATAACTGCATCATCAGAGAACATATACACAGCTTCTTACCATGGTTACAACTGCATCATCAGCAAACATATATACAGCATCTTACCCTAGTTAGAACTACATCATCAGTGAACATATCCACAGCTTCTTACCATGGTAAGAACTGCATCACCAGTGAACATATACACAGCTTTTTACCATTGTTAGAACTACATCATTAGTGAACATATACACAGCTTATTAACATGGTTAGAATTGAATCATCAGCGTACATATAAACAACTTCTTACCATGGTTAAAATTGAATCATCAGTGAACATATGCACAGCTACTTACCATGGTTACAACTGCATCATCAGCAAACATATATACAGCATCTTACCCTAGTTAGAACTGCATCATCAGTGAACATATCCACAGCTTCTTACCATGGTAAGAACTGCATCACCAGCGAACATATACACAGCTTTTTACCATTGTTAGAACTACATCATTAGTGAACATATACACAGCTTATTAACATGGTTAGAATTGAATCATCAGCGTACATATAAACAACTTCTTACCATGGTTAAAATTGAATCATCAGTGAACATATGAACAGCTACTTACCATGGTTATAACTGCATCATCAGTGAACATATGGATAGCTTCTTACCATAGTTAGAACTGTATCATCAGTGAACATCTATACAACTTCTAACCAGGCTTAGAACTGCATCACCAGGAACATATACACCGCTTCTCAGCATCATTACAACTACATCATCAGTGAACATATACACAACTTCTTACCATCGTTAGAACTTATACACAGTTTTTTTCCATGGTTAGTACTGCATCACAAGTGAACATATAGACAACTTCTTAACATGGTTAGAATTGAATCATCAGTGGACATATACACAGCTTCTTACCATGGTTAGAACTGCGTTATCAGTAAACATATACACAGCTTTTTATCATGGTTAGAACTGCAATATCAGTGAACGTATATACAGCATTTTACCATAGTTAGAACTGAATCATCAGAGAGCATATACACAGTTTCTTTCCAGGGTTAGAGCTGAATCATCAGTGAACATATATACAGCTTCTTACCATGGTTAGAACTGCATCATTAGTAAACATATTCACAGCTTCTTGCCATTGCTTGAACTGCATCATCAGCAAACATATTCTTACCATGGTTATAACTGAATCATCAGAGAACATATACATTGTTTCCTACCATGGTTATAACTGCATCAGCGAACATATACATAGCTTCTTACCACGGTTAGAAGTGCATCATCAGCAAAAATATACACAGCTCCTTACCATAATTAGAACTGCATCATCAGTGAAGATATACACAGATTCTTAGCATGGTTAGAAATGCATCATCAGCAAACATATACACAGCTTCTCACCAAGGTTAGAAGTGTATCATCAGAGAAAAAATACACAGCTTATTACCATGATTGGAAGTGTATCATCAGAAAACTTATACATAGCTTATTACCATGGTTAGAACGGAATCATTAGCGTACATATACACAGCTTCTTACCATGGTTAGAACTGCATCATCAGAGAGCATATACACAGCTTCTTATCCTAGTTAGAACTGCATCATCAGCGAACATATACACAGCTTCTTATCCTAGTTAGAACTGCATCAACAGCGAACATATACACAGCTCCTTACCATGGTTAAAACTGCAGCATCACTGAACCTATATACAGCTTCTTACCATGGTTAGAACTGCATCATCAGGGAACATATACACAGCTTTTTCCCATGGTTAGAATTACATCACCAGCCAACATATACACAGCTTTTTATCATCGTTAGAACTACATCATCAGTGAAAATATACACAGCTTATTAACATGGTTAGAATTGAATCTTCAGTGTACATATACACAACTTCTTACCATGGTTAGAATTGAATCATCATGGTTAGAAGTGATTCATCAGAGAACGTAAACACAGTTATTTACCATGGTTAGAACTGCATCATAAGCAAACATATACACAGCTTCTTAACATGGTTAAAACTGAATCATCAGCGTACATATACACAACTTCTTACCATGGTTAAAATTGAATCATCAGCGAACATATGCACAACTAATTACCATGGTTATAACTACATCATCAGTGAACATATGGATAGCTTCTTACCATGGTTAGAACTGCATTGTCAGTGAACATATGCACAGTTTCTTACCATAGTTAGAACTGTATCATCAGTGAACATCTATACAGCTTCTAACCAGTCTTAGAACTACATCATCAGGGAACATATACACCGCTTATAACCATAGTTACAACTACATCATCACTGAACATATACACAGCTTATTACCATGGCTAGAACCGCTTCATCAGTGAACATATACACAGCTTCTTATCATGATTAGAACCACATCATCAGTGAAGATTTACACAGATTTTTGCCATGATTAGAAATGCATCATCAGCAGATATATACACAGCTTTTTACCATGTTTAGAACTGCGTTATCAGTAAACATATACACTGCCTTTTACCATGGTTAGAACTGCATCATTAGTGTACATATTCACAGTTTCTTACCACGGTTTGAACTGCATCATCAACAATCATATTTTTACTATGGTAAGAACTGCATCATCAGTAGAAATATACAAAGCTTTTACCATAGTCAGAACTCCATCAACAGCGAACATATACACAGCTTCTTACCATGTTTAGAACTGCATCATCAGAGAGCATTTACATACCTTCATACCATGGTTAGAACTGCATCTTCAACAAACATATATACAGCTTCTTACCATGGTTAGAAGTGTATCATCACAGAACATAAATGCAGCTTTTTATCATGGTTAAAACTGCATAATCAGAGAGTATATACACAGCTTCTTAACTGTGTTAGAACTGCATCATCAACAAACATATACAGAGCTTCTTACCATGGCTTGAGCTGCATTATCAGCAAACATATCCCTACTATGGTTAGAAGTGCATCATCAGTGAACATCTACTCAGCTTCTTACCATGGTTAGGAATGCATAATCAGTGAATATATGCACAGCTTCTTACTAAGGTTGAAATGCATCATCAGTGAATATATACACAGATTCTTACCATGGTTAGAACTGCATCATCAGTGAACATATACAGAGCTTATTATCATGGCGAGAACTGCATCATCAGCGAACATATACACAGCTTCTTACAATGGTTAGAACAGCATCGTCGGTGAACATATACACAAATTCTTAGTATGGTTATAACTGCATCATCAGTGAACATATACAGAGCTTCTTACCATGATTACAATTGCATCATCAGTGAACATATACACAGATTCTTACCATGATTAAAAATGCATTATCAGTGAACATATACACAGTTTATTACAATGGTTAAAACTGCATCATCAGAGAGCATATACACAGCTTCTTAACATGGTTAGATCTGCATTATCAGCGAACATATTCATACTATGGTAAGAACTGCATCATCAGTGAACATATACACAGATTCTTACCATGGTTAGAACTGCATTATCAGTGAACATATACACAGCTTATTACCGTGGTTAAAACTGCATAATCAGAGACCATATACACAGCTTCTTATGATGGCTAGAACTGCATCATCAGCGAACATATACACAGCTTCTAACCATGGTTAGAACTGCATTTTCAGTAAATATATACACAGCTACTTACTATGGTTGAAATGCATCATCAGTGAATATATACACAGATTCTTACCATGGTTAGAACTGCATTATCAATGAACATATACACAGCTTATTACCATGGTTAAAACTGCATAATCAGAGAGCATATGCAAAGCTTCTTAACCTGGTTAGAACTGTATCATCAGCATGCATATACACAGCTTCTTACCATGATTAGAACTGCATCATCAGTGAAGATTTACACAAATATTTACCATGGTTAGAAATGCATCATCAGCAAATATATACACAGCTTTTTATCATGGTTAGAACTGCATTATCAGTAAACATATACACAGCCTTTTACCATGGTTAGAACTGCATCATTAGTAGACATATACAGAGCTTCTTACCATGGTCAGAACTGCATCATCAGTGAACGTACATACACCTTCTTACCATGGTAAGAAGTGTATCATCACAAAACATAAATGCAGCTTTTTAACATGGTTATAACTGCATAATCAGAGAGCATATACACAGCTTCTTAACCATGTAGGAACTGCATCATCAGCAAAAATATACAGAGATTCTTACCATGGCTTGAGCTGCATTATCAGTATACATATTCCTACTATGGTTAGAAGTGCATCATCAGTGAACATATACACAGCTTCTTACCAAGGTTAGAACTGCATAATCAGCGAACATATACACAGCTACATACCATGGTTATATCTTTATCATCAGCGAACATATAGACAGCTTTTTACCATGGCTAGAACTGCATCATCAGTGAACATATACATAGTTTCTTACCATGGTTAGAACTGTATCATCAGTGAACATATATACAGCTTTTAACCAGGCTTAGAACTGCATCATCAGTGAACATATACACAGCTTATTACCGTGGTTAAAACTGCATACTCAGAGAGCATATACACAGCTTCTTAACATTGTTAGAACTGCATCATCAGCAAACATATACACAGCTTCTTACCAGGGTTAGAACTGCAACATCAGGGAACATCTACACAGCTTTTAACCAGGCTTAAAACTGCATCATCAGGGAACATACACAGCTTCTCACCACTGTTAGAACTACATCATCAGTGAACATATACACAGCTTCTTACAATGGTTATAACTGCATCATCAGTGAACATATACACAGCTTCTTACCATGATTACAATTGCGTCATCAGTGAACATATACACAGATTCTTACCATGATTAGAACTGCATTATCAGTGAACATATACACAATTTATTACAATGATTAAAACTGCATCATCAGAAAGCATATACACAGCTTCTTAACATGGTTAGATCTGCATTATCAGTGAACATATTCATACTATGGTAAGAACTGCATCATCAGTGAACATATAGACAGCTTCTTACCATGATTACAATTGCATCATCAGTGAACATTTACACAGCTTCTTACCATGGTTAGGACTGCATCATCAGCGAACATATACACACATTCTTACCATGGTTAGAACTGCATTATCAGTGAACATATACACAGCTTATTACCATGGTTAAAACTGCATAATCAGAGAGCATATGCAAAGCTTCTTGACATTGTTAGAACTGCATCATCAGCAAACATATACACAGCTTATTACCATGATTAGAACTGCATCATCAGTGAAGATTTACACAAATGTTTACCATGGTTAGAAATGCATCATCAGCAAATATATACACAGCATTTTCATGGTTAGAACTGCATTATCAGTAAACATATACACAGCCTTTACCATGGTTAGAACTGCATCATTAGTGCACATATTCACAGCTTCTTACCACGGCTTGAACTGCATCATCAGCAATCATATTTTTACTATGGTAAGAACTGTATCATCAGTAGACATATACAGAGCTTCTTACCGTGGTCAGAACTCCATCAACAGTGAACATATACACAGCTTCTTACCATGTTTAGAACTGCATAATCAGAGAGCATATACACAGCTTCTTACCATGGTCAGAACTGCATCTTCAGCGAACATATATACGGCTTCTTACCATGGTTAGAAGTGTATCATCATAGAACATAAATGCAGCATTTTATCATGGTTATAACTGCATAATCAGAGAGCATATACACAGCTTCTTAACCGTGTTAGAACTGCATCATCAGCAAACATATACAGAGCTTCTTACCATGACTTGAGCTGCATTATCAGCGAACATATTCCTACTATGGTTAGAAGTGCATCATCAGTGAACATACACACAGCTACTTACCATGGTTAAAACTTCATTTTCACTGAATATATACACAGCTTCTTACTAAGGTTGACATGCATTATCAGTGAATATATACACAGATTCTTACCAAGGTTAGAACTGCATCATCAGCGAACATAGACACAGTTACTTACCATGGTTATAACTTTATCATCAGCAAACATATAGACAGCTTTTTACCATGGCTAGAACTGCATCATCAGTGAACATATACACAGTTTCTTACCATGGTTAGAACTGTATCATCAGTGAACATCTACATAGCTTTTAACCAGGCTTAGAACTGCATCATCTGGGAACATATACACAGCTTATTACCGTGGTTAAGACTGCATACTCAGAGAGCATATACACAGCTTCTTAACATTGTTAGAACTGCATCATCAGCAAACATATACACAGCTTAACATTGTTAGAACTGCATCATCAGCAAACATATACACAGCTTCTTACCATGTTTGAACTGTATCATCAGTGAATGTATAGACAGCTTCTTACCAGGGATAGAACTGCATCATCAGTGAACATATCCACAGCATATTTCCATGGTTATAATTGCATTATCAGAGAAGATATATACAGATTCTTACCATGGTTAGAACTGCTTTATCAGAGAATGTATGCACAGCTTCTTGCCATGGATAGAACTGCATCATCAGCGAAAATATACACAGCTTCTTACCATGGTTAGAACTGCACCCTCAGTGAACATATACACAGCTTCTTACCTTGGTTAGAACTGCATCACCAGCAAACACATACACAGCTTCTTACCATGTTTAGAACTGCATCATCGGAGAGCATATACATAGCTTCATACCATGGTTAGAACTGCATCTTCAGCGAACATATACACAGCTTCTTACCATGGTTAGAAGTGTATCATCACAGAACATAAATGCAGCTTTTATCATGGTTAAAACTGCATAATCAGAGAGTATATACACAGCTTCTTAACCGTGTTAGAACTGTATCATCAGCAAACATATACAGAGCTTCTTACCATGGCTTGAGCTGCATTATTAGTGAACATATTCCTACTATTGTTAGAAGTGTATCATCAGCGAACATATATACAGCTTCTTACCATGGTTAGAAGTGTATCATCACAGAACATAAATGCAGCTTTTTATCATGGTTAAAACTGCATAATCAGAGAGTATATACACAGCTTCTTAACCGTGTTAGAACTGCATCATCAACAAACATATACAGAGCTTCTTACCATGGCTTGAGGTGCATTATTAGTGAACATATTCCTATTATGGTTAGAAGTGCATCATCATTGAACATATAAACAGCTTCTTACTATGGTTATAACTTTATCATCAGCGAACATATAGACAGCTTATTACCGTGGCTAGAACTGCATCATCAGTAAACATATACACAGTTTCTTACCATGGTTAGAACTGTATCATCAGTGAACATCTACACAGCTTTTAACCAGGCTTAAAACTGCATCATCAGAGAACATATACAGAGCTTATTACCATGGCTAGAACTGCATCATCAGCGAACATATACCCAGCTTCTTACAATGGTTAGAACTGCATCGTCGGTGAACATATACACAAATTCTTTGCATGGTTATAACTGCATCATCAGTGAACATATACAGAGCTTCTTAACATGATTACAATTGCATCATCAGTGAACATATACACAGCTTCTTACGATGGCTAGAACTGCATCATCAGGGAGCATACACACAGCTTCTAACCATGGTTAGAACTGCATTTTCAGTGAATAAATACACAGCTACTTACTATGGTTGAAATGCATCTTCAGAGAATATATACACAGATTCTTACCATGGTTAGAACTGCATCATCAGTGAACACTTACACACTTTGTGCCATGGTTTGAACTGCATCATCAGAGAACATATACTCAGCTTCTTACCATGGTTAGAACTGCATCATCAGTGAACATATACACAGCTTATTACCATGGTTAAAACTGCATAATCAGAGAGCATATGCAAAGCTTCTTAACATGGTTAGAACTGTATCATCAGCATACATATACACAGCTTCTTACCATGATTAGAACTGCATCATCAGTGAAGATTTACACAAATGTTTACTATGGTTAGAAATGCATCATCAGCAAATATATACACAGCATTTTATCATGGTTAGAACTGCATTATCAGTAAACATATACACAGCCTTTTACCATGGTTAGAACTGCATCATTAGTGTACATATTCACAGTTTCTTACCACGGTTTGAACTGCATCATCAACAATCATATTTTTACTATGGTAAGAACTGCATCATCAGTAGAAATATACAAAGCTTTTTACCATAGTCAGAACTCCATCAACAGCGAACATATACACAGCTTCTTACCATGTTTAGAACTGCATCATCAGAGAGCATTTACATACCTTCATACCATGGTTAGAACTGCATCTTCAACAAACATATATACAGCTTCTTACCATGGTTAGAAGTGTATCATCACAGAACATAAATGCAGCTTTTTATCATGGTTAAAACTGCATAATCAGAGAGTATATACACAGCTTCTTAACCGTGTTAGAACTGCATCATCAACAAACATATACAGAGCTTCTTACCATGGCTTGAGCTGCATTATCAGCAAACATATCCCTACTATGGTTAGAAGTGCATCATCAGTGAACATCTACTCAGCTTCTTACCATGGTTAGGAATGCATAATCAGTGAATATATGCACAGCTTCTTACTAAGGTTGAAATGCATCATCAGTGAATATATACACAGATTCTTACCATGGTTAGAACTGCATCATCAGCGAACATATACAGAGCTTATTATCATGGCGAGAACTGCATCATCAGCGAACATATACACAGCTTCTTACAATGGTTAGAACAGCATCGTCGGTGAACATATACACAAATTCTTAGTATGGTTATAACTGCATCATCAGTGAACATATACAGAGCTTCTTACCATGATTACAATTGCATCATCAGTGAACATATACACAGATTCTTACCATGATTAAAAATGCATTATCAGTGAACATATACACAGTTTATTACAATGGTTAAAACTGCATCATCAGAGAGCATATACACAGCTTCTTAACATGGTTAGATCTGCATTATCAGCGAACATATTCATACTATGGTAAGAACTGCATCATCAGTGAACATATACACAGATTCTTACCATGGTTAGAACTGCATTATCAGTGAACATATACACAGCTTATTACCGTGGTTAAAACTGCATAATCAGAGACCATATACACAGCTTCTTATGATGGCTAGAACTGCATCATCAGCGAACATATACACAGCTTCTAACCATGGTTAGAACTGCATTTTCAGTAAATATATACACAGCTACTTACTATGGTTGAAATGCATCATCAGTGAATATATACACAGATTCTTACCATGGTTAGAACTGCATTATCAATGAACATGTACACAGCTTATTACCATGGTTAAAACTGCATAATCAGAGAGCATATGCAAAGCTTCTTAACCTGGTTAGAACTGTATCATCAGCATGCATATACACAGCTTCTTACCATGATTAGAACTGCATCATCAGTGAAGATTTACACAAATGTTTACCATGGTTAGAAATGCATCATCAGCAAATATATACACAGCTTTTTATCATGGTTAGAACTGCATTATCAGTAAACATATACACAGCCTTTTACCATGGTTAGAACTGCATCATTAGTAGACATATACAGAGCTTCTTACCATGGTCAGAACTGCATCATCAGTGAACGTACATACACCTTCTTACCATGGTAAGAAGTGTATCATCACAAAACATAAATGCAGCTTTTTAACATGGTTATAACTGCATAATCAGAGAGCATATACACAGCTTCTTAACCATGTAGGAACTGCATCATCAGCAAAAATATACAGAGATTCTTACCATGGCTTGAGCTGCATTATCAGTATACATATTCCTACTATGGTTAGAAGTGCATCATCAGTGAACATATACACAGCTTCTTACCAAGGTTAGAACTGCATAATCAGCGAACATATACACAGCTACATACCATGGTTATATCTTTATCATCAGCGAACATATAGACAGCTTTTTACCATGGCTAGAACTGCATCATCAGTGAACATATACATAGTTTCTTACCATGGTTAGAACTGTATCATCAGTGAACATATATACAGCTTTTAACCAGGCTTAGAACTGCATCATCAGTGAACATATACACAGCTTATTACCGTGGTTAAAACTGCATACTCAGAGAGCATATACACAGCTTCTTAATATTGTTAGAACTGCATCATCAGCAAACATATACACAGCTTCTTACCAGGGTTAGAACTGCAACATCAGGGAACATCTACACAGCTTTTAACCAGGCTTAAAACTGCATCATCAGGGAACATACGCACAGCTTCTCACCACTGTTAGAACTACATCATCAGTGAACATATACACAGCTTCTTACAATGGTTATAACTGCATCATCAGTGAACATATACACAGCTTCTTACCATGATTACAATTGCGTCATCAGTGAACATATACACAGATTCTTACCATGATTAGAACTGCATTATCAGTGAACATATACACAATTTATTACAATGATTAAAACTGCATCATCAGAAAGCATATACACAGCTTCTTAACATGGTTAGATCTGCATTATCAGTGAACATATTCATACTATGGTAAGAACTGCATCATCAGTGAACATATAGACAGCTTCTTACCATGATTACAATTGCATCATCAGTGAACATTTACACAGCTTCTTACCATGGTTAGGACTGCATCATCAGCGAACATATACACACATTTTTACCATGGTTAGAACTGCATTATCAGTGAACATATACACAGCTTATTACCATGGTTAAAACTGCATAATCAGAGAGCATATGCAAAGCTTCTTAACATTGTTAGAACTGCATCATCAGCAAACATATACACAGCTTATTACCATGATTAGAACTGCATCATCAGTGAAGATTTACACAAATGTTTACCATGGTTAGAAATGCATCATCAGCAAATATATACACAGCATTTTCATGGTTAGAACTGCATTATCAGTAAACATATACACAGCCTTTTACCATGGTTAGAACTGCATCATTAGTGCACATATTCACAGCTTCTTACCACGGCTTGAACTGCATCATCAGCAATCATATTTTTACTATGGTAAGAACTGTATCATCAGTAGACATATACAGAGCTTCTTACCGTGGTCAGAACTCCATCAACAGTGAACATATACACAGCTTCTTACCATGTTTAGAACTGCATAATCAGAGAGCATATACACAGCTTCTTACCATGGTCAGAACTGCATCTTCAGCGAACATATATACGGCTTCTTACCATGGTTAGAAGTGTATCATCATAGAACATAAATGCAGCATTTTATCATGGTTATAACTGCATAATCAGAGAGCATATACACAGCTTCTTAACCGTGTTAGAACTGCATCATCAGCAAACATATACAGAGCTTCTTACCATGACTTGAGCTGCATTATCAGCGAACATATTCCTACTATGGTTAGAAGTGCATCATCAGTGAACATACACACAGCTACTTACCATGGTTAAAACTTCATTTTCACTGAATATATACACAGCTTCTTACTAAGGTTGACATGCATTATCAGTGAATATATACACAGATTCTTACCAAGGTTAGAACTGCATCATCAGCGAACATAGACACAGTTACTTACCATGGTTATAACTTTATCATCAGCAAACATATAGACAGCTTTTTACCATGGCTAGAACTGCATCATCAGTGAACATATACACAGTTTCTTACCATGGTTAGAACTGTATCATCAGTGAACATCTACATAGCTTTTAACCAGGCTTAGAACTGCATCATCTGGGAACATATACAGAGCTTATTACCGTGGTTAAGACTGCATACTCAGAGAGCATATACACAGCTTCTTAACATTGTTAGAACTGCATCATCAGCAAACATATACACAGCTTAACATTGTTAGAACTGCATCATCAGCAAACATATACACAGCTTCTTACCATGTTTGAACTGTATCATCAGTGAATGTATAGACAGCTTCTTACCAGGGATAGAACTGCATCATCAGTGAACATATCCACAGCATATTTCCATGGTTATAATTGCATTATCAGAGAAGATATATACAGCTTCTTACCATGGTTAGAACTGCTTTATCAGAGAATGTATGCACAGCTTCTTGCCATGGATAGAACTGCATCATCAGCGAAAATATACACAGCTTCTTACCATGGTTAGAACTGCACCCTCAGTGAACATATACACAGCTTCTTACCTTGGTTAGAACTGCATCACCAGCAAACACATACACAGCTTCTTACCATGTTTAGAACTGCATCATCGGAGAGCATATACATAGCTTCATACCATGGTTAGAACTGCATCTTCAGCGAACATATACACAGCTTCTTACCATGGTTAGAAGTGTATCATCACAGAACATAAATGCAGCTTTTTATCATGGTTAAAACTGCATAATCAGAGAGTATATACACAGCTTCTTAACCGTGTTAGAACTGTATCATCAGCAAACATATACAGAGCTTCTTACCATGGCTTGAGCTGCATTATTAGTGAACATATTCCTACTATGGTTAGAAGTGTATCATCAGCGAACATATATACAGCTTCTTACCATGGTTAGAAGTGTATCATCACAGAACATAAATGCAGCTTTTTATCATGGTTAAAACTGCATAATCAGAGAGTATATACACAGCTTCTTAACCGTGTTAGAACTGCATCATCAACAAACATATACAGAGCTTCTTACCATGGCTTGAGGTGCATTATTAGTGAACATATTCCTATTATGGTTAGAAGTGCATCATCATTGAACATATAAACAGCTTCTTACTATGGTTATAACTTTATCATCAGCGAACATATAGACAGCTTATTACCGTGGCTAGAACTGCATCATCAGTAAACATATACACAGTTTCTTACCATGGTTAGAACTGTATCATCAGTGAACATCTACACAGCTTTTAACCAGGCTTAAAACTGCATCATCAGAGAACATATACAGAGCTTATTACCATGGCTAGAACTGCATCATCAGCGAACATATACCCAGCTTCTTACAATGGTTAGAACTGCATCGTCGGTGAACATATACACAAATTCTTTGCATGGTTATAACTGCATCATCAGTGAACATATACAGAGCTTCTTAACATGATTACAATTGCATCATCAGTGAACATATACACAGCTTCTTACGATGGCTAGAACTGCATCATCAGGGAGCATACACACAGCTTCTAACCATGGTTAGAACTGCATTTTCAGTGAATAAATACACAGCTACTTACTATGGTTGAAATGCATCTTCAGAGAATATATACACAGATTCTTACCATGGTTAGAACTGCATCATCAGTGAACACTTACACACTTTGTGCCATGGTTTGAACTGCATCATCAGAGAACATATACTCAGCTTCTTACCATGGTTAGAACTGCATCATCAGTGAACATATACACAGCTTATTACCATGGTTAAAACTGCATAATCAGAGAGCATATGCAAAGCTTCTTAACATGGTTAGAACTGTATCATCAGCATACATATACACAGCTTCTTACCATGATTAGAACTGCATCATCAGTGAAGATTTACACAAATGTTTACTATGGTTAGAAATGCATCATCAGCAAATATATACACAGCATTTTATCATGGTTAGAACTGCATTATCAGTAAACATATACACAGCCTTTTACCATGGTTAGAACTGCATCATTAGTGCACATATTCACAGCTTCTTACCACGGCTTGAACTGCATCATCAGCAATCATATTTTTACTATGGTAAGAACTGTATCATCAGTAGACATATACAGAGCTTCTTACCGTGGTCAGAACTCCATCAACAGTGAACATATACACAGCTTCTTACCATGTTTAGAACTGCATAATCAGAGAGCATATACACAGCTTCTTACCATGGTTAGAACTGCATAATCAGAGAGCATATACACAGCTTCTTAACCGTGTTAGATCTGCATCATCCGCAAACATATGCAGAGATTCTTACCATGGCTTGAGCTGCATTATCAGCGAACATATTCCTACTATGCTTAGAAGTGCATCATCAGTGAACATCTACACCGCTTCTTACCATGGTTATAACTGCATCAGCAGAGAACATATACACAGCTACTTACCATGGTTAGAATTGCATTTTCAGTGAATATATACACAGCTTCTTACTAAGGTTGAAATGCATTATCAGTGAATATATACACAGATTCTTACCATGGTTAGAACTGCATCATCAGAGAACATATACACAGCTACTTACCATGGTTAGAACTGTATCATCAGTGAACATCTACACAGCTTTTAACCAGGCTTAGAATTGCATCATCAGTGAACATATACACTGCTTATTACCGTGGTTAAAACTGCATACTCAGAGAGCATATAAACAGCTTCTTAACATTGTTAGAACTGCATCATCAGCAAACATATACTCAGCTTCTTACCATTGTTAGAACTGCATCATCAGTGAACATATTCACAGCTTCTTGCCATGGTTAGAACTACATCATCAGTGAACATATACACAGCATATTACCATGGTTAGAAATGTATCATCCTAGAAAGTATACACAGCTTCTTTCCATGGGTACAACTGAATCATCAGTGGACTATACACAGCTTCTTACCATGTTTGAACTGCATCATCAGTGAATGTATAGACAGCTTCTTACCAGGGATAGAACTGCGTCATCAGTGAACATATACACAGCATATTTCCATGGTTAGAATTGCATTATCAGAGAAGATATATACAGCATCTTACCATGGTTAGAACTGCATCATCAGTGAACACTTACACACTTTGTGCCTTGGTTTGAACTGCATCATCAGAGAACATATACTCAGCTTCTTACCATGGTTAGAACTGCATCATCAGCGAACATAAACACAGCTTTTAACCATGGTTAGAACTGCATTATCAGTAAATATATACACATCTTCTTACTATGGTTGAAATGCATCATCAGTGAATATATACACAGATTCTTACCATGGTTAGAACTGCATTATCAGTAAATATATACACATCTTCTTACTATGGTTGAAATGCATCATCAGTGAGTATGTACATAGCTTCTTACCATCGTTGAACTGCATCATCAGTGATCATATACATAGCTTTTCTGCCATGGTTAGAACTGCATAATCAGAGAACATATCCTCAGCTTCTTACCATGGTTAGAACTGCATTATCATGGAATGTACAGACAGCTTCTTACCATGGTTAGAAGTGCATCATCAGTGAACATATACACAACTTATTACTATGGTTAGAACTGAAACATCAGTGAACATATACACAGCTTTTTACCATGGTTAAAACTGCATCATCAACAAACATATACACAGCTTCTTATCCTGGTCAGAACTGCATCATCAGCGAACATATACACAGCTTTTTACCATGGTTAGAACTGCATCATCAACGAACATATACACAGCTTCTTATCCTGGTCAGAACTGCATCATCAGTGAACATATACACAGCTCCTTACCATGGTTAGAACTGCATCAGTGAAGATATACAAAGATTCTTACCATGGTTAGGAAAGCATCATCAACAAACATATACACAGCTTTTTACCATGGTTAGAACTGAATCATTAGTGAACATATTCAAAACTTCTTACCATGGCTTGAACTGCATCATCAGCAATCTTATTTTTACTATGGTAAGAACTGCATCATCAGTGAACATATTCACAGCTTCTTGCCATGGTTAGAACTACATCACCAGCGAATATATACAAAGCTTCTTACCATAGTTAGAACTACATCATCAGTGAATATATACACAGCATATTACCATGGTTAGAAGTGTATCATCAGAGAAAGTATATACAGCTTTTTTCCATGGTTAAAACTATATCAAGAGTGAACGTATACACAGCTTCTTACCATGTTTAGAACTGTATAATCAGTGAATGTATAGACAGCTTCTTACCAGGGATAGAACTGTGTCATCAGTGAACATATACACAGCATATTTCCAAGGTTAGAACTGCATTATCAGAGAAAATATACACAGCTTCTTGCCATGGTTAGAACTGTATCATCAGCGAAAATATACACAGCTTCTTACCATGGTTAGAACTGCACCCTCAGTGAACATATACACAGATTTCTAACAGGGTTAGAACTCCTTTATCAGTGAACATATACACAGCTTCTTACCTTGGTTAGAAATGCAGCATCACTGAACATGTATATAGCTTCTTACCATGATTAGAACTGCATCATCAGTGAAGATTTACACAGATTTTTACCATGGTTAGAAATGCGTCATCAGCAGATATATACACAGCATTTTCATGGTTAGAACTACATTATCAGTAAACATATACACAACCTTTTACCATGGTTAGAATTGCATCATTAGTGCACATATTCACAGCTTCTTTCCACGGCTTGAACTGCATCATCAGCAATCATATTTTTACTATGGTAAGAACTGCATCATCAGTAGAAATATACAAAGCTTCTTACCGTGGTCAGAACTGCATCAACAGTGAACATATACACAGCTTCTTACCATGGCTTGAGCTTCATCATCAGTGAACATATACACAGCTTATTACCATGGTTAGAACTGTATAATCAGAGAGCATATGCAAAGCTTCTTAACAGGTTTACAACTGCGTCATCAGCAAACATATACACAGCTTTTTATCATGGTTAGAACTGCACCATTAGTGCACATATTCACAGTTTCTTACCACGGCTTGAACTGCATCCTCAGCAATCATATTTTTACTATGGTAAGAACTGCTTCATCAGTAGAAATATACAAAGCTTCTTACCATGGTCAGAACTGCATCAACAGCAAGCATATACACAACTTCTTACCATGTATAGAACTGCATCATCAGAGATCATATACATAGCTTCCTACCATGGTTAGAACTGCATCTGCAATGTACATATATGTAGCTTTTTACCATGGTTAGAAGTGTATCATCACAGAATGTAAATGCAGCTTTTTATCATGGTTAAAACTCCATAATCAGAGAGTATATACACAGCTTCTTAACCATGTTAGAACTGTATCATCAGCAAACATATACAGAGCTTCTTACCATGGCTTGAGCTGCATTATCAGCGAACATATTCCTACTATGGTTAGAACTGCATCATCAGCGAACATAGACACAGCTACTTACCATGGTAATAACTTTATCATCAGCGAAAATATATACATCTTTTTACCATGGCTAAAACTGCATCATCAGTGAACATATACACAGTTTCTTACCATGGTTAGAACTGTATCATCAATGAACATCTACACAGCTTTTAACCAGGCTTAGAACTGCATCATCAGGGAACATATACAGAGCTTCTTACCATGGTTAGAACTGCATTATCAGTGAACATATACACAGTTTATTACAATGGTTAAAACTGCATCATCAGATAGCATATACACAGCTTCTTAACATGGTTAGATCTGCATCATCAGTGAACATATTCATACTATAGTAAGAAATGCATCATCAGTGAACATATAGACAGCTTATTACCATGATTACAACTGCATCATCAGTGAACATATACACAGCTTTTTACCATGGTTAGAACTGCATTTTCAGTGAATATATACACAGATTCTTAACATGGTTAAACTGCATCATCAGCGAACATATACACAGATTCTTGCCATGGTTAGAACTGAATAATCAGTGAACATATACACAGCTTATTTCCATGATTTGAACTGCAGCATCAGTGAACATATACACAGCTTATTACTTTGGATAGAACTTCTACATCAGTGAACATACACCAAGCTTATTACCATGGTTATAACTGTATAATCAGTGAACATATACACAACTCATTAACATGGTTAGAAGTGCAGCATCAGTGAACAAATACACAGCATCTTACCCTGAAAACTGCATAGTCAGAGAGCATATACACAGATTCCTAACAGGGTTAGAACTGCTTTATCAGTGAACATATACACAGCTTCTTACCATGATTAGAACTGCATCATCAGTGAAGATTTACACAGAATTTTACCATGGTTAGAAATGCATCATCAGCAGATATATACACAGCTTTTTACCATGGTTAGAACTGCATAATCAGTGAACATATACACAGTTTCTTACTATGGTTAGAACTGTATCATCAGTGAACATCTACACAGCTTTTAACCAGGCTTAGAACTGCATCATCAGGGAACATATACACAGCTTATTACCATGGTTAAAACTGCATACTCAGAGAGCATATACACAGCTTCTTAACATTGTTAGAACTGCATCATCAGCAAACATATACACAGCTTCTTACCATGGTTAGAAATGCATCATCAGGGAACATATACACAGCTTATTACCGTGGTTAAAACTGCATACTCAGAGAGCATATACACAGCTTCTTAACATTGTTAGAACTCCATCATCAGCAAACATATACACAGCTTCTTACCATGGTTAGAACTCCATCATCAGAGAACATCTCCACAGCTAATTACCATGGTTTAGAACTGCATCATCAGCGAACATATACACAGCTTCTTAACATGGTTAGAACTACATCACCTGCGAACATATACATAGCTCCTTACCATGGTCAGAACTGCAGCATCAAGGAACATATACACAGCTTCATACCATGGTTAGAACTGCATCATCAGTGAACATATACACAGTGTCTTACCCTCGTAAGAGCTACATCATCAGCAAACATATACACAGCTTTTTACCATGGTTAGAACACCATCATCAGTGAACATGTACACAGCTTATTAGGTTCATAGGTTCATAGGTTCGTACTAGGCTATCTGCCCTAGGGCATTTATAAGCCTAGCCAGAGTGTGTGTGGCTTTCACCACCCCTTAGGATGAGAATACTACGCCCTTTTAGGGTTTAGTTTACTGTGCCTCTGTCTAGTAGTGACACAGAGATGACCCCCGGGGTAAACCTACGATCTCCCATCCACTCGTCAAGATTTATCTTGAATAGAGTCAGTGAGGATCTCTGCCTAACATGGACTGGGATTCTGTTCCAGAGTGTAGGGAGCCTCTGGGTTATGAATCTGCCCCTCCAGCACATCCTATTTATTTCTGTGTTGAGGTTTAAGTCTCTTGCTCTCGTGGCTCTGATGGATTTGGATTTTCTGAGGTGGAGCATGTCCATTAATTCCGGATTGGACATGGCCTTGTACGTCAGGCACAGCTCACCTCTGAGTAGGCGGTATGCGACTGAATAGAGCTGGAGTTTTTCAGTCGGGCAGCATATGACATATGTTTAAGACCCTTTATCCTCTTGGTGAGGAACTTTTAGGGTCTTTCCAACTGCTGCAGGTGTCGGGTGAGGTACATCCCAAATGGGGCATTGTACTCAATCATTGGCCTGATTAGAGAAGAGTACAGGGGCACAATGACCTCTCTTGATCTAGATGTGAAACCCTTCATGATAAGGTGGGCAGTATAGAAGGTTTTCCTAACCACTTTGGCAATGTGAGTGTTAAATGAGAGGTTACTGTCAACCTGGGTCCCTAGGTCCCTGATTACCTCTTCCGTACTTAATGGATTACCACCTATGTGGTAATTTGTCGGTACCTTGTTTTTCCCAAAGGGTATGAATATATATTTTTTGGCGTTCAGCTTAAGGCCATGGCTCTGGCACCAATTTTCCATTTCTATGAGGCCTCTCTGAAGGAAGTTTGTGTCTGCTGGAGTATCAATTATGGTGCCCAGTTTGCAGTCATCTGCGAACTTTGTCAGCCACAATCCTCCTATGTTTGCCTGTACCTCAGAAAAATAAATGCCGAACAAGAGGGGTCCCAGGACTGAGCCCTGTGGGACACCGCTTGTGATTGGCTTAGAGTCTGACATAGCTCCAGCAACTCTGACCCTGTGGGTTCTGTCCTTGAGCCAGTTTGCAACCCATCTTGTGACATATGGGTTTACATTTAAGCTGGTGAGTTTGTCTATGATGCCCAAGTAGGGTATTGTGTCAAAGGCTTTTGCAAGATCAAGGTAGGCTGTGTGAACTGCCTTACCCTCATCAATGGCCTTAGTGACTGTTTCAAAAATGTCGACCAAGTTCAAAAGGCAGGATCTGCCCTTGACAAAGCCAAATTGGGTAGGATCCAATGTCTGTAGGTCCCCAATGTCTTTGTTTATGAGTTCCATAAAGATCCTCTCCATAGCTTTGCAGACCAGGCTCATCAAGCTTATGGGGCGGTAATTTCCAGGGTCCGTAGAAGCACCGCCTTTGTGAAGTGGGACCACTGTTGCCGTACGCCACTCTTTGGGTACGTATCCTGTAGTAAGGCTAAGATTAAACAGCAGTCTTATGTGTGGGTTTAGTTCCTCTTGGAGTTCATGTAGCACACAGCCCAGGACACCATCCGGTCCCATTGATGCTGTGTTTTTAGCTTTAGACAGGGCGGCTCTCACCTGGGCATCTGAGATGTTAGGGAGGCTACACTCTGTTGGGATAGTTATTTCTCCTTTTGGGGGGGAGGGGGAGGAGAAATTTGCACTGAACCTGTCTGCCAGAATGTTGGCAATGTCAGTGGGTTCAGTGTATTTTGTGTCATTTGGACTAACTCTGAGCATATCTGGGAGTTTCCACCCAGGTTTCTAACATAGCTAAAGAAGGCCTTGTGATTGTCTTTTGTGTCTTTTGAGATTTTTCTCTCAAAGTTGGCCTTGGATGATTTTATGAGTGATCGTAGTTTTTTGCTAGTACTGATCAGAGATGCCTTCCCTTTTAGGGATTTTGCTCTGTCATGTAGTAGCTTCCTCCTCCTGTTGTAAAGTTTGTTTATGGCTGGGGTCCACCAGACCGGGAGCCTGCCTTTGGGGAAATGGGTCTTGGTTTTAATTGGGATTGCATGATCCATGCATTCTTGAAGGTGCCCATAGAAGGCATTTGCAAAGGATTCAACAGTATGGGTTGTGGTTTCCACTGGCCCAGGGGCCTTGAAGGATACCACTTCAGTCTTAAAAAGTGTGAAGTTGGCTTTTGAGAAGTTCTTACCATGGTTAGAAGTGTATCATCAGAGAACTTATACACACCTTCTTTCCATGGTTACAACTGCATCATTAGTGAACATATACACAACTTCTTAACATGATTAGAATTGAATCATTAGCGTACATATACACAGCTTCTTACCATGGTTAGAAGTGAATCATCAGCGGACATATACACAGCTTCTTACCATGTTTAGAACTGCTTCATCAGTGAACATATACACAACTTCTTACCATGGTTATAACTGCATCATCAGCAAACATATACACAGCTTCTTTCAATGGTTAGAACTGCTTCATCAGTGAACATATACGTAGCTTCTTACCATGGGTAGAAGTGCATCATCAGTGAACATATACACAGCTTCTTACCATATTTAGACCTGGATCATCAGTGAACATATGCACAGCTTTTTACCATTGTTAGAACTGCGTCATCATAGAGCATATATACAGCTTCTTACCAGGGTTAGAACTACATCATCAATGAAGATATACACAGATTCTTACCACCTATAAATTATCCAGCATCCATCTCCCTGTCCAGCACTAAAAAAAATTCTACATAACTGTGTTCCCAGTTGGTCCTTGCAATCCATTGACCAAAACTCCTGTCTATCTACCAACCTATCAAATCTGCTGGGCATTGTCTGTATTTGTACAAGGTTGCTAAGGCCAGGAACTCCTTACCTGTATCCATCAGGTCAATACCCTCCCTGCCCTCTTTCAAAACCAATCTGAAAGATTTCCTATCTAAAATCCAGCTCTGATCTTGCTGAAAACCAAGATAAATTATATCCCTTTTCATTCTGTATACCTCCTTACTCTCCCTTTTTCACTTACTTTCTCTTACTCTTCCCTAATGTTCTTTCTAAATTTATCATAAGCCTGTTTTTACCTCACTTCATATTGTGATTCCTGTTTGTATTAGACTAACTTACCTTTAATTTCTCTAAAAACTGTCTAAAAGTTCTCTAAATATTAAATGATTGTCAAATAACTTGTATTGATTCTTAACCGATGTATTTATATTATGTCGAATTTGTTATAATTATTTAAATTGCAGATTTTTTTTTTATTTCTGAAGACTATAAAATTATTGTTCTTAAAATGTTTTGTAATCATTTGGAGCTTTTCTCCTTGGACCTCTGTAGAAAATGGGCTTCTACCCAGTTGAACTTTCCCAATAATCAAATATCAATAAATACATTTTTTTAAACATCTTCATTAAACATGACATTTGTGAAAAAGTGATGCAAATACATTTACAGTAACAGAAACCATATCATAACAGCATTTCCTTTCCATCCATCCACAACCCCTTTTTCCTATTTTTGCACATGAGGTCGGGGTGTGACTTCACCAGTGATAATCACCTAGAGACGAGGCTTACACCGCCGGGTAGCTAGCCCTATCGCAAAACTTTTACATTACACACTCGTATGCACCCTCACAACTATGGTCAATTTGGTGTGTCCAATCCAACTACTGCATGTCTTTGGAATGTGGGAGAAAAATGGAGCACCCGGAGGAAACCCACGCAAACACTGGAAGGACACACATATGCCACACAGAAGGCACCCAAGCTGAGAATCAACCTGCCAAACCTCTTCCTGTGTGCAGACAACACTATCCACTGTGCAAGTTTCATTTATTCCAACATTATAGGTTCATATGTTCATAGATTAGTACTAGGCTAACTGCCCTTGTGGGCCATTTTAAGCCTAGCAAATTAAGCTATATGAGAATCAGACCCTGCACCTTGTGTCTGTAAGGCAAATATCTTAACAATTATGCCAACCTACCTGTCATTATATAAATTGATCAATTCTTGGCTTCCTTAAATTTCATTCCTCCTAACAAACACTATTTGGCATGTATTGTTCTCACAAACTCCAATTTGTTCCTTCCTTTTTCTAAAGTTCGCAGTTCCAGTTCTTTTATCTTCCTTGCAATCTGAACTTCTTTGGCTATATCTGGTTGATTTCCCTTTTCTACAAATTGCTTTTCTGTCATTTATTAAACTTACTATGCCTGGGCACATACTGACTAGTAGCTGAATTAATGAAGTAAGTGTTAAAGATGGAAGTGATCTCAAAGTAAATCTCTTTAAGAAGGGGGGGGGGGTGGAGGTGGATTTTTTCCTGGCTTAAGTAGTGTGTTTATGCAGGATAAGTAATGTGTTGGATGATATTGATTGTTATTAAGTAATGCATGGCAGAAAGATTTTTTCAGATAATTTTATTAAAAGTTTTAACTTGCTTTCTCATGGTGTAGTTTTATCCTGCTTGCATTATTTGGGTGTTTTTTCATTGTTTCCAAGCTTTATCTCCAATGGACATTATTTTTTCTTAATAGCTGATGATATCAAAGGAGCTGTGATACTTTTCACTTTTTTCTTGTGGTATACTTAAGAATTAAGGGATTAAAATATTTAGCTGTTTCATATAATGGAAGGGCTTTCAAGATATATAAGTTGCACTAGTTAAGTGAGAAAAACAGAAAGATAATTAGTGAAGTATCATATGAGCTGCTTCTGGGTCTTGTGCTGTTAAATTGCTTATTTCAGATATGACAGAATGTCTTAACAAAAGCATTAATCTTTTCAGCAAAAAAAAAAAAAAAAACATTAAGATATGAGCCATAATGGTCAGGGGAATAAGGGACCCTTAGATACTAATCAGATGGATAGAGATGTGAAAGCTAAGTTTCAAATAATATAATAAATGTGTTTTACATAAAGATGGAATATGCCAGAGGTGAAGGAGAGCACAGAACTGCTGATCATGCATACAAACAAGGATTAAGACACAGTTGTGGTGATTGCTGCAACTGAGCATAACTAAGTGCAGAATAACAAGGCAACATTCAAGGATAAACAGATGACAGGGTGCACACTTAGGGCAATAGACTTCATGGACGTATTCTTTTTTTTTTTTTTTTTTTTTTGCTATTAGTTTGATAGTGCTTTCAGTCATATCTAATGTTACTTTTTTTCCTTTCTAAATGCTAATTATGCATGTTTAGCTCTTTAATATCTGGGGAAGGTATGCTGTTCCTCAAGTAGTTTTTTGATAAAATAGGAATCAAAAAGTCTGTTTCCCAATTTCTTGTGTTTACTCAAGAAGTATTCCCTGACTACAGTGAGATCACATTCCCCCTCGGAGTTAAATTATTTATTTATTTATTTATTTATTTATATTTGTTGACCGGGAGTGTCCGACTGGACGTAGGTCCATTTTCAGCAGAGGCCCGGGGAGAAAAACTCCACAGTTAAAATAAACAGACAGTAGTTACATTGGATTACATAGCGATTAACAATTTACATAGCAATTACTTACAACATATTTACAGATGAAGAACATAGTACATCAGTAGACAACTAGAACCTATATCTGTGAAGTACATAACAGACATTAACAAATGTTACAATAAGAAGTTCCTGCTGTATAATAAGTACTAGACTTATGAGCATCTGAGCTTGCTATAATCAAGGTAGTTAGTGGAGTGTAAAGAAAGGTAGTGGTTGGATGGGGTGGGTGATATTAGAGTGGGAGTTGCAAGGGCATAGCCAGCATGTTTTTAGGTGCACTTTTAGTAAAGTTTTGAAGTGGGTGCATGATGATATGGAGGTAATTGTGGGTGGGAGGGAGTTCCATAATTTCACTATGGTGCAAGAGGATAGTGCTTCACCAGCACAATTATTGACTTTAGTGATCTGCGAGTGATTTTTATTGCTGGATCTTAGTGGTCTGGTCGTGTGATAGGGTTGGAGTATATTCTGGAGGGATGGGACATTTAGTGGATGGTTTACTAGTTTGTGGGCGACTGAGAGTTGATACCATTGAAGGAGGTGAGGGAGTTCAAGCCAGCCCAGTTCAGCAAGTGAGAGACAGTGGTGACTACGGTAGGATGCCCCTGTGGCGAATTTGGCGATTTTGTTGTAGCAGGTCTCTAGCTTGTTTAGATTGCATTGCCTTAGGTTGGTATATATCGGAGAGGCATAAAGTAGGGTGGAGATAAGGTGGGAATTTGCTATTGAAATCCTTGCTGCTTTGGTGAGAAGTTGCTTATTTCTGTATAACGCTCCTAGTTTTTTGTGGACTTTTTTTTATGGTCATGGATATGTGAATGTCAAATTTTAGTTCATTGTCTATTTCCACTCCTAGCAATTTGGTGTGTTCAGTTAGGTATATAGTGGTGTTGTCTTTTGCTGTGATGTTAAAGTGAGAGTTGTTTTGAGTATGTTTGGTGGGTTGGAAGATGAGTAGTTTAGTTTTGTTTGGGTTGAGTATTAATTGGGCATCGGATAACCAAGTTTCAACAGAGGAAAAGGCTTCCTGTGTGACTTTTTGCAGTTTGGGTAGGGACTGGGCTGAGCAGATGATGGTTGAGTCATCTGCGTATTGTATGAGTGTGCCATGTTTGGTGGCAGAGGCTAGATTATTGGTGAAAACAAAGAAGAGTAGGGGTCCAAGGATGGATCCTTGGGGAACTCCTATGGAGACAGGTAGTTGGGGAGATATGTCATTCTGCCATACAATGGATTGTTGGTGGTCAGACAGGTAACTCTGAAAGCAGTTGGTGACTGATTGTGAGAAGGATAGGTTATTGAGGACAGTGATAAGTTGTTTGTGCGGGACCATGTCAAATGCTTTAGATAGGTCTAGGAAAGTAGCAGAGGAGAGATAGCCATTGTTTTTATGCTGAAGGATAGTGTTAGTAAAGGAGAGTAAGGCAGTGGTGGTGCTATGGTTTGGTCGGAAACCGTGCTGAGTATTGGAAAGGAGGTTGTTAGTAAGGAGGTAGTCTGAGACCTGAGAGTGTATACATCTCTCTAGTATTTTGGAGAGAGGAGAGAGAATAGCTATGGGGCGGTAATTGGTTAGTTCTGTGGAGGGTCCACCTTTGTGGAGGGGAATTATATGTGATACTTTCCACAGTGTGAGAACGTAACTTTCTGACAGAGATCGGTTAATCAAGATGGAAACTGGGTAGGCCAGAGCATGAGCTGCGATTTGTAGGTATTCACATGGGAGGTTGTCTGCTACTAATTTGGTGGGCTTAAGTTTAGTTAAGAGTTTTTTTATGTTGGAGGTAGGTACAGGAGAAAAAGAGAAGGCAGTGGGGAGATTATTTTTTGAAGGTGTGGGTTGGAGGGGAGGGGGGTTGTGCTGTTTAGCTAGTGATAGTATGGTTTGTGTGAAGTGTGTGTTGAATGAGGTAGCAATATTTTCTGAGGAGTGAGGGATGTAAGAAGGAGGGGTACTGACTTTACCTGGGTGGAGGATGGAGTTTATGGAGGACCAGAATTGTTTGGGGCTGTGTTGGGAGGAGTCTAGGGCAGACTGGTAGTATTGGAATTTGTCCTGTTTTATTAGCTTTTTGACTCTATTGCGTAGTTCTAGGAATTTCTGTCTAGTTGAGGGGGTTTTGGTTTTGCGCCAGTGCTCCCAGGCTTTATCCCTGTTTTTCATTTCTGACTTAGTGGATTTCTGTAGCCATGGGGAGGGTTGTACTTTATTTCTGGAAAGTCTTATGGGGGCATGGCAATTAAGGATGCTAAGGAAGGTAGTATTAAAAAATTCAACTGCGTCATCAAGACTGAGGTAGTTTAGAGGATGCCAGTTACATTCTTTGAGGGATGAGATGAATGTGAGTGGGTTAAAGTTTAGTTTTTTACGTATTTGATGGTAGATGACAGGTTTAGATGTTTCTCCTGCCCCACAGTGTCTTGCATTTGCAATGTTTTAATATCTAGAGATTTAAGAGTTTAAAGGCATGCAGGAAAAATGTTGCTTTTATCTGTTTTCTTAAACCATTTGTAACACTGGCCGTTTTTTCCAGAAAAAAGTGCATCTAATTAATTTTCAGTTATACCACTGCTAAGGGAGACCTACTGTTCCTCAAGCAGGTTTCCTGTGAAATGCAACTGCCAAATCTTCTTTGTCATGTTTTAATAAAAAATGCTAAGTACATGAGCTCACATGTAGTGAGATCAGTAGGATTAGGAATAAAAACGTTGATTCATTCCCCTAATGTTGTGCACTCTCTAAGTTAATGCATTTAGAGAAGTAGGGGTGTGTTTTTTATTTATTTTGTTAAACTGAACTGTAATGCGGGCATTTTTTCTATGGCAGTTACAATGAAAAAAATTGTTAATGTTTAGCCATATATACTAAAACAATGGACACCAGATAAATATGTGCCCCTTTTGATAAGTCTAGACTGTATCTCATATATGATAAATACCTTACTTCAAAGTCTAATGCAGATACATGACAATCATAGTTTAAATACCTTACTTTGTATTCTAATGTCGATACATGCCAATCATAGTATAAATACCTTACATCATAGTCTAATGCAGATGCATGGCAATCATAGTACTGGAAAAAGTCTGAGTGTCCTAACGATGGACTATGACTAAACAATGAATTTGAGTATAAAAGATAACAAAGAGGGATTCTGAAAAAAGTGGAAATTATGAAAAGTAACAAAGGAAGTAGAAGGGACATTGGTTACCCCAACTTTTTTCAAGAACTGAGGATATTCCGTATCACATGAAAGCATAGTTAAAACGTGGAATGAGTTAAAAGAGGGAGGTGATAGGTTGCAATCAAACTTTTGTATCCAAAATGGCAAGATGTAAATAGATAATGTAGTGGGCCTGGGAAGGAACTACAGACAAATGTCTGCTGCAGATAGTGGGGACACTATATATGGAAAGTTAGATTTATTCAACCTACAAGAGTATGCATGCTTATAGCAGGTGTTTTCTAAATCCATTTGCAAAGCAAAACATTCTAGGCAGTTTCCTTTTTTCAGCTTCCCATAAAGTCATAAACCAGATAAATTTTTGCCCCTTTTGATATGTCTAGACTGTATCTCATATATGATAAATACCTTACTTCAAAGTCTAATGCAGATACATGACAATCATAGTTTAAATACCTTACTTTGAAATCTAATGTAGATACATGCCAATCATAGTATAAATACCTTACATCATAGTCTAATGCAGATACATGGCAATCATAGTACTGGAAAAAGTCTGAGTGTCCTTCTAAATTATATTACATAATCAAGCTAACCTATAAACACAAAAATTAATTATGGAGAGTGAATATATTTTTTTATCTGTAAGTAACTGCACTGCACCCCACCTGGTAGCATCAATTATACCACTGCAAAGCAACTACTTTCAAACATTATTTCAAAGAAATTTGAAACCAGACTATGGAAAGTTATGTGGCCAAACATTTGTAATACATGTTAACAAACATACATAAGAGTATGCTTTATCTAGACTCCTCATGAAGCACATTTATAGCCTGACTCAGTGTTTGAAAATGCTGTCATAGCTTGCTTCTCTACCCTTAATTTTTACTTACAGTTAAATAAATCTGGATGATATGTAGTCTGACCTTTTTTCATTCTCCATTACCCCCCCCCCCCCATCTACATCTTATATATGACCTCTCCCACCTCACATCATCTAACAAACTCACTCCAAATGCTGCAGTTTAGCACACATTTTCAACTAATCCTGTCCCCCTTGCCTACTTCCCTAGCTTAAACTACAGGGCGTAACAGCAAACATGTCTGTGAGGCAAAACACCACATCTCAATGTTTACTATGAAACTGACAATCAAATGTCAGAGCTGATACATTTAGATGTCTTGTATGAAAGAGAACAAAGACAATTATATGAATCAATATTTGGAAGTACTTTGCTGAGAAGTTAACTGACTTTAAGAAATTTATTCAGGAAGATGTGAAAGTAACAGCTGAAGGAAGGAATGCATGTTGGAAGTGATCATATGCATCATTACTGTGAATCTTATAACTGTCCAATTAAAATTAGAAAGAATAGGGTATATACTAAATCTTAAATTATGACATGTCAGAATATTCTGCTTAGAGTTAATATAAATAAAAGCAGCAGAAGGTGAACCCTCCTCTACAAAATGCTTGGAAGGTGTAACAATTTCTTTCTTCAGTGTTTCCATTCTGAATTGCAGTTCTTGTTGTTGAAGTGTCGGAACTTGCATTAGCAGGTCTCATACTTATAATCAGGAGGCTGATAGAAGTTATTAGGAATGACTAGCCAGAGCAAATATCTTTACTTCACTGAAGTATTCAGCTGTACTATCTTTGTTCAGATGATACATCATCTGTGCAAGGACAGATACTCAAAGATGATAAAATCATCAATTCTAGTTATATGAGAAAATCATTTCTTCAAAAAATACATGAGTAACATCCTGGTGTAGTTAAATATAAAGAAAGAATATGCAATATTCTACCTTACCCTGCAGTATCACCAAATTTTGAAAATGTGGTTCAAAATTACATTGTGAATTCTGTGCTGCTGTTAAAATAAAAATGTTTTCCTATGAAATACCAGAGCTACCATGGAACAAGGTAGAAGTCAATTTCTTCCAATACAAAGGTAACTATTAGTTACTTTATTTATTTATTTGTGTTTGTTTACTAGGAATACCTGACTGGAGGCAATGCCTATTTTCAGTGGAGGTCTGGACAGAGAAGCTCCAAGAAAGAGTAGATAGGTTCATAGGTTCATAGGTAGGTACTAGGCTATTGGCCCTAGGGCCTATCTGAGCCTAACCAAAAGGTACCCTGGCTTTCGCCACCCAAGAAAATAATTTTCCTGTGCCACTGTCGAACAGAGCCACAGAAGTGATCCCAGGGGTGAATTTCCTATCTCCCATCCAGTCATCAAGATTTTTCTTGAAGAGTGCTAATGAGGAGCTTTGTTTGATATAGATAGGTAGTTTGTTCCAGAGTATGGGAAGTCTCTGGGCCAGGAATCTATCCCTCCAGCATGTTCTGTTTATTGTGGTGACAGGGTTTAGGTCCCTAGAGCGTGTAGCTCATAGGGATTGTGATTTCTTTAAGTGGAGCATGTCTAAAAGCTCTGGGTTTGACATAGCTTTGTGTGTTAGGCAGAGTTTGCCTCTGAGTAGGTGATATGCGATGGAGTAAAACTGCAGTTTTTTGAGACGGTCTGCATAGGGCATCTGTTTGAGGCCAGTAATCCTCTTTGTGAGGGATTTCTGTGGCCTTTCCAGTTGTTGTAGATGTTTTGTAAGGTACATACCAAAAGGAGCATTGTGCTCTATAATGGGTCTAATGAGTGACGAGTAGAGGGGAGCAATGATCTCTTTTCCTGGATGAGAAACCTTTTGTGATGAAAAATAGGAAATTCACCCCAGGGATCTCTTCTGTGGCTCTGCTCAACAGTGGCACAGGAAAATAATTTTCTTGGGTGGCAAAAGCCAGGGTACCTTTTTGGCTGGGCTTGTATAGGCCCCAGGGCTGATAGCCTAGTATCTACCTATGAACCCTTGAGGTGTGCTATGTTGAAGGATTTCCTGACTACTGTGGCGATGTGATTATCAAAGGAGAGACTACTGTCCACCTGTGTCCCAAGGTCTCTTATCACACTTTCGGTGTTAAGTAGACTACCACCTATGTGGTAGTTCATGGGTACAGAGTTTTTACAAAAGGGATGACAATGCACTTTTTGGCATTGAGCTTGAGGCCATGGCTTTGACACCAGGCATCTGTCGCAGTGAGGCCCTTTTGTAGGATGTCCACATCTTTTGGAGTTTTGATTATGGCTCCTAGTTTGCAGTCATCTGCGAACTTCGTTAGCCAAAGACCTTCTGTGCTAGCCTGTACTTCAGAGTAGTAGAAACCAAACAGGAGAGGACCTAGGACTGAACCCTGTGGTACTCCACTAGTCACTAGTCTGAAGTTGGATTTGGAGTCTGCTACTTTCACAGTGTGGGTTCTGTCAGTGAGCCAGTTGGCAACCCATCTTGTGACATAGGGATTTATACCTATTTTAGTGAGTTTATCTATAATTCCAGAGTGGGGGATGGTGTTGAAAGCCTTGGCGAGATCTAGATAGGCTGTGTGAACCACCTTACCCTCATCTACGGCTTTGGTGACTGCTTCAAAGAAGTCTATCAGGTTTAGGAGACATGATCTGCCTTTTACAAACCTGAACTGGATGGGGTCCTGAGTTTGGAGATTGCCAATGTCATTGTTTATAAGTTCCATGATGATATGTTCCATAGCCTTGCAGACCAAGCTCATTTGGCTAATGGGGCGGTAGTTTCCGGGGTCTGTGGTGGCTCCCCCTTTGTGGAGTGGGATAACCGTCACTGTGTGCCATTCAGTGGGCACATAGCCTGAGGTGAGGCTATGATTGAACATGGGACTTAGGTGGGGTGCCAATTCGTTCTGTAGTTCATGTAGAACACAGCCTGGGATGTTGTCAGGTCCCATGGATGCTGTGTTCTTGGCTTTGGATAGTGTGTTTTTTACCTGTGCAGCCGTAATTACAGGAACTTTGCATTCTTCTGGTATAGAGATGGCCCCTTTAGGGGATGACAGGGGGGTAAAGTTAGCACTGAACCTATCTGCCAGGATGTTGGCAATATCAGTTGGTTCTGTATATTTAGTGCCATTGTGCTGTAACTCAGAGCAGATCTGAGTGTTGCCATTGAGATTCTTGACATAGCTATAGAATGCTTTGTGATTGTCTTTAGAGTCAGTGGTGATTTTGTTTTCATAACTAGATTTGGAGGATTTTATGAGGGATCTCAGCTTCTTACTGAGGCTGACCAGGGAGTTTCTCCAATCATGGGTTTTGCTCTTTTTTTGCAACAGTTTCTTTCTTATGTTGTAGAGTTTGTTTATGGCAGGGGACCACCCGATTGGCTTCCTTTTTTGGAGGATAGCATCTTGGTTCTTTTAGGGATTGCACGATCCATGCACTCATGTAAGTGCTTATAAAGGGCATTTGTGTAGGATTCAGCAGTCATACCTCTATCGTCCGTCAGCGTGGGTGTCGTGAAGTTTGCCACTTCTGTCTTAAGAAGCGTGAAGTTGGCTTTAGAGAAATTTTTTAGTGTGGTTACCCTAATGGGGGGTGGGGGTGGGATGTGGATGTCTAGGGTGATTAGCTTGCGGTCGGATCTGACCAACAAGGAATTGACCTCTGGTGTGGAGCACCGGTTGCCCATGTTGATAATAACCAGGTCTAGGATATTGCTGCCCCTGGTGGGGGTGTGGATAAGTTGATCCAAGGCATTGGAATTTACGAATTCCAGAAAACGTTGAGCACAAGAGTTGGTACATGAGTAGTTGTCCCAGGTACTGGTGGGGTAGTTGAAATCACCCATTATTAGGGTGTTAGGTTGTACCCTAATATTTTCCAGTGTATCAAGAAATGAGGAGTGGGAATCCTGGGGCATGGTGGGGGATCTGTAGCAAGCTACAATTTGGATTGCGGTCTTGCCCTGAGTTAGTTGCACTTGGATAATTTCGGATGCATTATGCTAAGCAACTAGCCTGGAGGTGTGGATATCCTCAATGAATATGGACATGCCTCCACCTTTAGTGTTTCGGTCCAGGTTAGGTGGCCGAAAGGTGTGGCATGAATTACAACCTGGTAATGCAGGGGTACTCTCTGGAGCCTTGAACCAGGTCTCTGTCACTGCACAGATGTTGATGTTCTCCATTTTAAGGAGTGCCTTGAGTGAGTGCATTTTGAGGTTTAGACTTCTAGCATTGAGTAGCAATAACCCTCAGATTCTTCTTGCTTGTACCTGTTACGGTGGTGAATTTGTCATTTGAACCTAGCCTAAAAAAGGCACTATAGGGGTGGCTAGAGCCTTAGCCAGTATCCGGAATCCCAGGGGTGACAGGTGCAGGCCATCTCTGGCAAAGCTTCGTGGTTTGTTGGTCATGTCATCCCAGGCAGACAGATACTGGATCCCCTTAGAATGACACCAGAAGCTTAGCCAGTTGTTGAAGTAAATCATTTTGTCCTTGTACTGTGGAATCATCCTGGGTGATGGCAGGATGCTACTCAGGGCTAGGGTCATACCTGCCTGGACTACAAGATCAGATAGCTCCTCCATGTCCCTTTCCATGTAGTCCAGGGAGGTACGTCTCAGGTCATACTCACCAACTTGGACAATGACAGAGTCATATTTGTACTTGTTGTCGTGTGACCTGAGTGCATGCGTTATGTGGCGGATCCTGGCACCTGACAGGCAGCTGACAGTAACTTTATCCTTGTTTAGCCTGGTGAGTGGAACATCAGTGTGCCTGACTATAGAGTCACCTATGACTAGAGTGTTGGGTACGTTGTTATGCCTTATGGGCTGTGGTTGAGTGGCACACTGAGTTTGTGGGCTATGTGTCATTTGGGTTTTGTTGGGGGGGGTGGAGGTTGCTTGTGTTAATGCTTTGGAGGTCTCTGCTGCTTGGGCAGGATTTTACTGAGAGCCTCCACGAATGTAGGTGTGTGTTTTGTGTTTCTATGTGTGTGTGTTTTGGTGCTGTAGGTTTTCAGGGACTATGTGCTGAGTGTGGTGTGGTGCAAGTGTTTACCCTCTCCTCTTGACTGTCTAGTCCAGTCTTAGGTGAAGAGAGCTTTGCTTCCTGTTTGGCTATATAAGTGCATCTCTCACAGGTTGTAGTGTTGGGTGATAGGAGGAGAGGGTTGTCTGTGTACATGAGGCAATTGCTGCATTGCCCCAAGATGCCCAGATTCATCAGGTAGACAGGAGAAAACTCCGGGAGCTGACCCTTAGACATGCCTGGATAGGTGCTTACTTGTTACGTACTAGAAACTGTTGAGTGCTGTAGTACTTTGTAGCTTATTTAGTGCTTACAATAAGTTCTGAACAAGTGCTGAGCTCAAAGAAACAGAGAGTGCTGAAACTAAAAAACTGGCTTGTTCTAAGAAACAAAATTAAGCTAGAAGGCTTCCCTCCAAACAGAAAGGCTTGGGGGCTTAGAAGCCCACAAATAGTCCTGGACACAGCAAATCTGTATCCAGACTAGACTACCCACAGAAAAGGCAGGAAACAAGCTTAGAATTTTTTTTTTTTTAAGTGGAAAGAGAGAAAGGAGGATCAGAAACTAAGCTGATTGGCTTTCTCAAATGTTCTCCCTGTATTAGGTAGAATGAGGTAATGACACTAGACTGGGAGGATGGTCCCAGATCAAATTTACAGTAGGGGCAGGCAACTGCAAAGCAACCAACTATAAGAACAGCATACCAATAGGGAGGGAGACAATATAAAAATTCTAAACCAGGTCTAAAGAAATATGTACACTACTCAAGTTCATTAAAATTGAATAAACAGGAAAATATCACACAAAGATATTAAGGGTAGTAGTTTCTAAGAAATAATATTGATGCATATTAACTCATTACCTCTAATTTAGCTTCCAATGGACAGAGCCCAAGCGTTTTGATAGAATCAAAGTATGCCCTGGCATTTCAACGAAATGTTCATATCTGTGAAATCACAGAGGTTACTAAAGAAGTGACAATGGCAAACTACTACCACTGTAAGATATTTTGTGGAGAAGATTCTTTAGATTCTAGGTCTTAAACTGGATTTGATAAGTTACAGTAAACACAGAACTATTAAGTTTGCAATGTTTTACAAACAGCTTACAATATTACAGCAACCCCTCAAGTTATGCACATACTGTCAGCAGCAATTTGTTCATCCAGCTGCCAGCTTTTATATGAGGCTATGCAATTCTGCCTGAGCTATTTGACGATTGAGACGTTTAGAAAAAAAACATGACATTTTTGACAATCTAAATAAATATTATATGAACATCAATTAATCTCTCTTTAACCTCACTCGGCAGAGAGGCAGAGGTCAAATATCAATACAGCTGTGTTTGCCATCATGAATGCTTTAAGATGAAGTATTCTAATTCCTTGTATATAACATAGTTTTGGAATTATTAAGCCAAATATGAATGCACAAGCAACATTTGACACCTAGAGGCATCAGTAAAATATAACTGCAGGAACACCTGGAAGCATCATTTGGCTGTAATGAGCTACAGAACATCTTTGAAGCAGGAAATTATTAGTATAAATGTAAGAATATCACTAAGCATCAGTGGACATCAGAATTTGGTACCTAAACTAATGTAGTATGCATTTATAATCATACTGATTTGTAAGCAAATAAAAGAAGAGAAGTGCCTATGTTTCTCATGGAGGGAGTGCAACCAATTCAGTTTAGTAAGACAAATAGCCTGTTGGGAAGAGAATGGTTTAATAAGTAAGAGAAGAAAATCATGAGAATTTTGGGTATTTTAACCAGGTGATTTGCAAATTCTAGCATGATCTACATGGAGTTTGTGTTTAGCCTTAAAAGAAAGGAGATCGTTTGCTGTTCCATAATTTAGCTATGCTTACTGAGTATAAGCAGTCAAATGTCAGTTGCAAATATATATGTTTGTGTGTCAGAAAGCGCAATATTTTTAGATGAAAACACAAATTAACACATATTTTACATTTGGTCAAAAACTACCAAGTAAAACAAAAAAAAATGTTTTCATTCAAATGTTTGAACAGTAAAGTTTTGAACACTTGAATGAGTGGCTCCACTGTTTGAAAATTACCTTTTCAAACATTTCCGCTGTTTATGTGCTTGACATAGTGTTACACTGGAACTGGGAATTTACCCTTTCCCCACTGTAGCATGATCTAGGAGTTGGTATATATAATTAGCAGGGAGTATGAGGGTCTCAGCAAAAAAAAATGTTTTTTTTCGAATTAATGTGACACAATTTCATGTGCATTCAAATCTTTGCAGTTCGAACAGTTTTAGCACTGTGTCAGAAATTCGAAGTTTTGATACTTCGAACATTTGACATAGACTCATATCGCTCTGTCTCTCAATATAGATAGATAGATGGATAGATAGATAGATAGAAAGACAGATAGATAGATATACACATACACATCAGCTCTAAGATCACGCAACAGTGGGGAAAGGAAAAAAGATTTCCTTACACCACTGTTGAATGATCTTGCAGTAAAATCTACTGCGCATGGTAGTAAAATGTTAGGCAAAATGAGATTCAGCCTAAAAAGGCAACCAATCCAACTCTCTTTCTGACAAAAACAAATGTAACTACTTTATACACACACAGATAGACATATACAAATACATTACTACACTGTTGAGCACGATGGTTGCTCTGAGGTAAGATTTCATTCCAACTCTCCTGGGATCTGTGTGCAGTCCTCACCTTTGCATACTGTTTCCATCATGTTTGCTTTTCTCCCCTGTTCTTTGTGTGTGTGTGTGTGTGTGTGTGTGTGTGTGTGTGTGTGTGTGTGTGTGTGTGTGTGTGTGTGTGTGTGTGTGCATGCACATTCTTTCTTCATTTTCCCCTTACCTCACTAAACACATGCTGGCTGACTTTTAATCTAGAGAACCTATATATATATATATATATATATATATATATATATATATATATATATATATCACACTTTGACTTCCCTTGCCACCAGTGTCATGATTGAAATGGCCTATGACAGACTGCTTCATTTACTTGATTAAGAAATGAACTTAAGTGTAAGCTGAGGAATACAGCTGCACTGTGATATGTATATTTATAGTATACATTGACTGATGTGGCTACATATGTGGTTTGGATGTTGACAGTTTACTTCCATGTAGTTTCTACTAACAGGGTACAATATGGCATGGTAGGTAAGTATATGGTTCTATTTAGAACACTCATGCAGCTCGTGATGGGTTTTTTTCCCTGTTCAGCATGGGTTTGCATGTACAGTGAGATTATCCTTCCTTATTCAATAGTATGTTTTAATGTTTAGATGTCTGCTGCTATTCATGCCCATTCTGCTGCTGTTAGTATGAACTCACACATCTTAGCACATAGGGTACCACTATGCTATTACTTCAATACAATGACCATGAATGCATCCATTGGTGCAGTCTGTCTTTGCATATGAAGGCAGAATTACAGCAGACACTAAAAACAATCACAAAGCCTTCTATAGTTGTATCAAGAACCTCCACAGCAATACCCAGATTTGCTCTGAGTTACTGCACAATGGTACATCCTATACCGAGCCAACAGATATTGCCAACATACTAGATGACAGATTCAGTGCCAACGTTACCCCTCTCTCCCCTATAAAGGACCAATCACAATACCGGAAGAATGCCAGGCACTCAGCATTATTGCAGCACAGGTTAAAGCTGCACCCATGACCAGAAAGGCTCATCCAGACTCTGCTACACTTTGCTGTGAAGGAAAGGTTAGTTTGCTGTTATTTTTGTATTTCTGTATTGCCTTTCTATATTTTGAATACTGTAGTTTGTTTTCTTTATCTTGTGTTTTGCTTGCATTCTGTTTTAACAGCATATTAAAACTTCAAAAGAGACCACAGCTCTCTCTGTTCTGAGTCAGGCAGAATTTTTTCCCTCCCTCCCTCCCATTTAAGTTGTCTTGTTAAATACCACTGTCTTTCTAGTTGCCCGCCTCTTATGTTAATCTGACCATATATCTCATTTCTCTCTACTTTCACTGGCTTATGTGAGTAATCACAAAACCATCACTTTTGAAATCCCACTGCTTCAATTATTTAAATTTATTGGCCATCCTACAGTATTTCATAGTACCAAAATACAAAAGTAACCACCCTTTCAGTCCATCTTGCTGTTTTAAAAATAGTAACTCTCCACTAAACCTTAACTTTTAAACAGGTAAAACTCAAGTTACCTACTTTCATATCTAACTTCTCTAGTGCACACTGCAGAGTGCATTCTTTTCAATCTTACCTTTAAGCATCCCTGTTACTAGCACTTTCTCTAATACCTAAAAGATCATCTCTACTTGACTCCAAGTAGACTTTTCTCTATCTGTTAAACCTAGCACTTGCTCCTACAGTACTTATTACCTTGATACGGCACTCTTATAGATAGCACCCCAAAAGGCAAACCCCCATTTCTCGGTCACCCACATCCCCGGAATCTCTTTTAAAGTTTTTGTCTAGTTCTTCTAGCATGTCGAGGATCAGTTGCTAGTGTCCTCTCCTGCTCAGCTGGTGAACCTGGGAATATTGAGGCAATGTTACAATTGCCTCATGTACACTGAACAACCCTCTCCTCCTCCCACAAAACACAAATACATGCGAGAGATGCAACTATACGGCCAAACTGGAGGCTGAGCTCTCTCAACATAGGACTGGCAAGACCAGTCAGGAGGAGAAGGTTACCACACACACTATAGACCCAGTCTCACATAGTACCATCACAACCTCAAATCATACACATAAACACACAAAGACATACTCGGCGGCTCTGATCAAAAATCTACCAAAACAGCAGAGACCACCAAAGCAGACACCCAAACAACCACCACCTCAGAACACAACACCTGCAACACATAGACCTCACAGTCAGAGTGTCAAACAGTCACAGCCCTTAAGGCCAAACACAATGTCAGACACACTAGTCATTGGTGACTCCATAGTCAGACACACTGATGTCCCGCTCACCAGACTGAGTAAGGAGAAGGTCACAGTAAGCTACCTGTCGGGCGCTAGAATCCGCCACATAATGCAAGCACTCAGGTCTCTCAACAGCAGGTACAAATACGACTCAGTCATTGTCCACGCTGGTGTAAACGACCTGAGACGTACCTCCTTGGACTACATGAAAAGAGACATTGAGGAGCTCTCTGATTATGTAGCCCAGGCAGGTATGACCCTGACCTTGAGCAGTATCCTACCTTCACCAAGAATGATGCCACAATACAGAGATAAGATGATCAGCTTTAACAATTGGCTTAAACTCTGGTGTCATTCAAAGGGGATCCAATGTCTGTCTGCCTGGGATGACATGCTGGACAAGCCACGCTGCTGCAGGGACGGCTTGCACCTGTCACCCTGGGATTCGGATATTGGCAAAGGCTCTTGCCACCCCATAGTGCCTTTTTAGGCAAGGCTCAAATTCTAAACCTACCACCCTAGAACACAAAAAGGAAAAAACTAAGGGTAATGCTGCTCAATGCCAGAAGTCTAAATCTCAAAATGCACGCACTCGAGGCCCTTCTCAGTATGGAGAACATCGATGTCTGTGCAGTGACAGAAACCTGGTTCAAGGCTCCTGAGAGCACCCCAGCACTATCAGGTTTTACCTCTTATCATGCGTTCCGGCCCCAAAATCCGGACAATACCAAGAAAGGAGGGGGAGTATCCATATTCATCAAAGACACCCACACCTCAAGACTGGTGGCAACGCACGATGCATCGGAGACCATCCAGGTGCAATTAACCATAGGCAAGACTGCTCTGCAAATTGTAGCATGTTACAGGCCACCCTCACAAACTCAGGAACCTCACATGGCCTTCCTGAAAACACTAGAGGGGATAAATGTATCACCAAACACCATCATACTAGGTGACTTCAATTACCCTAATATAGACTGGGAACACTACTCAAGCCCAAACACCCTAGCCCAAAAGTTCCTGGAATTCATAAACTCAAATGCCATGGAACAACTAGTCACCATCCCCACAAGAGGAGAAAACATACTTGATCTCATCATCACGAACATGGGAGCACAATGTTCAACACCGAAGTATACCCCTCACTGGTGAGATCAGATCACAAACTAATCTCGCTGGACTTCCTCATCCCACCCCCATCTCGAAATAAAAAGACCACAGTAAAGAACTTCTCGAAAGCCAACTTCACACTTCTAAAGACTAGTGTGGTCTCCTTTAAGGCCCCGAGCGGCGGAAAACAGTACTCAAGCCGCTGAATCACTTACAAATGCCTTCTACCAGCACCTGCAGGACTGCATGGATAAGGCAATCCCAAGCAAAACAAAGACTCTTTGTACAAAGGCAAGCGTCCAGTCTGGTGGACCCCAGCCATAAACAAACTCTACAACAAAAGGAGGAAGCTACTACAAGATAGAGCAAAATCCTTAAAAGGTAAGACACCCTTGATCACTATAAGTAAAAAACTAAGAGCTCTCATAAAATCATCCAAAGCAAATTTTGAGAGAAAAATAGCTAAAGACTCAAAAGACAATCATAAGGCCTTCTTTAGCTATGTTAGAAACCTGGGAGGAAACTCCCAGATATGCTCAGAACTAGTTCAAAATGATGTGAAGATTACTGATCCTACAGACATTGCCAACATACTGGCTGACAGGTTCAGTGCAAACTTCTCCCCTCCCCAAAAGGAGAGATATATACCAAGCGATTGCAGCCCCCAAACATCTCCAATGCCCAAGTGAGAACTGCTCTCTCCAAAGCAAAAACACAGCATCCATGGGACCTGATGGTGTCCCCGGCTGTGTGCTCCACGAACTCAACGAGGAATTAAACCCACAGCTAGGACAGCTGTTTAATCATAGTCTTACCTCTGGATACGCACTCCAGGAGTGGCGCACTGCAACTGTGGTCCCACTTCACAAAGGCGGTGCCTCCACCGACCCTGGAAATTACCGCCCATTAGCTTGACAAGCCTTACCTGCAAAGCCATGGAGAGGATCATAATGGACCTCATAAATAAAAACATAGGGAATTTGCAGACTTTGGATCCATCCCAGTTTGGCTTTGTCAAAGGCAGATCATGCCTTCTAAACTTGGTTGACTTTTGAAACAGTCACCAAAGCCATTGATGAGGAAAGGCAGTCCATACAGCCTACCTCGATCTGGCGAAGGCCTTCGATACAATACCCCACTCGGGTATCATTGAAAAACTCATCAGCTTAAATGTTAACCCATACATCACAAGATGGGTTGCAAACTGGCTGAGTGACAGAACCCACAGAGTCAGAGTTGCTGGCGCCATGTCAGACTCAAAGCCTGTCACAAGTGGTGTACCACAGGGCTCAGTCCTGGGCCCACTCTTGTTTGGCATCTACTTTTCCGAAGTACAAGCAAACACAGGAGGGTTATGGCTGACAAAGTTTGCAGATGACTGCAAACTGGGTGCCATAGTAGAAAACACATCTGACACAGATATCCTTCAGAAGGGTCTCACAGAAATGGATAACTGGTGCCAGAGCCATGGCCTAAAGTTAAATGCCAAAAAATGCATAGTCATACCCTTCGGGAAAAACAAGGTTACCCCTAGCTACCAAATAGGTGGCAATCCACTGAGCACAGAAGAAGTTATCAGGGACCTGGGGACCCAGGTTGATAGTAGTCTGTCATTCGACACCCATGTAGCTAAAGTAGTTAGGAAGACCTTCTACATTGCCCACCTTATCATGAAGGGATTCTCATCTAGATCAAGGGAGGTCATAGTCTCCCTATACTCATCACTCATCAGACCAATGATTGAGTACAATGCCCCATTCGGAATGTATCTGACCCGACACTTGCAGCAGCTGGAGAGGCCACAAAAGTTCCTCACCAAAAGGATAAAGGGTCTCAAACATCTGTCCTATGCTGCCCGACTGAAAGATCTCCAGCTCTATTCAGTCGCTTACCGCTTGCTCAGAGGTGACCTTTGCCTAACATACAAGGCCATGTCAAACCCAGATTTGATGAATATGCTTCACCTCAAAAAATCTAGATCCGTCAGAGCCACAAGGGCGGGAGACTTAAACCTCGACACGGCTATTAATAGGACGTGCTGGAGGGATAGATTCATCACCCAAAGACTCCCTATGCTGTGGAATAAAATCCTGGTATATGTGAGGCAGAGCACCTCGCTGGCCTTGTTCAAGAGAAATCTTGACCAATGGATGGGAGATCGCAGATATACCCCAGGGATTACCTCAGTGTCACTGCTCAACAGAGGCACAGCAAAATAATGGATATAGTTCCCCATACTAAAGGGGTGGCGTAAGCCACAAAACTATGGGCTAGGCTTGTAAATGCCCTCGGGCAGATAGCCTAGTATGAACCTATGAACCTATGAACCTAAGAATACAGCTTCCATGGGACCCGATAATATCCTTGGTTGTGTTCTACATGAACTATAAAGTGGACTGGCACCATATCTCTGCATCCTGTTCAGTCACAGCCTCACCTCAGGCTTTGTCCCTACTAAATGGTGCACTGTTACAGTCATCCCTCTCCATAAAGGGGGAGCAACTACAGACCCTGGGAATTATTGCCCCATTAGTCTGACAAATCTGATATGTAAAGCTATCATCATTAACATTAGATCATTAACAAAGATATAGGAAATCTCCAAACTCTGGACCCCACACAGTTTGGCTTTGTGAAAAGGAGATCATGCCTGCTCAACATGGTTAACTTCTTTGAGTCAGTCACCAGGGCTATAGATGAAGGTAAGGTAGTGCATACAGCCTACTTCTATCTAACCAAAACCTTTGATAGCATTCCTCACTTGGGAATTATTGATAAACTCACCAAACTAGGCATCAACGCCTATATCACTAGGTTGGTTGCAAATTGGCTCACAGATAGAACACACAGTTTGAAAGTAGCAAACTCCAAGTCAGACTGCCGACCAGTCATGAGTGCAGTCCCACAGGGATCAGACCTGGGTCATCTCCTGTTCAGCATCTACTTCTCAGAAATCCAGGCCAACATAAAGAGACCTTGGCTGACCAAGTTCACAGATGACTGCAAGCTGGGAGCCATTATTAACTCCCCAAGTGATGCAGACATCCTACAGAAAGGCCTCACTGAGACCAATGACTGGTGTTGAAACCATGGCCTTAAGCTTAATGCCAAAATATGCATCGTCATCCCCTTTGGGAAAAGCTCAGTTCCCACTAATTACCACATCGATGACAGTCCACTGAACACTGAAGGTGTTATAAGAGATCTGGGGACACAGGTTGACAGCGACCTCTCCTTTGACCACCACATTGCCACTGTGGTCAGAAAGTCCTTCTATGCGGCACATCTCATTACCAAGGATTTTACATCCATGAAGAAAGAGGTGATCATCTCTCTCTCTCTACTCTTCCCTCATTAGACCAGTCATTGAGTATAATGCCCCATTTAGCATGTACCTCAATAGACACCTGCAACAGCTGGAGAGGCCACAGAAGTACCTCACAAAGAGCATCTTAGGCATTAAACACATCCTACATGGACAGACTCAAAAGACTCCAGATATTCCCTGTCTCATATCGCATACTAAGAGGCGATCTCTGCTTGACTTACAAAGCCATATCTGACCCAGCTCTGTTAGAAATGTTACATCTAAAGAAATCCCAATCCCTCTGCACCACATTCTCCAGAGACCTCAACCTCATTACCGCAATCAACAGAACATGCTGGAGGGGCAGGTTCTTCACCCAGAGACTGCACATGCTATGGAATAGACTTCCTATACATGTCAAGCAGAGCACCTCGCTGTCTCTCTTCAAGAGAAATCTTAATGAGCAGATGGGTAATAGAAAGTTCACCCCAGGGATCACTCAAGTGGCTCTATTTGATAGAAGCACTGGGAGCTAACGTAGGGTGGCACGATGCCAGGGTAATCCTATGAGGTATGCTTGTAAAGGCTCCAGGGCCATTAGCCTAGTACACACCTATGAACCTACGAGCCTATATATTGTGAGTCATCTATGATGTTTCGATATGTTTTTATGAGGTAGTGTTGGTTGTTATGCTTATGTCACTCTTGTCTATGCATGAATATTCATCAAATATGTCCTTCACCATATATCTTCTGCAATTCCCAAACATCTGCATGTCAGAGCCATACAACTATTTTTATTTTTTGGAAACAACTCTTACATGGTTGGTGCTACCAATATATTACCTACAGCTTATATCTGCTTAGCTATCTGTATGCATGTTGCTACTTGAACCATAGCTATTGCCTTTTTTTTTAACTTCCTTTCCTGAGCTGTAATGAAGAACTGAGTTGACTTAGCACATTCTTGATAATTTTTTTCAATTTAGTTTGCCTTTGCAATGGCATGAATTATAAAACAACGTCATCTATATTGCTTGATGGTTATCTGGTGTGCTTTGTGTGTTATAGCTGTCCTGTTTCCTTCTGTTTATCTCATCACTGCTTGTCTGTAGGCTGCCCTTATTCTGTATCATTAAAAGCCATCAATACCATCAGGGTTTGGCATCCTATAGCAGACCTCTGAGACCTATCATCATACATGTGGCTTGCTTAATCATAGCACAGCACTTTGCTGTTCACGTAACCTTCAAATGTACAACAAATGTCTACTTAACAATATTTTTATCTCTTTAAAACAAAGAAAAATGGATAGTGTGTTATTTATACAAACTACATATAATCTGGCATTGTGTGTTATAGCTGACCTCTGTTTCTTTTTGTTTATCTCATCACTGCTTGTCTGTAGGCTGCCCTTATTCTGTATCATTAAAAGCCATCAATACCATCAGGGTTTGGCATCCTATAGCAGACCTCTGAGACCTATCGTCATACATGTGGCTTGCTTAATCATAGCATAGCACTTTGCTGTTCACGTAACCTTCAAATGTACAACAAATGTCTACTAAACAATATTTTTATCTCTTTAAAACAAAGAAAAATGGATAGAATGTGTTATTTATACAAACTACATATAATCTGGCTTTGTGTGTTATAGCTGTCCTCTGTTTCCTTTTGTTTATCTTATCACTGCTTGGCTGTAGGCTACCCTTATTCTGTATCATTAAAAGCCATCAATACCATCGGGGTTTGGCAATCTGTAGCAGACCTCTAAGACCTATCATCATACATGTGGCTTGCTTAATCATAGCACAGCACTTTGCTGTTCATGTAACCTTCAAATGTGCAAGAAATGTCTGCTTAACAATATTTTTATCTCTTTGAAACAAAGAAAAATGGATCAAGGGTGCTATTTATATAAACTACATATAATCTGGCCCGGATGCAGGTTAAACATTTGATTCCTTTTGGTAACTACCACTGGACCATTAGCATCCACAGTAGCTACCATCACTCTACACAGATAGTACTTCAAGTACCACCTCATTCCAAATCAACACACGCTGAACACCTGCCTCACATGACCTTTGCTAACTTATGCCTAGCAGCACCACAGTTTTTTTGAAAATGCACCTTTGCAATATTGTAACATATCTTTGGTGAACATTCATTACATTTCAGAGGGTTAGTTATGTTCCTTTGAGGATCAGTCCTAACTATCATTCTTGCTAATCCAACAAAGTGACCTCAATCTGCCATTTTGTTCAATGCCTTACTTCTGAACTTTTTGGAGTAAAATATGCATTTATTCTCATCCCTTCATAATTATTCATGCCCCATTCTCTAACTTTCATGGTTTTTACACTATAGACTATTTCCTACAGAAAGCATTATTTTCTAATGTATCTGGATGATAGAACTACATGCAGGAAATTGTATCCATATTTTAAGCTGTAGAAAAAAATGTGTATTACTTCTGCTCCACTTGGGAGATATCTTATATTCAGCAAAGAATGGATGCTTCACATTTACACAGAATAACAAAAAATAAAATAGGGACAAATCACTGAATAAAATAATTTGCTTTGTGCAGGCTGAGAAAAACACTACCAGAAACTGACTTTGTTTTACTGGCATTATCAAGGTGAATCCTTTCACAATTATTATATTTTTTAGACAAACAAGTTGTTTACAGTGAATCCATCAGCACTTTTTAAATATCACATTACAGCTTCTGAACAAAATTGAATACCTTCAATACATGGATATGCAGTAGAAATTTAGCATCCTGGTAACAAAAGAATTTCAAGGCTGAAGGTTTTGACCTCTAAGAAAGCTAATGCATTATCATTTTTAAGGCTAGCAATTAGTAGACCTAGACGGCTCAAAAACTAGCTATTTATTAAAACACACATATTTTGTTTGTCTGTTTTTTGCCTAGCTAAACAACTTTTAAATGATAAATCTTTAATATTTTTGAGTCTGTAAAATAAACTCCAGTACAAGTTATTGACTGTCTCTGCTGCATTTGAATGTTTGCAGTTTGAATTTTCAGCCAAAACTTTGCCATATATATTTTTGGATACCACTAAGCTTATTAGTTCTAGCTCAAATGAGTTTCCTTCCAGACGTTAATGTTTAAAGTCCATTCTGCATTAGTAAAAGCTGTCAGTATCATATTATTTATCAATCGCTTAATCTATATCTAATACCTGAATGTTAGCCCTTACCATTGCAATTACTGATGCAGGTAATCTAAACAGCTAAACATAGACAAAAACTCTGTTGTTTTCCTTTGATATCATACCTGCCTTACTGGACCATAACACCTTGGCTTCAACACATTAATGTTACTAAAATGCCAGACAAGTGTGTGTGTTATGCACTTAATTTACACATTTCAACAAGTTACTCAGACATGATGTACTACTACTTGAATGCTATGACTTAAAGATTGATGTGATTGTAATGTATAATATACCATGTTTCTTGGTGACGTATCACAAACAAGTGACTGTACAACAATATTATTAACATATTTCAATATTTGGACACCATGCGTAAAGTGTGCTATACCTACATATATTCTCCCAACATCAAGTTATGTTGCCACTTGGCTCCTATATGACTATCTAGGTCACATATTTAGGTAACATATGTTTTGAACTCATATCTGTAATCCCAATATTCAGCTGTTCATGTATATATTCAGCCATTTGTTTGTGTGTGCATTGAACTGTAAAGGAAATGTAGTTCCCTATATTTATATTATGTATTTGTTACATATGCTGGATGAAAATCCAATCAAAATGTATTGCCTTTCAAAGAGTTTGCCACTATCAGTGTTTGATCATACACCATAAGTCCTATACAATCACCCAGGCTTCTTTTAAATAAACTAATGGCTGCCTTTTTCTAACTTGCAGAGAAAGACCATTCCACCACAGACCATTTCTGCAATGGAAATTTCTTTTTGTTAGGGAGGATTTATACACTGGAATCTCAACCAGATTTATAATCCTGATGTCCTAGTTGGTGATATTTAATTTCAAGTGACAAATTAACAGCACTATGATCCCCTGTTACTAATCTGTAATTACTTTTTTTCAGTCTATCCCTGTAATTTAACTTACTCATTCCCTAGTAACACTGTATTATTTACAGCTTTTTCATTTGCTTACTAAGTATATACAGGGGGACAATATTCAATTATTGGCCATAACAGTTTTTAAAGAGAGGAATTATAATGTTTTTTTCTCTGCTCAAAATTACTCAGTGAATTTATTTGATGACTCTATAGCTTTTCTTCATAACTTCCACCAAACGTGTGCCTAATGACAATTCTTTGTCAATCTTAAGTCTTTTATACAGTTGACTTCCTCTAAGATCATATTGTTTATTACATATCAGTAGCAGAGAGTTTTTCCCACCAAAATGAATCACCTAGATTTTTTTTAGTATTAAACTCCCTATTTTTACTTAGACTAGGCCGCCGAGTTATCTGAATATTGATACAGACACTACTGATTGTTTAAGCTGGTAACTGTTGAATCTACCTTCATATTGTCTACAAGCTTGCTAACCCCGATATCATTTTGCAGAGCAAGGTCTGACAAGAAGATAGTAAACAGTACAGGACTCAATACCAGCCCCTGTGGTACCCCAGTAACAGCTCTTTTTGGATGTATTCAAGCATTTGTTCATGTATACATAGAATTTTGTTAAAATTGTAGTGAATATTGCTAAATATTAATAGTAGGCTAGTATTCACTTATTTGTGCATTCAATCAAATTGTAGCTGTAACTGAATAATTGTTTTCTGGCTGGAGATTCCTCCCAGGCCCCCTCTTAAAATTGGCAGCACCAAACAGAGACAACCTACTCAACAAAGCATATACACATAAGTAGATACATATCAATGTATGATGTTACACATGCTAAAATTGCTTTTGTATATGCCCTGTCTAGAATTATGATTCATAAAATGCAATGATGTTAGTGATCCCAGTACTCCTGAGTTTAAAAAAAGCATGGGGAAGGACATGTTGTATTGCAGAGGTCTGAGCCATGTACACTCACTGTTTCACTAACTCTTGCCAATAAAGTGCTTTTTTTGTATTTGCACTTACGTTACCTAACTAATCTAGTCATAAAGAGATGTTTTCTACATTGCATGATACTCTTTCTGCATTTTATTTTCTGCTTTGATAAAGTCTGCATTTTATTTTATGCATTGGAAAAATCTGTTTGGCCTGCTATGCTGGACATCTTGGATTAAGCACTGATTGATCTAAGTGAAAATTAGACTAACTGCTGTGGTTCCTGGGTAGCATAGATCCAGTGGGCTTCAGCTTTCACTTGTTGTTCATTGGTTCTTTTGTTTTCCTGTTTAATACTTCCTGTGCAGAATGCAGCACATCCTTGTGTTTATGATAAGACTACAGAGGCTTGCATCATGCTCACTCATTGTTTGGCTAACTATTAGATTATAAAACTGGAGAATAAGCTTGCCAAGTACTTCTTTCTGTCTGCACTTAGGTTGTCTTACTATTCTAGCCATTTAGTAATTTCTTCTGCATTGCTTGATACTGTGTTTATACTTTATTTTCTGGTTTGAGTAAATCTGCATTTAATTTTCTGCCATCTTGGATTATTTAATGATTGCTCTAAGTGAGATTTATTTATTTATTTATTTTTATTTTACATTTGTTGACTGGGCTGATCTAACTGGAATACAAATCCATTTTTCAGTAGAGGCCCAGGGAGAAAAGCTCCAACACAAACACAATATATACAGTAAAAGATGTCACAATTCAGAGAAATATAACAGTAGTTAAAAAGTTCTAAACAGTTTCAGCCATACAGACTTGATGCAGTTGTCATTACAAGAGTACATGGCTCATGATGAGGAGATAAGAAAAACAAAAATATAACAAAATAGTTGTGTACTTGTGCAAGAAGAATAAAATAGCATAATAAAGTTGTTTACTTATACAATGTACCATGTGATACAGTGAAATACAAGATTTATAGGAAACAGCAAGAGGATGTCAGTAGATAGAACATACTCATATTAGAAGCAGACAACACATAGGAAATAGGAAAAAAAAGTTAGTCAGGGTTAGTACAAGGGCATAACCGATGAGTACTGAGAAATTGTTTTAGTTTCTGTTTAAAAAGTGTTATAGAGGACAGAGATAGGAGTTCAGAGGGAAGTATGTTCCAATGTTTGCCAACAGAGTCAGAGAACAACGAATCTCCAGCTGAGTTGTTGGATTTGCTGGTAGTAATAAGTAGCTTATTAGAAGAGCGTAAATTCTTAAGATTGTTGTAGGGGGTTATGAGAGTAGTCAGTATAGGTGTATAGGTGGGGTAATACAGGCTCTTATTGATAATAGCAAGTTGGTGAAATAGTATCTGGTTTTGGAACTCTAGCCATCCTAATTGCTTTAGGTTGTTACAATGATGTGTTCTAAAAGGAGAACCTGTGGCAAATCTAGCAATACTATAATAGGAGGTAGCAAGTCTGTTGAGGTTGTTTTTTGAGAGATTGGTAAATATGGGTGAAGCATAGAGTAGGGTAGAGATTAAATGAGTTCTAGCTATAGCGGTTTTGGCTGAAGGAGTAAGAAAGGGTTTGATTCTGTAAAGGGATCCCAGTTTCTTATTTACTGTTTTTATAGTGATGTTAATATGAGTATCGAAGTTTAGGTTATTATCTATGGTTATTCCAAGAAGTTTCGTGGTTAGGTCAGGAGATATAAGAGTCCCGTTCTTGGATATAAGAGTGAAGTGAGGAGGGGTTGACCTGCGAGTAGGAGTAAAGAGTAGAAGTTTAGTTTTTTTAGAGTTAAGTAGGAAGCAACGGTTTAAAAACCATTGCTCAACTGTATTAAATGCTTTTTGTGTCAGGGACTGTAGCTCGGTAGGAGTTTTAGCTGAGCAAATAATGGTGGAGTCGTCTACATATTGAATGCAGGTTGCATGTGGAATTGCTAGGTGGAGGTCATTAGTGAAAATGGAAAATAACAGTGGGCCTAATATGGAGCCCTGGGGAACACCAAGGGAAATGGGGAGGTGAGAGGATGGATCGTTTTCCCTGTTGTCTTTTATCAAAGTAGGATTTGAACCATTTTATGGCTAGTGTATCAAGAGAAAGAGATTTAAGTATTTCTATAAGGAGATGGTGGTTAACCATGTCAAAAGCCTTAGATAAATCAATGAAGACAGATGAGGAAAAGAGTATTATTATTACGGTTTGAATTTATACAGTCTGTGTAGGAGAGTAGAGCTGTGGTGGTACTGTGGTTAGGTCTAAACCCATGTTGACTGTTGGCAAGTAGGTTATTTTCGATAAGATGGGTGAGTAGTTGCTTATGGACACATTTTTCCATAATTTTTGCCAGTGGAGAGAGTAGAGCTATTGGTCTATAGTTTGAAATGTCAATGGAGTTTCCGCCTTTATGAAGGGGGATGATGTGTGAGATTTTCCAGATAGATGGGATATATCCTTCGGTTATAGTTCTGTTTATTAGTATGGCAATGGGGAAGGCTATGGCTTTGGCTCCTTTTTGCAGGTATTCTGCAGGTAGATGGTCAGCATTTAGACTAATTACTATGGGTCCTGAATAGTTTAGAGACCTCAGACTTCAGATTACACTTGTATTTTATTGGTTCTTTAATTTCTTTATTAATATTCACTGTGCAGAGCTTTGCTGAGCACAGCCTCCTGGAGTTTTTATAAAGTGGGCAATGTGCACAAATAAATGTCCTCCTCTTATACTATTAGAAGGAACCTTCTTCTATCCTATCATGTCATCATGTGGAGATAGCAGAGTGATCCTCTTTCTATTGACAGCCTTATAGCATATTGCAACCAAAGGACGTTTAAATGAAATGACTCTATCTGTAAGAGGCATAGATACTTAAGGAACTGAAGAGACACCTTTTTCACCCAGTAGCATTCACTGTGTTATTCCCACCAACTCCTATGCAACATGCACATAATGTAAACACAAAACTGTGTTATGCAAATGCAGTTCAAAATCTAAATATAAACCTCTTAGAACTCTTACATTTAGGCATCATCTTAAACCCTCAAATAAAACTCCTGCACACTACCCAGTATCAACAGGTCTATAATAGCATATAGCACATTCTGACATTGCAGTAAACACAGCCAGTAAAAGGGGGTAACACAATCAGCATGCATATCATGCAACATCCTTGTAAAAGGTGACTCTGTAACTAAAGACACAGATGATCCATTCATCAGCCTATGAAAAGACAGACAGATGGTTAACATTCTGTCAGGTGCTAGGATCCACAATGTCACTATGGCCTCAAGTCACTTCAGCCCACATATGCATATGACCTGATCATTGTGCATGTGAAAGTGAATGACTAGAGATGCACCTCCTTGGATCATATGATGAGGGACATGATGGAGCTCTTAGAATTTACATCTGAAATTTGTGTGAAACTACTACTGAGCAGTGGTCTACCATCACCAAGAATGACAACTTAATACAAGCAAAAGATAATTGACTTTAGTCATTAGCTTAACTACTGGTGCCATTCTAAGGGGAACCATTTAAATATCAGCCTGAGAAGAAATGACTAACAACCCCAGCTGCTTTGCTAAGGATTGTCTGTATCCCTCTCATAGCAGATTTCATATATTGGCCAAGACATTTTCCTCCCAACAGTGCCATTGTTAGGCAAAGTAAGCCACCTCAAATTACCTTCATAGCCAATCAAAATCAAAACGATATTAAGTTGGCACTGCTCAATGCCAGAAGAATTAACGAAAAGTTGTACTCCATGCAGAGATTCCTAATCCTGGAAAGTATAGACATGTGTAGTTAATGAAGTATGATTTCAGAATAGTGAAAGCACCCCCACCGTTCAGAGATTTAATGTTTATGACTCCTTCATACTCACTGCCAATTTAGAAGTTGTAGTTGCAGGAGGCCTATCTGTATTGGTAAGAAACCATTTCACCTCCTGACTCAAAATACATGACAATGAACTTGAACACCTCCACAGCTTTCTCACCATAATCAAAACCCAGTACAGCATCATTGCCAACTAACATATCCCATCCCATGACCCCAGTGAACCATGAGGTGTATCTAAACACACTGACATCCCTTACTATAAACAGCAACACTATACTCTTTGGTGACAACAACTACCATTCCATTCATTTTGGAGCCTATACCTCCACAAATAAATATGCACAAAGATTTCTGGACCTCTTTAATGCCAGCTACTTTGACAACTACTTCAATCCCCAATGAGGGGCTCATAAACATAGGATCTGGCTGTCAGCAATCTAGCACCCCCCCCCCCATGCTAAGCACCTATAGTTACTAAATCATTAGTCAGTTCTGACTACCATGCAGTAACACTTACCTTAGGTGCATGATCCAAGTTACTTCATAACCCCGCCATCTTCAGAGACTACTCCAAGGCAAATCTAATCCAGCTAAGTGACACCTGATAAAACTCAAACACCCTCTTCACCCTAATGATGCCACATCACGTGACCATTTTCATGGATACGTTATATGCCCATTTCCTGGTTTATTGAAACTTCAGGCCCCATAAGACATAAATATTGTGCAAAATTAAGAACAAACTCATTTGGTGCCATGTTAAGATTAACAAACTATACAATTAGATGACAAAACTAATAACCTAGAAAAGCAAAGTTACTATCCATTAACTAGAGGATAACTCAAAGAAGTCATTAATACAATGGCAGCAAAACCTCTCTTCTCTTCTGCCTGTTACAATAGGAGTGCCTCAAGGATCAATCCTGGGTCCTCTACTGTTTTCTATATATACTAACAAACTTCACACTGCAGCACAGCATGCTTCTATCATACAGTACACTGATGATTCTTCACTGATATGCACTGCATCATCTCAACACCAGCAAATAACACAAAACTAATTTTCAAAGGTTGAGACATGGCTATCTAATTCTCAACTAATCCTAAACCCGAACAAAACTCATCTTACGCTTTTTCAACCTACAAGGCACACTTTATCACTCCTTAATTTCAATATTCTATACTTAAACAATGTTGTCATCTCACCCATGACCCACACTAAGTTACTGGGAGTAGTCATCGATCGTAACTTAAGATTCGATATTCATATCACACAAACAATAAAAAAATACACAAAAAGCTGGGCACCCTTTACAGAAGCAACACTACCCCACTAAAAATACAAAAACAACTATCGCTCAAACATACCTCATCTCAACTCTGCTCTGTGCCTCACCAATCTGTAACCTAAAGAAATCTGACTAAGCCAAACTATAATCATGCTATAACAAAAGTGCCTGATTTGCCACAGACGCACCGTTTAGGGCACACCACTGCACAGCACTCAAGAAACTTAACTGGCTAGAACTTCCCCAACATCTACTCTACAACCAGCTTTCCACAGCCCCCATACAATTCTAAACCACACAGATAAGACCCCTCCCTCCAAAATCTCCTAATCCCTTACTCTCCTGACTGAGATTTGTGCTTAAAAAATAAAACCCTATAGACTGCAGTTAAAGCCAATAATTCTGCTGGTGACTCCCTCTATTCTAACTGTATAGCCAAAATCTGGAATAAATTCCCTTCTGACATAACTAACAGTACTAACCCACTCCATTTTAAAAAGATACGCAAAGCACATCTATGTAAATCTTGACTATGCTCATGCAATACCCCTGGATAAATAACAACTTTCCCCCAAAACATTCATAAACTATTTTCCTTTTCAGTTTCCTGGGTTATAAACACTGAACATCAATATTTGTACATCACTCACCAATGACCGAACCTCTACAATTTGTCGTCTGAAATGCATCTCTACTATTTGTAATCTTAATGTAACTTAGTGTATGGTATCTGTATACCCTTATGATCTGTATTAACACTGCTAATAATTGTGAACATTGGCATTGCTACTATTATTATTTATGCAAAAGTTTACTTTTTAGTACTGTTTTGTATAGAATATATATTGCTCCTATTTTTTATGTAAATTGTTTGACTTCTTTATGTACATGTTCTGACTTTTCACTAACTTGGAGCTTTTCTCTCTGGGCCTCCACTGAAAAAGGACTTGAGTCTAGTCGGACTTTCCCTCTTAACAAATGTAAAATAAAATCAAATAAATTAAAAAGAACACAGAAACAAAATTAAATCTTCAAAATGTAGGTATGAATTGAGAGTTGCCACATACATTAAGGTTAACTACAAATGATTCTTCAGCTATGTCAGGATCCTCAGAAGTAATTTATTTTATTTATTTAACATTTGTTTACCAGGAAAGTCCAACTTGGAATGAGCCAATTTTCAGCAGAGGCCTGGGGAGAAATTCTCCAGATGTGTGTCTTTATAACATGGGAGGAAACCGGAGTACCCGGAAGAAACCCACACGAATGCAGGGACGACATGCAGACTCTGCACAAAAGGCAACCCAGCCAAGAATCTAACTGGAGAGTCTCTTGGTGTGAGGTGCCAATGCAACTGCTGCACCACTGTGCCATCCAATGCCAAACAATGCGCAGAGTTAATACAAAATAACACCATATACTCATCTCCCTCAGGATACAGCCAATGGATTAGTGGACACATTCAGCTTAGACTTTATTCCACTCTCTCCTAATTATCCACAGCACATGCCTATGCTACCTCTGATCACTTCTGACCAAGTCGTAAATGCTTTCTTCAAGCTTAAGAACACTAACTCCATGTGTCCAGATAATGTGCCACACTATCTTTGTGTCAGCACCAGATATTAACCATCTCAGTTCTTATTACGTCTATTCAATCTCATCCTCTCCAATGGATTCACAGTAGAGATATGGAGAACTGCTAAAGTCATCCCACTTCATAAAGGGGGACTTACTACTAATTTATGATACTGTATATCTGTAAGTATCAGTGGCCTTGCATGTAAAGCAATGAAGCCTCGTCTTTATGGAACTTATTAAGAAAGACATAAGTCATCTTCAACCCTAGACCCAAACCAGTTTGAGTTGTTAAAGGCTGATCCTGTCTAATAAACCTGGTAGACTTTTCTGAAGTATTGGACTCTGGCAGATCAGATCACACCATGTACCTGGAGTTGGCCAAGGGCTTTGATGCCATTCCACATTTTGGCATCACTGATAAGCTAATCCAGCCAAATGTAAATTTCTATGTTACCTTCAAGATTGCAGACTGGTTCACTGACAGAACCCAGTCTATTAGTGATGGAGGCAAACTGTCATCCAGTTGAGTAATTCCAGTAGTATACCCCATATCTTGTGCTGAGACCATTCTTCTTTGGTATCTACTTTTCAGACATCAAGATCAACACTAAGGGCCTGTGACTGGTGGCATTTGCTGATGTTTACAATCTGGGAGCTCTCAAAAATACCCATACTAACCACTGAATTCTCCAGGAGGGCCTAGTATGCACTAAATCTAGGGCTTAGACCACAGCCTGATATTAAATGCCAAGAAATGTGACATTGTGACCTTTGGAAATTCAGATACCCATGATCCTATCACATTGGTAACATCCCCTTAAAATTGACTCAGCCATTTGGAACTTGGTTACTTTTCTTGACAATGAACTGTCCTTTTACTACTATGCTGCCATTGTTAAGAAGTCCTTCTACATAGCCAGATTAATCAGCAGTGGAATATCTTTTAGATCCAAGGAAGTCACCATCCCACTCTACTCCTCCCTTATCAGGCCAGTTATGGAGTATAATGCCCCCTCTGGTATGTATTTATCAAAGTACATGGGCCAGCTTGAGAGACCACAGTGTTCCATATTAAGACAATCAATCTCATGTCGATATTGGGCTACCCTGAACTCCTTAAATTGCTCTCACTCTTCTCATGTTCCTATTGACTTTTAGAGGGACCTCTATGTACAGAGCCTCAAAGAAGCCAGACCTAGGCATCCTCCTTCACAGCCACAAAACTAGTAACAGTCTAAATCATGTAACTAGTTCCAATCAAATTCATCCTGTTGGGGGTCTGGTATTACTTCATGCCAAAGTAAATTCAATGTTGGATCATGTGTTTTGGTTATAAATGAGTCAAGTGAATCAACAGCGTATTAACCTATGATTTATAAAATCAAATTTGAAAGAAGGTTATAAAGGTTTTGTTAGATAGATGCATGTACAGTCTATGGAATAATCACTAGAAAATCTCTAAACTCTTATCTCTGGTAGATGAGACAGTCTACATGTATATCTCACCTCTTGAAAACTAAGAAGCTAGTCATGCTGGTGTAATAGAATTTTGATTTAGGAGACATGCTCAGCCTTTAGCTCACTAGTAAATTATAAAATAAAGGCCTTGCTCTTAGAGACTGTTCCGTGCCTACGTGCACTTAAACATCATTGCATAGATTATATTTACAGAATGTCATTATGTAGACATGAAACATTTAAGAATAAACTTTATTTTATTACTCTCTAAATAAATTTGAACTTGAAAACTTAATGCAATTACATTTTGATAAATTACTAACCCAGTTAACAGTTTCTAAAGAGTAACTTTTAATCTAGGTTAAAATATATTTACAAGTATAACTAAAAAAAGTATTTACACTCTGAAATTCCAGATGCAGCCTTGATTTAATTACTCCCCTCTGTGGTTGACTCAAAGAACATAAATTACAATAACATTACTAAAAGCAAAAGAAGTACATTGTACTAGGAGATTAATGCATTACAGATGATATTAGCACATATCAGTATATTTAACCTTAACTATGGTACCTGTTATATGTGTGCTACACTTTTTTTTTTATTCTAAGTTAATCCTATAATTGATAACAGCTGTGAAACTAATCGACAGAGTGTTTTCTAGAGCTAACATCTGTTTTTGAGGATCAAACTTTTTAAATGTTTGACCTAAAATATAATTATGTTGCAGACAGTAATATTAAAGTTTATTAAGACCTAGACTTTTGTAATGGAAAAAAAATGAAACATGCTTTGTCTCACTGACAGTTTCCTTGAGTCATGACTTGCAAATGTCAATCTTATCATGTCCTCAAGAGGATGACAAATATGCTTCCGTTTTTCAGAACTTTGCTGGCTATATTCAGAACTTCAGATTGAACCTGTATAAAATGATTTATGGGATTTCTTATTTCTACATTATGGTCACCGTGGTTCTACATTATAGAATATGTATAACAATGCTGTTTTCTAGAATGTATCTTTATTACAGATTCATAGTTTCACATGTATATGCTAAGCTAACAGCCACCTGGGCCTTTATAAGCCTAGCCATACAATCCAACACAATTGTGTCTTTATGTATCAAGGGTATTTATTCGGAGGGCCGGTATATTAGTTAGGAAGTTTCTAGAGGTTATGTAGGGGGGTGTGTTACTAGGGATAACTAATGGAGAATCTTTATTTTGTTATTTATTTTCACCAGTGGCAGTCATTGCATTTCAACATGAAATAGAGGAGTTTCTCCTAATTTCACCACTCAGCTATCATGCACAAATAATGCACAAATGTATGCACCAGCTTCCCAGGCATTTGACAGTCATATCAATAGACTATGTGGTATCATCTAGTAGCATTAAATGCAATTTAACTGAAATGTGCATGCACATTTTTTGCCATGACACTGTATGATGCATGTACTAATATGGTCCTGTATAATCTGGTTGTAGAGATGGTCCCCTTTGACAAAATACTTTTCTTTCTTAAACATTTTTATTTTACTTTTTGTAATATTTCCCATGTTATTTTTTATTGTTTTACTTTTCATATACTTTTTTTATTAGATTATGAAATTGTATCTGTTATGTAGCTCAAAAAAGCTCTAAGTGATGTTACTGCTGCAGTCTAGAGCAGAACTGAAAATATCAACACAATTCATTGAAAGTGCACGGAGCTTGATTTAAATTGTACTTTTCCTTCATGCCTTTTTTAACTAAATTCTTTTAGTACTTTAATAAAAAGTTTGATATTTTATTCTACTGATTCTTTCATGCTTCTCTTAAATTTTATAAATTTTTGTGAACTTTATCAATGCTTGTCCTTTTGGCAACAAACTAATTTGTGATGATGCTAGGTCAACATATAGAGGAAAATTTAAGAAAGAATCAGCAAAAGGGACAATTTTTGATGAATCTGAGCGTCTTCCACATATTTATGAGACTTGTTTCATTACAATCGTAGATACAATGGACTCAAGAAGAAGTCATTAGTTAAAATGAATAGTTGGGGCTGGGTTGAATCCACTGGACTGTGTTTGTGCAAACGACCAAGGAAATCTCTCCAAACCACTAAAGTATCAAAAAGAACTTCTGAAATGATTTACCTTTACCAAGAAGGCTACTTCAACTGTTTGGTGTGAAACTTTGTCAAGGGAGTAGATGAACATTAAGGATTATGTTTGAGAACTTGGTAACACAAGGTAAACCTGATTTCATTTTATTTTGGGAGACACGGATACAATAAAAAAGCAATTTATACATTTAATCCAATAGAAATGTTTATAAAATATGGAAAAATGCAAAGGGGCTACCTCAATTAAGAATGTATACAAGTACAGACAAAGTAAATCAATGACATCTTCATGTTGTTCCCTGAAGAAAAAAGCAGTAAAATGTTATCTCCTCAAACTGACTGTAGAAGGATTGTCAAAGCAGCATATGACTGAAAGGGGAGTAAATTTTAAATAATAATAATTTCTGTAATCTAGAAATACATACATCAAATATGATGTAAGGAAGCTTCTCAAGCTCAGCGAATACATATCTATTGTCCACTAATTTAGCACAGCTAATAGCAGCAGCACTAAAAAGAGAACTAGCTCTTTTAGTCATATCAATGTGCAACCTAAAAGCAAGGATAAAGGACACTATAAAGTCATGTACAATTTGCAAGCATGCTTTCAAGAATACGAAAAAAAGGGTGTCATATTTAGATGATTTTTTTCACACTAAGACACTGATCTATGTGAATCAGTTGAATAAACTTTCCAGTTATCTCAAAGAATTCAGTTTGTCACTAGAAAGGTAACTGAAAAGAAATAACCATTAAAGGCTTAGGGAAAGGATAACCTCATAACAATCTCAGTCTGGCAGTAGAGAAACTTTCAGTCATGTGTGATCCAGCTAAAGCACTTTCATCATCTGTAACAAAATATACAGAGGACTGCATCCACACCCCTTCCACCCCCTACACGCACACGCACATGCACACGCACACACACACACACACACACACACACACACACATGCGCGCGCGCGTGCACACGCACACACACACACACATACACACACACACACACACACACACACACACACACACACACACACACACACACACACACACACGGCTACATAATAAGGCTTACTTCTGTTAAATATATCAGTTTAGCTGATGATTTACATTTACTTTTTAAAAATGCAGTTATGGCAGAGTTATAACATATGAATCACTGCAAACTCCCTTTAACAACTGAGAACTGAAAGTCAGTATGGTGCCCAAGATATAACTGTTGCAGTACCATGATGCTGAAACCTGAAATGCTATTGCAGCATAAAGAATCTGTTTGGATGAAGCTCAAAGGCCTAAACACCTGGAAGGAAGATATTAATGCAGAACTGTCACTTCGAGCAAAGCCTGCCTACCACAAACTATGGTGATGGGTGTAGCAGGAATTGTCTTTGCATGGACAATACGTTCATAGGTCCATAGGTTCTTAGGTTAGTACTAGGCTTACTACCCTTGTGGGCCATTTTAGGCCTAGCCAGTTTCCCTTTTTGTGCTTGAAATAACCTACCCCATTTCGTTATAGATTGGCCTTACTATCCTATGGACAATAATTATATATTACCCTTAATGAGAATTACTAGGATAATCAGAGAGGACCCTGCATGGGATAAAGCATTTAGTTGCTGCTTCTGTCTATTAGTAGTACAGGGAGCAGTCTTGGGGTAAAATTTCTGTTTCCATTTCATAAATCTAAGTTGCTCTTGAAAATGGATAGGGGTGAACTTTGTTTTATGTGGATGGGAAGTTTGTTCCATAGCAACTGTATCCTCTGCCAGGTATACCTGCCCCTCCAAACCATTCTGTTCAGGCTGCAGAACAGGTTTAGGTTCCTAAACTGAATATTGTTGATCCCATTTGACTTGCTGATGTGTGGTAAATACATCTGTAATGGATTGGTGAATGCCTTGTTTTGAGTTACTCCATCTAGGTCATGTTGTTTAGGTCTTGAATCTTTTTATTAAGGTATTTCTGTGGGCATTTCAGTTGTTGCATGTGTCTGGACAGGACAGATACATGTCAACTGGGACATTATCTTCAATAATTGGCTTAATGATGGTTGAGTAAAGGGGGACAATGACACCCCTAGACCTAGACAGAATACCTTTGTTTATGAGCTGTGTAATATAGAAGGGCTTATATATAAATATATTTATGTGTGTGTGTGTGTGTGTGTGTGTGTATATATATATATATATACACACACACACACACACACACACACACACACACACACACACACACACACACACACACACACACACACATATACATTACTGTGTATGTTTATTATGTATATTACAGGGAATACACTTTGATCATGGTAGTCTGACCCTTTGGAAAGTACATGTATTTGACCATCCTTTGGATGTACATTTATTTTCTGGCTGTTGACTTGAAGGACATTAAAATGTTCCTCTTCTTATTTTGTACATATTCAGCAACATATTATATCAATATTTGCTATCTCCTAGGATTTCCTTCACCCCCCCCCCGCACCACCTTAGTAATGGTTGCTAATCCTAACCCTAGGGCATCCCTTTCCCTCAACCTTAACTTTACACCTTGCTTTTATAAAAACCTTTCCATAATGCTGTCACTACACAAGACACAGTCCAATACTCAAGTATTCACAAACACACACAAACGATACTATATGTATCCCCTAACCTAACCCTGACCCTAACCTTAAAATACACAAACCCACACACAAACATACAACATCTATCTGTCCCTAGCCCTAACTCACATGCACAAACACTCTCATTCCTCCAACCTCACTTACCTGTCTTGACATTACACACCATTGACATTTCCACTGCTCAGCTATCTGTACAGTTAACATTAAACCGCCCCCCCCCCCGTGTGTTATTAAAGAAGTGTATTTGACAAAGCACAGGGGACCCCTATATATATATATATATATATATATATATATATATATATATGTATATATATATATATATATATATATATATATATATATATATATATATATACGTGTGTGTGTGTGTGTGTGTGTGTGTGTGTGTGTGTGTGTGTGTGTGTGTGCATGTGCCTGCACACGTGATGTGTGCGGGATCCTTTTATTTGGTTGAATTTCATTTGGTTGGCACCTAAAGAATTGAAACAGAATAGTAGAAAACTCATTTTTCTAATGGCTGGAAATTATTATGGGTATAATATCTTAGGGAATTATGTGATGTCATGGGAAACAGAATTAAATAAATAAGATGTGCTGCTTATACTTTTTTTTTCATAATTCAGATTGTGACATATTTGTGAGCTGAATCTTAAGCTCTGTTATTAATACACTGTGGAACTGCATTTATGAGATGTCAACAGTGACATTAGAACGGTACCTTTTTATGTAATATAAAAACTATGTTAAAGTCAATAACTCTCTTCTCCCAGGCAAAATGCAGTAGTTGGTTTAATAACTGCAGATACTTTCTGATTAGCTGTCTGCAATTGCAGAAAAGCCATAAACTTTGACTTAAAAGTCGTAAAAAGAATTGGCAAGTAAAGAAGTTCTTGAGCTTAATGCTGCAAAACAGCTAGTAACTAACAACATTTTGTAAAATCCTGTGTTTACTTCTCTGTATAACAAAATTGAAGTTCCTGTAGGAAAAAAATAATAAAATAAAGCATAATATTTTGCGCTGAAAGATGCAGTCAGCCCTGCTTAGCAATTAGGCTTCATATTGTTTCAATTAAAGACAGCCAGAGTGTGTATCTAGCTTACTTACAGGTTAAGTTTTCTACCAGTACATTTAATTATTCTTTTCTTTTCATTGTGAAAATTGTATTTAATTCTGCATATTTAACTTTTATCAGCACTATCTAAGTTCCTTATTGCCAAAGTAATGTTTTGATGTATTCACTTTTAAGATCTTGGAGATGGTAATAGCAGATCCAAACAGGAGTCACCACAGGAGATGGATTAAAAAAGTAGTATCTCTTTATTGAAGTACAAAACACAAGCGCTTTCACGTAGCAAAACTATGCTTCTTCAGGTGTATTTAAACACTGAAAACTGTATTCTTATATATGAAACATTTTGGCACGCATGGTATCAATGGTATGCTAGTTACTACTCAAAAGGAGGATATTATTTAGCATTGATGTGTGTCATCCTGCTGCTATCCAGCTCACATTGTCCCAATCACTCTTCACCTTACCATTTATGTTGATTTGTTCCTAGCTATAAATAGGGTGCTGGCAGTATTGCCTTGCCATGATGAAAGCTGCGAGGAAGTAGAGAAGTGCAACTGCCAGAGCTGTGAAATGTATGTGCATGTATCTTGTGTACGTGTATATGTGTGTCTGAAAATAGTTTCCTTGAAAAGCAGTTACCATGGGTAATAGACAGTAACGACACTGATATTCATTAAGAGAAAAAGATCTGAGGTGCTAGGCCAAAGACACAGGACAGTAAGTGGTCTAAGTGTAACAGACCTACTATGTGTTTGGATATTGCAGTCTCATACTCAAAGCAGCAATGCATGTTCCTTATACTGTATATTGTTTAGGCCATTTTCTATGTGGTGAACTGGTGAGTGAAACAGATTTGTGTGCATCTTTTCTAGTTTAACCTGTTGTGCATCAGTGGTGTAACTTGAGAGACCATCCTTCTAATGGCCACCAGACGAAATGTGGGCGGAGAAGTGTATTCAAGGACCATAGATCAGATTCCTCACATATGCAATGTGACATTTGTTTGGCAGTGGTGGGATTTTAACCCTGTCTGTCCCAGCTGGGTCACCATGATTAGAGACAGTGGTAAGGATCTTGGAGATTAACCTATTTAGCCTAAAGATACTTTGCCTATAAAGGTATGTGTATCTTTGCAGGCACATAGTAAATACACAGGGGTTTAGTTTTGCACTTAAGAATATTTACTGCCTTAAGAAAAAGGCAGTAAATGAGCTCCTCTGGCAACTATGTTAGGATGTCAATGTCACATACGAGCATGGAATACAAAATTTAAAGGATTCTGCATTCCAGCATGTTCAGGAAAGGCATGGTGGCAAATGCAGGCACACACCTTCTTGGCAGCCTAGCAGGTTTTATGGGCGTGCAGTATGTTGGCAAAGGCAATCCATTCCATCAAGAAAGGGCATCAAAACCCAAATGGAATTACAGAGACTGGCACTGGAGTTGAAGCATCTGGAACTTGGAAAAATTGAGAGAATGCAGGATCTGGAGGGGGAAGAGGGAGAGAAAGAGAGAGAAGGAGTACCAGCAGGCGAAAAAGGATCATCCTTCACCAAGGAAGGGGAAAGGTGAATCTTAGATGCTCACATCTGTACAAAGCTATCTCTTTAGTATACAGAAGGGATGCTTTTTGTAGATTTAGATGGGAATTTGAAAGAGTGTCTGGTCAACACCAAGCTGACCAAGAACAGTGGGTGAGCTTATTAACTTATCTGTTCATGGGTACAGAAATGTATGCCTTTTCTAATTTTAGCCATATAGATTATGCTAAACTTAAAGAATGTTTACCTGAATTCTTTAAACTGACTCCCAAACTTCAACTTCAATATTATTTAAAATGCTTTAACACAAAACACCAAGTACAAAATAAAGTCATAAATACAAGTACATGAATTAAAGCAGCTAGTAACAAATGTGTAAACAGATCTTGGACAAAGACAAATGAAATGCTATCATCATCTCATCCTGTTAAAAGGTAAGTTAAAGATATAGGATTTCAGTTCACTGCAGATGCAAGCCAGATAACGACTGTCCATAAGCCAATGTGGTTCCAACTTCAACAGGTGAGTAACCTGAAAAAGAAAGAAGTATCCAGGTAAATCAATGAAATCACTCATTTCTGAGAGGCAGATCACAGGATCCATGAAAGTCAATAAGGTATCACCAGCTCATTTAAGTAAGAGGTAGCCAAGTCACTGAAGAGAAAACAAGTTAACACCATGATCTTATAAATGATTTCAGAAAGAGCCATGATCCTCTACAGCCTCAAAGAATGGGCATAACATATTGGCAATGAAATATTACTTTCAGTAGCCTAGCATCAGAGTTTTATATCAAATGTAACCAGTCAAGCTTTGGGCTAGAGGTAGTCCCAAGTACAGGACATTACACTACGCTAGTCTAGATGAGACAGACCATGAACAACCACCAAGATAGCAGGAACTTAATTTATGAAACAATTGGTAACATGCTGATTTCACAACAGGTGACACTTGTTCCTGAAGTGACAACTTACAGTCAGGAAACATGACTGGATCATACTCCTTATCAACAAACTCCAGCATGTTGCTGCCATATAAGAGGAAATCTGGAAGGGAGAAGAAAACAGAAACGTTTAAGGTAGTATAACGTGTCATGGCCACTGGACGGTCAGGAAACACACACTTGGCATATTGTCCTGAGGGAAGGATAGATAAATGTGGATATCATCAGCATAACAGTGGTACACTACACATTTCTCTCTTGAAAGATTATGCAATGGAATCATATTAATTGTGAACAATACAAGGATTTTTGGAGCTCCATACTTAACAGGAAAGCAGGAAAAGGAATGATTTCCAGAGCAAACCTTTTTAGAATGACCAAAAAAGTATAATATAGACCATTCAAACAGTAGATGAAATAACACAGTAAGATTATAAATGTCATTATGAATTGTATCAAATATATGTGAGACATCCAGAAGGACCTGTATTGAATATTACCTTTGATTTGTATCCATTAGGACATTGTTAACTATTCAGACAAGAGCTGTGTCAGTTATATAGTGAGTGTGATCCCGGACCGAGATGGAGCTGCAAGCCTGTTGACTTAAGATGGGTAATCTTTTCGATAACCTTTACTAGGTAAGAAGGTTAGAGATTAGGCAGTAACTGTCATCAGCAATAACGAAGCATCTTTCAAGACTGATGGAAAATCACAAGCCTCAATGAGGAAACCATGATCTGGAATACCACTTCTCTCTGCATATCATGACCGCAGGTCATCACACACATGCTTGAAATAAGAGATATGAGCATTCTGTAAAATGACTATGTCAAACATTATCCAGACAACCTGAAATGGAAGTATAAGAACTGAATTAACATCCATGTAGTCATATGACAGCAGAGGAGTTCTGGAAGTGTCAGTCTTGTAAAGAAAATAAAATAAAAGCATCAGCCTCACATTCTGAGGCAGATAAAGCTCTTCTGATGTGAGTCAAGCAGGTCTGCAGGACCTCTCTACCTCAGATAAGAGAGCAGCTGGTCTGTTACATGCTGTTGCTGCTGCTTACAATTCCCTTTGTTGCAATGCTGCCTTCCTGTGAGAGATCTCAGCCAAAGATGCAGCATAATGCTAATCCAACTTAAGTATGTCATTCCACCGACCCACACTATGCTAATGATAGACCAACCTGCACCCTTCTCAACACAGCAAATGTAGTTCACAGTCCAACCAAGGTTCATGTCTCCTAGTATATATGGGGTGTGCATGGCTAAGCGCTAGAGAATCTAGAGTCAGGGACACAGACTTGTTTGAGTCAGTAACGATAGCATCTTATATAATTCAGTTGTTTTACATTTGATGGAACTGCCACTGGGAATCTATTTCATGGCCTCCTTATTTTGATGACTTTGTGGTCCTAACTGTGCTAATTGTTTTAGTTTGGATCAATTATTCTGTGTGAGCATCTTGGTTTGTGATATAAATACATTATTTCCAGAAGGCTCTTTAATTGATTTTATTCAGTTTAATTTGTCTGACTATGCCTATTTATGACTACCATTGGTACTCTTTGCCTCTCTCTCTGTTTTGTGGGATTGTAATATCACATATTTTTTTGTTTTTGTAGCATATTGTACCTTAAAACTGGGAAAGTTTATCCCTGGGGACGTTTTATCTAATGTTCCTCTGCAGCATTTCAGTATGGTGTGGGAACAATGTTTTACTAAGCAGAAGCCATGCCCTTGCTTATTAGAAGCTTTGTATTGCTATAAACTAATGAGAATTTCAACAAATATGAAATGGTTTCACTGATTAATTTGCTCTCCTCCAGTTTTATCAGGGTTCACTGAGTTTGTTGAACCGTCCATTGTGCCCTAATTAATTTGCACTTCGAAATTACGAATGTGTTACGTTCACTGCTTGCATAATTAAAATACTATTTGCAATGCTTCACAGTTAACGTGGATATTTTTAAACCAGACTATTTCATTTACAGGTAACAGATTAATATTTTACATTACACAGTCTGGATTAAGCTATAACGATTTTAAGATTAAACACTATAATAAATTTCAGTTTGAATGCAGATTAGCTAGAGGTTTCATGCAGAGGTCTCTTAACCAGTCTTGCCTTTTGGAACTATCGGACTGTGTGAGCAGTATACAGTTAGAGATGTTCACTTCATTTAAAGCTGCTATTGTAATTTAATTTATCTGCTGGACATTAAACCTTTTATTTGTTGATTTAAGATAATCTGTCTCTGATCTTCTTTTATGGAAATATACACTAACTTTATAAGTAAGAATCCTGTGCTCTTACCAGAATGTTTCTACCAGGGATAGCATTACAGTCCTTAACTGTGTTTGTAGTAATTTTAGGTTCACAGGTTCATAGGTAGGTACTAGGCTATTGGCCCTAGGGCCTATATAAGCCTAGCCAAAAATGTACCCTGGCTTTCACCACCCAAGAAAATTATTTTCCTGTGCCCCTGTCAAGCAGAGCCACAGAGGTGATCCCTTGGGTGAATTTCCTGTTTCCCATCCAAGCATCAAGATTTTTCTTGAAGAGTGCTAATGAGGAGCTCTGTTTGACATAGATAGGTAGTCTGTTCCAGAGTATGGGAAGTCTCCGGGACAGGAAACTATCCCTCCAGCACGTTCTTTTCATTGTAGTGACAAGGTTTAGGTCCCTAGATTGTGAAGCTTGGAGGGATTTCCTTAAGTGGAGCATGTCCAACAGCTCTGGGTTTGACATAGCTTTGTATGTTAGGCAGAGATCGCCTCTGAGTAGGCGATATGCGATGGAGTAAAGCTGGAGTTTTTGAGATGGTCTGCATAGGGCATCTGTTTGAGGCCAGTAATCCTCTTTGTGAGGTATTTCTGTGGCCTTTCCAGTTGTTGTAGATGTCTTGAGAGGTACATACCAAAAGGGGCATTGTACTCTATAATGGGTCTAATGAGTGATGAGCAGAGGGGAAAAATGACCTCTTTTTTTCTGGATGAGAAACCTTTTGTGATGAGGTGAGCCACGTAGAAGGATTTCCTGACCACTGTGGTGATGTGATTATCAAAGGATAGACTACTGTCCACCTCTGTCCCAAGGTCTCTTATCACATTTTCGGTGTTAAGTAGACTACGGGCTATGAGGTCGTTCATGGGTACAGAGTTTTTACCAAAGGGGATGACAATACACTTTTTGGCATTGAGCTACAGGCCATGGCTTTGACACCAGGCATCTGTCTCAGTAAGGCCCTTTTGTAGTATGTCCACATCGTTAGGAGTTTTGATTATGGCTCCTAGTTTGCAGTTATCTGCGAACTTGGTTAGCCAAAGACCTTCTGTGTTAGCCTGTACTTCAGAGAAGTAGATACCAAACAGGAGAGGACCCAGGACTGAACCCTGTGGTACTCCAATTGTCACTGGTCTGAAGTCGGATTTGGAGTCTGCTACTTTCACAGTGTGGGTTCTGTCCGTGAGCCAGTTGGCAACACATCTTGTGACATAGGGATTTATACCTAGTTTAGTGAGCTTATCTATAATTCCACAGTGGGGGATGGTGTCGAAAGCCTTGGCGAGATCTAGATAAGCTGTGTGAACCACCTTACCCTCATCTATGGCTTTGGTGGCTGCTTCAAAGAAGTCAATCAGGTTTAGGAGACATGATCTGCCTTTTACAACTCCAAAATGGGTAGGGTCCAGAGTTTGGAGATTACCAATGTCTTTGTTTATGAGTTCCATGATGATAGATTCCATGGCATTGCAGACCAGGCTCATCAGGCTAATGGGCCGGTAGTTCCTGGGGTCCGTCTTGGCTCCCCCTTTGTGGAGTGGGATAACTGCCATGGTGCACCATTCAGTGGGCACAAAGCCTGAGGTGAGACTATGATTGAACATGGTACTTAGGTAGAGTGCCAGTTCATTCTGTAGTTCATGTAGAACACAGCCTGGGGTATTGTCAGGTCCCATGAATGCTGTTTTCTTGGCTTTGGAGAGTGTGTTTTTTACCTGTGCAGCTGTGATTACAGGAACATTGTATTCTTCTGGTATAGAGATGGGCCCTTTAGGGGGTGAGAGAGGGGTAAAGTTAGCACTGAACCTATCTGCCAGGATGTTGGCAATATCAGTTGGTTTTGTATATTTAGTGTCATTGTGCTGTAACTCAGAGCAGATCTGAGTGTTGCCATTGAGATTCTTGACATAGCTATAGAATGCTTTGTGGTTGCCTTTAGAGTCAGTGGTAATTTTGTTTTCGTAACTAGCTTTGAAGGATTTTATGAGGGATCTCAGCTTCTTACTGAGGTTGACCAAAGAGATCCTCCAGTCATGGGATTTTACTCTTTTTTGCAGCAGTTTCTTTCTTCTGTTGTAGAGTTTGTTTATGGCAGAGGACCACCAGATTGGCTTCCTTTTTTTTTGGAGGATAGCATCTTCATTCTATAAGGGATAGCATGATTCATGCACTCGTGTAAGTGCTTATAAAGTGCATTTGTGTAGGATTCAGCAGTCATACCTCTATTGTCCGTCTGCATGGGTGTCATGAAGTTTGCCACTTCTGTCTTAAGAAGTGTGAAGTTGGCTTTGGAGAAGTTTTTTACATTGGTTTCCCTAATTGGGGGTGGGGGCGGGACGTGGATGTCTAGGGTGATTAGCTTGTGGTCGGATCTGACCAACAAGGAATTGACCTCTGGTGTGGAACACTTGTTGCCCATGTTGGTAATGACCAGGTCTAGGATATTGCTGCCCCTGATGGGGGTGTGAATATGTTGATCCAAGGCGTTGGAATTTATGAATTCCAGAAAACGTTGAAAAAAAGAGTTGGTACATGAGTAGTTTTCCCAGTTAATGGTGGGGTAGTTGAAATTGCCCGTTATTAGGGTGTTAGGTTGTACCCTAATACTTTCCAGTGTATCAGGAAATGAGGAGTGGGAATCCTGGGGCATGGTGGGGGGTCTGTAGCAAGCTACTATTTGGATTGCGGTCTTGCCCAGAGTTAATTGCACTTGAATAATCTCGGATGCATTATGCTCTGCAACTAGCCTGGAGGTGTGGATATCCTTAATGAATATGGACATGCCCCCACCTTTAGTGCTTCATTCCAGGTTAGGTGGCCAAAAGGTCTGGTATGAATTATAGCCTGGTAATGCAGGGGTGCTCTCTGGAGCTTTGAACCAGGTCTCTGTCACTGCACAGATGTCGATGTTCTCCATTTTAAGGAGTGCCTCGAGTGAGTGCATTTTGAGGTTTAAACTTCTAGCATTGCGTAGCATTACCCTCAGATTTTGCTTGCTTGTACCTGTTACAATGGTGAATTTGTCATTTGAACCTTGCCTAAAAAAGTCACTATAGGGGTGGCAAGAGCCTTAGCCAGTATCCGGAATCCCAAGGGCGACAGGTGCATGCCATCTCTAGCAAAGCATCATGGTCTGTCGATCATGTCATCCCAGGCAGACAAATACAAGATCCCCTTAGAATTACACCAGAAGCTTAGCCAATTGTTGAAGTCAATCATTTTGTCCTTGTACTGTGGTATCATTCTGGGAAATGGCAGGATGCTACTCAGGGCTAGGGTCATACCTGCCTGGGCTACAAGATCGGGGAGCTCCTCCATGTCTCATTTCATGTAGTCCAGGGAGGTATGTCTCAAGTCATTCACACCAACATGGACAATGACAAAGTCATATTTGTACTTGTTGTGGAGTGACTTGAGTGCATGCACTATGTGGCGAATCCTGGCACCTGACAGGCAGCTAACAGTAACTTTCTCCTTGTTTAGTCTAGTGAGTGGAACATCAGTGTGCCTGACTATAGAGTCACCTATGACTAGAGTGTTTTGTACGTTGTTATGCCTTATGGGCTGTGGTTGAGTGGCACACTGAGTTTGTGGGCTATGTGTCATTTGGTTTGTGTTGGGGGGTGGAGTTTGCTTGCGTTTCTGCTTTGGAGGTCCCTGATGCTTGGGCAGGTTTTTATTGAGAGCCTCCACAAATGTAAGTGTGTGTTTTGTGTTTCTATGTGTGTGTTTTGGTGGTGCAGGTTTTGAGGGACTATGTGATGAGTGTGGTGTGGTGCAAGTGTTTACTTTCACCTATTGACTGTCTAGTCCAGTCTTGGGTGAAGAGAGATTTGCTTCCAGTTTGGCTGTATAAGTGCATCTCTCACAGGTTGTAGTGTTGGGTGGTAGGAGGAGAGGGTTGTCTGTTTACATCAGGCAATTACTGCATTGCCCCAAGATGCCCAGATTCATCAGGTAGACACGAGAAATCACTGGGAGCTGACCCTTAGACATGCCTGCATAAGTGCTTATTTATTAAGTACTAAAAACTGCTTTCCTCTAGACAAGTGAGGAAAGTTGAGTGCTGTAGTAATTTGCAGCTTATTTAGTGCTTACGATTTCTGAACAAGTGTTGAGTTCAAAGAAACAGATCTAAGTGCTGAAACTAGAAAACTGGCTAGTTCTAAGAAAGAAAATTATGCTAGAAGGCTTCCCTCCAACACAGAAAGGCTTGGGGGCTCAGAAGCCTACAAACAGTCTAGACCACTTACAGGAAAGGCAGGAAACAAGCTTAATTTTCTTTCCCAGATGCTTTCTTTGTATACAGTAGGAGTGCCGGAAATCAGAATATGATCTCACTGCACTCAGTTGAGTGAGCAAATGAGATGGGCCCAGAAGGAGTATCCAAACACAAATTTACAAGACAGACAGGCAGTTTCAAAGCCACCAAAATTAACACCAAAACAAAAACAGGGAGGGAGGCTGGGTGGGGAACTAACTGAACAACAGAGTCAAAACAGTTCAGTTAATATTCAATGCAACACAAATAAATCGATTAAAATGCTGTATTATTTGAAAAAAGTGCAGATAAAAGGTACAGAATATAGCTGTCAAAAGATATGAAAATACTAAGACACAAAAATTGAAAAGAGTGAACAGTTGGAAATATTCCCACTTTGTTTTCCTGGCTTCCAGCTTGTCTTATTATTGTGAAAATCAAAAGGCTCATCTGTGGATAACTGTTACACAGATTACATGACAGATGTTCCTATAGGTTATTTGTGCCGCAGGTAAGTACTAAGGCTAGCTACCCTTGTGGACCATTTTAAGCCTAGCCATGTTTCCTTTTTGTGTTTAAATTAACCTATCCCAATTGGGTTTAGGTTGTCCTTACCCATCTCAAGGCTGATAATTATATATTGCTCCTAGTGAGAGTAACTGGGATCATATGATAGATAATTTGAGGGGACCCATGATGGGATACAGTATTTAGGAGTGGGCCCTGTCCATTAGTAGTGCAGTGAGCAATCCTGGGGTAAATTTTCTGATTCCCATCCGTAGATCCAAGTTACACTTGAATATGGAGAGGGAGCTTTGATGTACATGGATGGGAATTCTGTTTCAGAGCACAGATGTCCTCTGCAAGATAAACCTGCCTCTATTTGACTTCTTGATGCACAATAATTCCATCAATACTGAGTCGGAGGATGCCTTGCATGCCAGACACAAGTCACCTCTTTGCAATCTGTAGGATAATGAGTATAGAGGCAGGACTTTGAGTTGATCCATGTAGGTCATCCTGTTTAGACCTTGTATCATTTTTGTAAGATATTTCTGTGGTCATTCCAGTTGCTGTATGTGTCTGGAAAGATACATATCAAAGGGGTTATTGCACTAAATGACTGGTTTAATGAGAGCTGAGTATAGGGGGACAATGACATCTTTAGATTTAGACATAATCCCTTTTATTTATAAATTGCGTAATATAGAATGACTTTTTATGACATTGGACGCATGTTGGTTGAATGTTTGATCACTAAGCACATATGTTCCCATATCTTCAACATCTAGGTCAACTCTTAGGTGTGTATTGTCAATATGGCAGTTTCCCAAGGTAGATGACTTCCAAAATAATATGGTAATCCATTTTTTAACATCCAGTTTCAGTCCATAATTTTGACACCAGTAATTTATTTGGGACAAACTTTCCTGCAGGATAGCTAAATTATTTGTGGATTCAAAGACTGGTCCTAGGTTACAGTTGTCTGTAAACAAAGTCAGCCAGAGCCCTTTAGTATTGGCTTTTACTTCACATAAGTAGATGTCAAACAGGTGAGGTCTCAGCACAGAATCCTGGGGGACTCCACTGGTGACTGGTCTCTTTGTGGAGGTAATTTCCACTATTTTGTTTTTATGCATCCTATTTGTAAGTGTGATAAAGATTTCAATATGTAATAAGCATGGTCAAAAAGATACCTGCAAAAGTATTTAAGGAATAAAAGAAACATAGTGCATCCATGTAAAGCAGAGGTCCTCCTTAACCCAATTCAAGTGTAACTTGGAGAATTGTATGGGGAACAGGAAATTCATCCCTGATTTATCACCCATGTTTCTAATGGACACAGGCATCCTGTAAATGGTTCATCTCCTTTGCCTCTGCTTGTAAATGTTCCATCTCCAGAGCAAATGCTTACACTTATCAAGGGTATCAGAACTTACCAGAGATTTGGGATGCATAGCTGGGCTTAAAAAGATCATTGTGGTCATTAGCCTAGTAAATGCCTATGAACCTCTGAGAAGTATATAAAAAAACACAAAAGAAACTACAGCTTCGTAGGACCACATCAGACCACCTGGCTATCTTAAGTGAAAAACTATGGTTACCTGACTTAATATTACTGGGACAAAGTTGTTTTTTCCTCGTGACAAGGCACAATGTGCATCATCTCTTGTATTCAGTGCATCCATCTATCCATCCATCCTGCCATCCATCCATCCATCCATCCATCCATCCATCCATCCATCCATCCTTAACCCCTTTTACCCATTTTTACACATGGGGTGAGGGTGTTACTTCAACACTGACAAACATCTAGATCCAAGGTTTATACTACCAGGTGATTAAAAAAGAAAACATGATGAAAAGAGTGTGAGGACTACTGCTCATTAAATATCCTGCTCACAGCTTCAGCAGAGTCTGTAGGTTAAGCAAGTAGCAGTAGTAGTGTGGTGTGGTGCTGTAAGGTGTGGTGCAGTGTGATGTAGTGTGGTGTGGTGCAGTCCAGTGTGGTGTGGTGTGGTGTGGTGTGCTGCAGTGCCGTATGGTGTGGTGTAGTGCAGTGGGATGTTTATGGTGTGATGTGGTGCAGTGCAGTGTGCTGTGGTGTTTTGTGGCTGTAGGAAAATACAAACACTGGCATGACTCTATGATGACCTGCGTGATCCCATACATACAGCAGTAGCAAGACGTGACATTGCGTAGCAGCCTGAAAGAGGCATTAAAGACCTGTTTTTTTACCAAATTAAATGTTGGAAATGGAAAAATAGGAAAGTAGTGAAAATGGGAAAGCAAGAATAAGGTATAATCTAAGATAAGAAATTATGAAATGAGCAAGATGGAGGTAGGAAAAGAGAGAAATTTTGGGGGTGTCAAGTGCCCATTTTCTATATAGCAATGCCAGTACAAGGTAGGGATGTGACTCCACAAGTCAACAGAGGAAGATCTCTAGCCAGACTATTTGGGCATTCTGCCACCTGTCAATAAAGGCCCTCCACTATTTCCTTCAGCTGCTGCCAGGTATCGTATGCGTTTTCACTATTATTGCTGCCAACAGGTGCTATAGTAGAATCTGCCTTGGCAGGAGCAATGGCAATAGTCACTGCACATTCAGTCAGGAGTGTGGAGGTGATAGAGACAGGTGAGGACACCAATGGCTGTGGTATTACTGGCGGTGGTGTTCGAGGTAGTAGGGCAACAGGTCTGGACATGGGCATTGGTGCTGGTCTGGATGCTGCTTTATAGGAACATAAAAAGCTAAATATATGTAATGGAGACAGTAAGAAAGAAAGAAAGTAAAGGGGAGAAAAGTACAAATGTAGTGAAAAAAGCAGCTAAACATAACTCTAGTCTGACTTTTACATGTACTAATACCCTGCTATATCACTGATGTGCCAATATATAACCTATAGGAGACATGAACCCACAGCATTTAGCACTTAACTGAAAGAGAATGCGTTTACATGCTGAGCTACACCATCCATCTAAAGTTTGCGATGAAACACACACTTACAGATTGAAAGAGACACCATGCATCTCACTTCAATGTGTGCATTGCATTGCTGTGTGCACTGTACTTGAAAGAACCAGTGAAACACCCATTGAAAATTGTGTGTGACAGTAGAAGAAATGAGCAAGGTTTAAGAACAAAACCTGAAATCACCATATCTAAAGCACAGGTTCAATGTTCATGCTGCTGAGCTTCCTATGCAATTCTACTGAAGGGAGCACTTAAAATGCGTTAATTTCAGCATTCCAGGCAGATTAGTAAAGTTGGATTTATGAAAAACAAAGCAATGCCATGAGCACTACAGCTCTCATATAGCTTCCCATAAAAGGTAGTATATGTAGTGCTGTAAAGTACAACAAACACAAATCCCAATCACAACTCTCATCAAAGTAGTCTACCAAGGTGGGAACCAAACACACTGGCACTATAATAGTAGGACGGTAGTACTTTAGCATATTGAGCTGCACATACAAGTCCATAGAACCGTACAGCATCTATACAATCAGTCATGTAATGCTCCCATTCATTATTGGACATGGGATCCCAGTACTATATATGGCAATGTCTAGCATTTCCCTTTATGCTGAATACTCCCTATATGGGTAGTTATACTTTTCCAAATAACAGGTAAACTTATAACTGGTCTAAAGTCCTAACATACCTATTGGATGTGCAATACACTATTACTTTAGCATCTGAAACACCAGAATACTGTTTAATAGATCCTAAACAACTGACAGCATACAATGCAACTTGCTTAAATGGCAACAGTTTATTTAAGGTCCATGAGACTGCTGACACATGAATATATTCAAAACTAAAGTGCTACTCTAAACATTTGATAATGTGTCAACCTTGGGGAAAACTCTACTTACCCAGATGACTGCTATGACAAGTGACATTATTGTTAATATGTGGAACTGCACAACGTCCGTCAGGTATGCTTAAAACAGGACTCCTTGAGGGACTACAGCCTTCTTCGGAGTAACTACATATTCTCAGCAACCTGTCAAGGCAGCTGTGCTGAAAGAAATGTGGGTCAGTTACACATTTGCATGGAAAACAGTAGTAGTTTGCACATGGAGGTAAGTCATAGATTAATTGCAGTACATGGTGGGGGTGGTGGCATTTCTCACATGTGGAATGAGTAAAAAATTGTGGAAGCTACTGGAGGCCTCTGCATTACATTTTGGCCCTTGGTTACCTCTCTAAAGGGGCTGTGGCCAATAATGTCAGTGTAGGAGGTGCAGGAAGAGTTTTAATTCCTCAAGGATACCACATTTGTGCTCTGAACACTTCTTGTGAGTCCATAGTTGCCGCTGTAATAATTTGCAGAGAAAGATGGTTAAAGATGGTGGTTACACCTGTATTATCATTTGTTAACTATTTTAATATTGAGATAATCTCATTTGCACAACTGATGGAAAAGCCCAAGATAAGCAGAGTTTGAATAAAACAGTTTGAAGTGTGAAACATGGTAGCCTGGCATCTTGGAATATGATGGTAGTAAACTGCCCATTACTGGGACCCCACTCTCAGTATATGTTCTGTAGAATTACAGCTATATCGCTAAAACCATGAATTGAACTGTACATGCACACTGCCACCCACAGGTACACAGGCATGTGCATGATCCTGCAGGGAAAGCAGCCCAAAGTTTAACCAGTGTGAACAATGCAAAAACTGAGCAATTCAGAAACTTGTGTGCATTGCACCTCCATGTACACAATCACTTTGGTTAGACACCCAAATAAGCTGGAGGGGAAAAGTTCTTCTCCTCATCATGCTACAGAAGAAATCATAGAGCAGACCTATTATCACTGAGCTTGAAAACGTGCTTAACTATCGCATCTAGTTTACCTCCAACTAGGTAAGTCCAGACTTCTACAGCTTAACATACCTAACTACTGGGCTTTAGTGCCTGCTTTCTTGCTATGTCACATTTAAAACTAAAGTAAAACTTTAAGACATTATATCACAACTTCAGGAATCAGGGACAGTTAATTTTACTGTGTGCAAAGCTTCAGGCTGTACTGTTTATTCTTTTCTGTACTGCTTCTCCATCTTGATTTGCCTTCTTTGCATACAAAATGACGGTCATTTTAATAATATTTCTCATTACCATATCATTATATAGCTCTTAGCACACATCTCTCCATGCTATGCTATTTCTCAGTTGCCATTAACAATGTGTTTCTCTGAAGTGTACATACCCTGCTGGTGGCTGTTAGTTGCACAAATTCACTAACTGCAATGGAAGGTTTCTGAATCTCATCCATTTTGTATTAAATAGTGGTCAAAGCTAAAGATAGTTATATTGCAGTACTAGGAAAGTCAGAGGCACTGGTTCATGGTTATTAAAAAATGTGAAATTCCATTTTTGCAAAGATTCTAGAAATGAAACAAGTGAATGTTTAGCCGTTGCTGCAATGTCATCATAAAATTTGAATATGTCTACAAATAAACAAAACTGAAAACTTTTCAAAGTAGGGATATCTGGAAATGTAAAGAGAAAGAGGCCAAAAATCTACATATGCTTTGTGAGTGTCAAAGAGATAAATATTTATGGAACTGTTGTACAGAGGCATGCATAAGGATGCATGATAACCAAGTCCAAAATGTTGGAAGTTCATATGCTTGGGGTAAGGTAAAGAGGATGATGGGTAGACAGGCAAGAGAAAGTGCAGTTACTGTATTTATGAGGATGGGTAAGTACCCTTAAGGATGGGTAAATACCCTTTTAGTTAAAGGCTGGGAAATGTCAGAGAAGCTGGTGAAAAGCAAAGGTGAAGGTCAATAATTTGAGATCATACAGACATATAGCGGCAGCCCAGAGGGATAATAAACGTAGGGAATTAAAGAAGGAGTGTGAAAACATACTGGTCAGGTGCACTAGATTACACTACCTGCAATATTCATAACTGTATTATGTCAGTCTCCAGAGAGCAAGGGGGAAGGTGTTTCATGCTTCATTGTAGTATATGTACTGCTAGGGGGTGAAGTCTGAACAGGAGGTAGCCTTTCTCTGGTTGGGAGGGTGGCCTAATGGTGGAGGTGTTTGCTTTACAAACACAAGGTGCAGCGTTTGAGTCTCACAAGGGATAATCAGCTAGGCTTAAAATAGCTTGCAAGAACAGTTAGCTTAGTACTAACCTATGAACCTAAAAGAGATTGGAGATAGCAAAATGTGAATAAATATTTCAGTGTTGCAATTAATGTTTGCAATATGGACATAAAAAGAAGAATGTTATATTAGGTATTGCTATGCATGATGTACTTCTGTAGCATTATTATCATAGAACAACATAAAAGGAAAAATGTTCTGGCGCTTTTAAACGATGATGGCATTGTATGCTTTCAAATGTTTAATAAAAGTAATATTATAAAAGTACAAATCACTGAATAAAGCAAACTGTCAGTTATGTAACCAATAAATAAGTTCTGATCCAAACTGAAAAAATCCATGCTGTCTCTCATTTTCCAGTACTCAGGCATTCCAAATTCTGTAATTTAATGGTATTTTCATTATAAAATGGAGAAAAAGTACCTTTAAAGAAAAGTTAATAAGGAACTTTTGGTCACATCAGAAATACTTTACAATAGGTTTAAGCTTAGAAAGTCTGTAAAAGAAACAAATAAAACATCAGGCAGTTACTTTAAAATACACACATCACTGGTAACAAATTGGAATTTTATTTATTTTTATTTTATTTTACATTTGTTGACCGGGATAGTCCGACTGGGTACATGTCCATTTTTAATGGAGGCCCTGGGGAGAAAAGCTCCACAATAATAAAATTAATAATAGTAGTAATAGTACAATAATATTCCAAGAGAGCAAAGGAGATAGATACAATATATCAGATAGTTCACCACAATAGAAACACTTATGCATATGCAAAATGTTAATAGAGTGAGAGAAGAAATAGGATCAGTACACAAATTTACAGCACATTAGGGCAACGACAGTATAGAGAACTCAGCAGGCATAACGGTACATTAAGGTATAACACATCAGATGGGTTGACTGTCTGCTTGCTCATAGTCTACTAGCTAAGAATGGGCCATAAATGTTCAATTGAGTTAGTCAGGGTTTAAGCATGGACAGAGCCATTAAAAGGTTTGACCTTACAGAGGGATCCTATTTTTTGTTGACAGACTTAATCGTATGGTCAATGTGTGCATCAAATTTGAGGTTAGTATCTATAATTACTCCAAGGAGCTTAGTTTGGTTATCAGGAGAGATGATTGTACCATTGTTAGACTTAATAGTAAATAATGGAAGAGTGGATCTAGAGGCAGGAGAGAAAAGCAGCAGCTTGGTTTTGTTGGGATTTAAGAGAAGTTGTCAATCAGTTAGCCAGTTTTCTATACTGTTAAAAGCATTCTGGGTTAGGGTAATCATATTGGCTGGGGAGGTGAAAGAGCAAATCAACGTGGAATCATCAGCATATTGGATACATTGTGGCTTTGGGATAGTTGTATGAAGGTCATTTATGAAGATAGAGAAGAGGATGGGACCAAGAATGGAGCCCTGAGGGACTCCTAAGGTGACTGGGAGATGTGATGACAGTTTGTCCTGCCATAAGACAGCCTGCTGTGTACCCCGTAGATAGGACTGAAACCATTGTAGAGAGTGATGATACAGGAAAAGAGCTTTCAAGTTACTAAGCAGAAGATGGTGACTGACCATATCAAAGGCCTTAGAGAGGCCCAGAAAGAGAACAGATGATAGCATGTTGTTGTTGTGATTAATTTTGCAGCAATGGATTCAACAATTAAAATACAGATTAAGTGAGCCTGGATGTGTAGCAGAGATGAGAATAAAAAAAACATGACTATGATCTAGATGACTTGTGTTCAAGTTGTAGCTCAGGAAGTTGGAAGAGCTGAGACAGAACTGGATAGGGCAATGGTATTTGTAAGTTCATCTACCATGGGAGTAGGTAGATGGTTTGTCCCATTGTCACAATCCAAATGGAATGTGAAACGCTGGCCACATGAGGGCTAAGGCAAAGTTTTGCTGCCAGTGAAGCCAGTTATGATACAATATGTCTCTCATACAACCAGGAAGCAGAGATTATTTTCTCTATTGTACTTCTAGTACAAAAGTCTTACACTTCTGTGAAATTGTGCCGAACTGATATAGCAGAGCTATTTACCTGGCTGCCTTGGATTCTATAACCATCTGATATACCAAACAGAGCTAAGTATACTTTTTTGCACTTGCTTTGCACTGTACTGCATTTACATATTTGTTTCATTGTTTATAGCTGGTCTCTGTGTGTCTGCAGTGTGTGTTCTTACCCTACCTCCCAACTGCTGCTGTACTGTTAAACTTGGTGGCTTTGGAATTGCCCGCCCCTGCTGTAAATTTGATTTTGGTCACTCTTCCCATTCCCATCTCGTTTTCTCATGCAACTGAGTATAGTGAGATCATTTGGGAAGGACTACCCCCTTGCTTCTTTGATTTTGGACACTCCTCCCTGTCCTATCTCATCAGCTCTGTCTGAGTACAAAGAGAGCATTTGGGAAGGCCAGCACCTGTTTCTTAATCCTAATCTATCTTCTGTTTCCTCCCTCTCCAAAAAAAAAAAAAAAAGAGAGAAACATTTTTACACTTTATTCACCTGTTTTTACTGTAATTGTGTTCTTCCTACTTTATTACCTTATTTTTGCTCCATGCTCTTAAGTGTTAAAGTGCTTTTATTCTGCTGCATTTATTACTGCTTGTTAGTTGCCTGATTAATCTGTTAATTTAAACATCTTAATTTTGGTTTTAGCACTTGTGCTTTAGGCCAATTACTTTACATTTAAGAAGGTTTTTGTGGTCTACAGTCTTCCTGACAAACCATTATCAAAACCCTCTCTCCATAACTCTGCCCAAGTATTCGGAAAACTATGTCTGGACAATTCCCATCACTTTCTCCTGCCAACCTGGTTAACATGATCATACTGATACAGTGTAGCAACTGCCTCATGTTTACTGCCAGTCCTCTTCTCCTAGCATACAATTCTTCTACTTGTGAGAAATGCATCTACATCAGTAACTTGGAATCCATGCTGTCTTGTGCCCTAGTCACTACTCCTGACAAACAGGAGACTGCCAGCACAAACACCACACCACTCGCATCACATTGCCAAGCACTACACGCATACACCTATGCAGAGGACCTCAATAAAAACGTACCTAAACAGCAGAGACCTCCAAAAAACACTCACAAACATTCCACATACAACACCAAACACATTACGCACAGCAGACAACACACCAATGTCTCACAAACACAGCCCATAAGGCAAAACAATAAACCATCACAGCCTACAAGACATAACAGTAAACCAAACATACTAGTCCTTGGTGAATCAGTTGTGTAAGAGACTGATGTCCCCCTCACCAAGCTCGACAAGGAGAAGGTCACGGTAAGTTGTCTGTCTGGTGCCAGAATCCGCCACATCATGCACGCACTTATGTCTCTCCACAACAAGTACGAGTACAACTCTGTCATTGTCCATGTTGGTGTGAATGACTTGAGACATACATCTCTAGTCTATATGAAGAGAGACATGATTGATCTCTCAGTGTCCCTGGCAGGTATGACCCCAGCCATAAGCAGCATCCTGCCCTCACCAAGAATGATACCACAATACCAACAAAAAATAATTGACTTCAGCAATTGGCTTAGTCTCTGGTGTCATTCCAAGGGGATCCAGTATCTGTCTGCATGGGATGACATGGTTGACAGGCCTCGATGTTTTGTCAGAGATGGCCTCCACCTGTCAACACTGGGATTCCAGATACTGGCCAAGGCCCTTGCTTCCCCCATTGTGCCTTTTTTAGTCAATGTCCCAAAGACAAATCTTCCAACATAAAAGATCTGCCAAAAAGCAAACTGAAGGTCATGCTGTTTAATGCTAGGAGCTTTTACCTGAAAATGCACTTGCTGGAGGCTCTCCTTGCACTGAAAGATGCCTATATTTGTGCGGTCACAGAAACATGGTTCAGGGCTGTGGAGAGCACCCCTGCCTTACTAGTCTATACCTCTTTCCACACATTCTGACCCCAAAATGAGGTCAGGAAGACTATGGGTGGTGGAGTCTCCATCTTCATTAAGGACAGGCACACCTCCAGACTAGTTTGCCAGCATGATGCACTGAAACTACTCCAGGTGCAAATGATGGTTGGCAAGACAACCATCCAAATTATAGCCAGCTATAGACCCCCCTCCATGACTCAGGACATGCACTCCTCTTACCTGGATATACTTGACTCCATCAAGGTATCCCCTAACACCCTGTTCCTTGGTGACTTCAACTACCCCACCATAGACTGGGTGAATTATTCCTGCAATAATGCACTCACACAACGATTCCTTGACTTCATTAGTTCTAACGTACTACAACAGCTCGTCTCATCCCCCCACAAGGGGAGATAACATTCTGGACTTCTCACCAACATGAGTGACTGCTCCACCACTTCCATAGTATGTTCCTCTGTGTGAGATCATATCATCAGACTATCTCACCTGAAGTTTCTATCACACCCAACACCCCTCCCAGCTATAATCAAGCTAAAACACTTCTCAAAAGCTGACTACAACCTCCTAAGGGAGCAGCTTCACACCACCTCCCCCTCAGAGGATGCAGACAACTATGCTGAAGAGTATGTGAATGCAGTATACAAGCACCGATACAACTGCATGGACTCAGCCATACCCAAATGAACTAAAACCTGCTCCTCAAGGAAAAACAAACCTGTTTGGTGGGTATCCTCTATCAACAGGCTTTACAGCAAAAGGAAGAAACTGTTGTCCAAGGGTAAAAGTAACAAATTCTAAATTGGAAAATCTCCTTCATTAGCCTCAACAAGCAAATTAGATCACTAGTGAAAACTTCCAAAGCCAATTATGAATTGAAACTAGCCTCCAAAAAAAAAGGGAAACCACAAAGCTTTCTTCAGTTATGTCAGAAACCCGGGTTCCTATTACGTTATCAAAAAATAATGTAATTGAACGCTCAGAACATCGAAACGGCCACATTTCTAAGATCACATTGTGGGGTCACAGTACAGTGAAGATTGGGATATTTGCCCTTTCCTCACTGTAGTGCAATCTCGAAAGTGGAATATATATTTAGCAGGGGGTGTGGGGAGTGCAGCCCCCCACAATAAAAGTTTCTATATGCTTCGAAGTTCTGAGCATTCGATTATGTTATCTTTCGATAATGTAATATGAACCCTCAGAAACCTCCATGGCAAGCCCCAGGTTTGTTCTGAATTAGTACTTAACAGTGTCACTTACACTGATCCAGTTGATTTAGCCAAACTGCTAGCAGATAGGTTCATCACAAAGTTCACCCCATGTCCACCCTCAAAGGACCGTTTGACATCCCTGATACTTGTCCAGCACCACATATCTCCATAGCTCAAGTGTTATAGGTTCTATCCAAGGAAAAGAACACAGCTTCCATGGGACCTGATAGTATCCCAGGCTATATTCTGCATCATCTCCAGCAAGAACTGACTTCACCATTGAGCTCCCTATTCAACCACAGCCTAAGTACAGGCTTTATTTCAGCAGAGTGGAGAACTGACATTGTCATCCCTTCGCACAAAGGTGGTGCCACTACTGACCCTGGAAACTACTGCCCCATTAGTTTGACAAGTCTGATTTGTAAAGCCATGTAGCATATTATTATGGATCTCATAAACAAGGATGTAGGCAATCTCCAAACACTTGACGCCACCCAGTTTGGATTTGTCAAGGGCAGATCTTCCCTGTTGAACCTGGTTGACTTCTTTGAGACTGTCACCAAGGCCCTGGATGAGGGAAAGTCAGTACATTCAGCTTACCTTGACTTGGCCAAGGCCTTTGACACAATCCCCCACTCAGGCATCATTGAGAAGCTAACACAATTTGGTGTAAATCCCTATTTCATCAGGTGGGTGACCAACTGGCTCACCAACAGGACGCTCAAGGTCAAAATAGGCACCTCCACCACCGAGAGCAGACCTGCCAATAGTGGAGTTCCACAGGGATCTGTCGTGGGACCTCTACTGTTTGACATCTACTTCTCAGAGGTCTAATCAAAGACAAAAGGCCTGGGGATGACTATCTTTGCAGACAAGTATAAGTTGGGTGCTATCATTGACTCCCTAAATGATGTTAATATACTGCAAGAGGGTCTCATAGCAACTAATGACTGGTGCCAAAGTCATGGCCTTAAGCTGAATGCAAAAAAATGTATCATCATACCATTCAGCAAAAACACGGCCCCTACTGATTACCACATCAGCAGCAATCCCCTAAGCACATAACCTGTAGTGAAAGACCTGGGTACTCAGTTTGATAACAATCTCACATTTGAACATCATATAGTGACAGTGGTCAGAAAAGCCTTTTGCTTGATTCATCTCATAAGTAAAGGGATTGCTTCCAGAAAAAAGGAGGTTATTACATCTCTATACTTGACCCTCATTAGACCAATAATTGACTATAGCGCCCTGTTTGGTATGTACCTCTCCAGACATCTGCACTAACTGGAAAGACCACAGAAAAACCTCACAAAAAGAATCCATGGCTTCCAAAACCTGTCCTATGTGGACAGGCTCAAATCACTGTCACTCTACTTGGTATTGTACAGATTGCTCAGAGGTGATCTGTGTCTCATACAAGGCAATCTTGGACCCTGCTGTAGTAGAGATGCTCCATATCCATAAGTCTAACTCTTCGTGCATTACCCACTCAAAAGTGTTGAATCTAATATGCAACATCTGCAAAACATGCTGGAGAGACAGGTATGTCAACCAGAGGCTGCCCCATCTCTGGAATAGACTTTCCATATACGTCAAACAGAGTACCTCGCTGACCCTCTTCAGGCACAACCATGATGAGTGGATGAGGAAGCACAAATTTGTCCCAGGGGTTCCACCTGTGTCCCTCATTGACAGGGGCAACAGGTACTGACTGAGGTTTCTTTTTGGGAATAAACTCTTGGCTAGGCTTGTAAGGGGCCCAGGGCCTTTAGCTTGGTAACCTCCTATGATCCTATCACAGCCCCTGCAAGGTGGGGTAAGGCTGGGAAGGGCAGGAAACTGCATGACTGGTAGACTGGCTAACAATTTACTCTCACTTCAAAGGTGAATGAACGAGCTGATAAATCTCTTGTTCCTGACAAGGAATAGATGAGCCCCAGGGCTACTACCATGACATGAAAAGGAACAAGCCTGGCTAGTGTGTTCACCATTACATGAAAATGAACAGGCCTGGCTCTCAGCCTGTAACATGTTCACCATGACATGAAAATTAGCAGGCTGTCTCTCAACCTGTAGCATGTTCACCATAACATGAGAATAAACAGGCTTGGCTCTCAGCCTGTAGCTTGAATAAATGGGGAAGATGGGTGAAGGTTAAGAGAGACAGTGGGCAGATCATGGGGATGAAAAAAATCACAGATTAACTACAGCCATTAATCAGGAAAAGTCAAACAGAAGAGTCTATCTAACAAAAATTTAGAACTGTAAAATTTCTTAGACTAAGGAAAGTCATTAGAAATTTCAGAACAACAAACTAGTGTATTAAAGAATGGGAAAATAAAGACAAAGCATGTGAAGGACAACAGTTAAATGAAATAAAGATGAAGCTGCAAATTGAAAACAGTAAAAGGCATGTCACAGATGAAGTAAGCACTACATGAGCATAGTGTGCAATCACACAGCGCTGATGTCAGGTCCAAACCACATGTTATAAACCCTGCACAATTCATGAAAGCACCTGTGTGCATACTTGGAGGCATACCTCTCAACTATACAGATTTTTGCAGAATGTCCAGATTTTTGCTTCATATTTTCGGTCTGTTTTTAATAAAATTGTGGTTTTCTGGCAAATCATTAAAGACAGAAGTCAGAAAACAATGACAGATATTTGAGTTTGAGACTCCACACCCTGCAGAAAATTCATGCTAATACGAAACCTTTTATTCTATCAAAATTTAAAGTTTGTAAGAGCAATATTTGAAATTTCCCCTTATTTTTGGGGCTTTGTCCCCCATTATTTATGGCTTTGTTCGGACCTCTTGTTCTAAGAGTTTAGGGGTATACCCGGAGGTGTCCAGGTATGTAGCTGATATACAAATGAAAATCAGCAACATAGACTCAGATTAACAAACTGAATCTAAAGAGACAGAGACTTACAGAGAGTCCAAAGCTTCAAGAAATGATGATGTGATTGAATAAAGTAGTCGAGTAAAAACATAACCATGTATTGGAGTGACACTCCATAGAAAATAGAAAATAAAGAAATAAAAGGATCAAAGGCTCATTGTGATATAGACTTCAGTGCATACAATGACACTGTCAAAGCCACACCTGACCCGCCCCAACAAAGTGATACAGCTGAGCACACATCAGTGGGAAAAGTATCTATACCCAATTACTTCATTAACATGCTATGCTAATGAAAGTATCTCAACAGACATTTATGACTTTGTTCTTGCCATGACTGCAGTGCACTGCTGCCCTTAAGAATGCCACCTTCCCCCACCAGCACAGAGGTTGAAGTTTGGAATGTGGTAGGAAATGAAAATTGGAAAATGTGCACCTTCTGTAGAGAGTGGACTTTGCTGGACTGAACCCAAATCTAAGTAAAGAGGCTTCCTTAAGTTTTACAAATGAAGTTAATGTATTTCTTTTTAAAGCCTAACATTTGATAATGTAACAGAGAAGCAGCTTTTGTTTTTATTGTTGAAACCTTTGCAAAACAGTATACAGCTTCTTCCACTGCCACAGACCAGTATAGAGTGTCTGGTGAATGCTTAGTTATACTCAGTCAATCAGATTCTTTAACAGAACTTGACCCATCCAGGCAGTAGAGATCTGTGTGTTGAACAGGAATTAGGTGCCTATGTTCACAGATCATGTTGTGTATTGTATGCACCATATGACAGCAGCATAATTCAACAGTATGAATTATATCTCCAGACTGTGTAGATCAAAAGAAAGTCAGAATAAATTCTTCAAGGCAAATCAAAGTATAGGCTACCATAATATCTGAAAGGGGCACAAACAAAAAAACAAACAAACAAATAAATGACAGCGCAACTGCAGAGTCAACTCAAAAGCAGATAATGTTCATGTGCATAAGACGCAACAATGTAAGCAATGACAATTTAATAATAAAATAAAAGTCTGCCTATAGAGTAAGTTTCAACAGTCAACATAGTGGATGACAGAGTTTATAATCTTTTAAATCCAAAGTCTAGGTTTGAGCTTGCAAAACCATTACAAATATTGGGAGATTTCCAAACAGATGGCCATGGAAAAAGCTCTCCATCTATATGAAATAGAGACCACCAGTGACCCTGTTCAAAAGAAGCTTTGAGCATTGGTTTGGAAACCTCATATTCATCCCCAGGCTGGTACCCATGTCTCTGATGGACAGAGGTTGACAGTAAGTAAATTAATCCTCAACTAGCATACTGCACCATATATGCATCCAAGGAACTCTCCGGAAAACTGGGTTGGGTTGCATGACTAGGCTTGTAAAGACCCTGGTGGTCATCAGTCTGGTACAGTGATTGAAAACCTTTTGGGTTCACTATGTCAAAAATTCGGAAAATACCTATCTTGACTCTGCTGGCGTGCCCCCCCCCCCACCCCACCTGAACAAAACAATTATTTATATATTCATTTATTTAAAAAATACAGTCAAATCATGTGTGCTGTTATGTATTATAAAAGTAAAAGAAAAAATAGTGACTTACAATAGAGAAAACAATATGCACACTGATAACTGGGCTTAAAATAGTGCACCAAAAAAATTACCCTACTTTTAACACATCATTAACATCAATTAATGACTTTTTTGTTGCTGAGTTTTAATAGATAAGTGCAGGGTCAGATATTTCTTGTATTTTTGTTCATTCAGTTTCTTTGGTACCTTGGGTATTGGTGAACGCTGGTGTGTCACCCAAAACGTCATGGTGTGTCTCCTTTGACACGCATGTCATAGATTCCCAACCACTGGCCTAGTATAAACCGATAAGCTTAGAGCAGCCAGCTTGCACATTGAACAGCACTATCATATCTAAACATTATATAACATCTTGCCCTTAACATAAGGAATTAGTTTGCATATAGAACAGCATCCTATCACTATATAACATCTTGCCTTTAACCACAGAAACTAAAACCCAATCCATAATCCTAAACAGTCCACTCTATTTCAGGACCTTACAACATGGATATGCAATTTCCAAATGTCTCTGTAGCAAGCTTGATTGATTTGGGCATTGTAATGCATTGTAGCAACTGTCTCATTTTCTCAAACAGCTAGTTAATCATTAAAGAAAATAATATAGTATGTGAAAGATGAATACACAGCTTTATTGGAGGCAGAAATCTTATACAAATGAGGTTGTCAGGAATAACCGCACTACATTCCACACACACACACACACACACACACACACACACACACACACACACACACACACACACACACACACACATTGTCTTATGCTGAGATACTTAAAAGAAACTTCCCAAATCTCAAAGACCTCCAAAACCAACAAATGACAACACTAGTCCTCAGAAGTCACTAAAGCATACAACAAAAGCAACACCAAACATTTCACTAAGACTACACACAATGGTCCGCCAAGAGCAAGTATATACTTTACCTAATCTAATACTCTTGTCAATGGGGACTCCATTGTGTGGTGCATAGATGCCCCACTCACCAGGTTAGACAAAGAGAAGGTAATGTTAGTTGCCTACCTGGAGCCAGGATCCGCTGCACCCCAGCTACCAATATAATTCTATCATAGTCCATATGGGTATAAATGACCCGAGACATACTTCACTGGAATATATGAAGAGAAATGTAATGGATCTCTCTCTGGAATATGTGACATAGATAGGTAAGAGCCTTGCAGTGAGCAGCATTCTACCTTCACCAAGGAAGATGCCACAATTTGAACATAAAATGACTGATTTTAAAAATTGGCTTAGTTTCTAATGTCACTCCTAGGGGAACCAATATCTATCAGCATGGGAGGACATGGTCAAAAGACCAAATTGCTTTGCCAAAAGTGGGCTGCTCCTGTCCCCCTTGACTTTTAGATACTGGCAGCAATGTTATCCAGCCTGTTAGAAAAAAAAATTTTGCAATGCCAAAAAAGGCAAAACTACCAACATAGTGAAAAAGTCTAAAAGCAACCTTAAGGTGTTATTACTCGATGCTTAGACCCTAAACAAAAAAACAATTCTACACCCTTCAAGCCATCCTTATGCTTGAAAATGCAGACATGTGTGCCATGTAGATACTTGGTTTAAAGCCATTGACAGCACTCTAGAAGTTCAAGGCTACAGTGACTTCCCTGCATTAAGACAAACAACAGCACATACTGGGGCCAAAGGTGGAGGTGTCTTGGTCTACATTAGCAACAAACATACCTCCAGGCTGGTAAAACAGGATGATTTCATGGATCTCATCCACATGCAAGGTCCCTCACCATATTATGGGTAGCTACAGGTCACAATCTATGCCCTCCTAGAGTCTTAAGCCTCTTACTTGATCCTACTAGAAATGCTCATCAACCAATCAAACACTCTATTCATGGAAGACTTTAACTACCCCTCCTTGAAATAGGAAATGTACACTGCCCGTGGTGGTGCTGTGGTAGCGTTGTCACCTCACAGTAAGATGCTGACTGGTTCAACTCTCAGCTAGTGCGTCTTCTGCGTGGAGATATGCATGAATGGGCGTTCCTTTGTTGAAGGTTGTGCGTTAGGGCTGGCAACTCAGCACGTAAAAATCAACTGCCAATCATTAGCGGACCGGAGTTCCGCTGTGGCGACCCCTAACCGGGAAAAGTCGAAAGACACAACAACAACACTGCCCCAAACTCACATAAACAATACTTCCTGACTTTTTTAACAGAAACACCCTGAAACACATAGTGTATAGTTCAAGCACAGGATCAAATATACGAGATCTGGTACTCACCAACATAGGAGAGCATTGCACACCCTCCCATGTCATGTCCTCAATATTGAGATCAGATCACAAATCTGTCTCATTTGAAGTAAAAATCAGCCTATAAAATCCATCTCTTAGGTTCATAGGTAAGTACTAGGCTAGCTGCCCTTGTGGGTCATTTTAATCCTAGCCAATTGAGACTCAAACCCTGTACCTGTTGTCTGTGAGATAACCAAGTTAACTATTATGCCATTCCCCATCCCCTAAGTAACCATTAACAGTTAGGAACTATTCAAAGGCAAACCACAACCTATTAAATGACAGTTTGTCAAAATTCAAGACTCCCTGAACCCTGAGACCACAGTAACCTATGCAGAATAATTCACAGAGATCCTGTATAAACATGTGAATGGCTGCATAGAGGATGCTGTACCTACCAGAAATAAACCCAAAACAAACACTAAATACAAACTCCAGTGGTGAAATCCTCACCTAAACAAGATATACAATAAAAGAAAGAAAACTCATGGCCAAAATCAGGAAGAGCAACTCCCTTGAAGACAAGTGCTCTCGTATACATCTAAACAAGAACTAAGAGGTCTAATTAGTCCAATAAGGCCAACTATGAGGTCAGGATAGTCTCACAGGCTAACGACAATCAAAAGGCCTTTTTCAGCAATGTCCAGAACCTTAAAGGTAACACACAGCAGTGTGCTGAACTAGTGGTGAATGGTACTACCTTCACTGATCAGGGTGACATAGCAAATCTACTGGCTGATAAATTCAGCTCAAACTTCATCCCCCAACCCCACACCCCCAGCTTTAACAGATGAAATCTCCTATAACTTACTACCCCCTAGAGGTGCTAATCAACCAACCAAACACTCCATTCCTGGATGACTTTAACTACCACTCCTTAAACTGAGAAAAGTACACTGCCACCAGTAGAGATGAGTAATCATCCAATCAAACACAAAAGCTAGGCAGACACTTATTCCCTGCCATTTCCCATATACTGCAAATGCCTTAACCCCATTGGATGTGGATGAAAAATCCATCCAATCAGATGTAAGATTTAGGGCAATGCCCTCTCAAGCCTGATTTCAACGGAGTACATGTGTTCAACATCTCCTCAATAGTAGTTGCCACATCTTTCATCAGGACTACTCTTTTCAATACTCAGTGAGATCATGGTCTATGTAGTTTTGATGAAGGATATGAAAATCAGTGCAGAATACAAGTTATTTTGAATCATATGTTTGATTGGGTGATTGACTTTAATTCTTAGATCTGGTTGGATGGATTTTTTATTATATCCAATGGTGCTATGGTAAGCTTAGCATATGGAAACCGGCCATGATTAGGTTTTCCCTAAACATAAAACTTGATTGGTTTGATTTTTTTCGCTATCCAATGGAGGCATGATATTTGTGACTTTGATGAAAGATTTGGGAAATAGGCCTGACAACATCGTTTTGAGTTTTAATGTTTTGTGGGTGATTTTAATCTAAATATCCAATAGGACTGTGACTCACATAGATCTGAAGAAAAATATGGATGTTATCCGAAAGCCCTCATTGTTTTTTTAATTTTTAACTTTGATTTTTAACTTGAAGTTATTAAAGTCCTTAATTTTTAAGACATTGTGTTTTTATTTTATGTTATCAGTCATTTTGGTGGGACTGTGCTGTCTTATTTAGAATTTTGTTATCACAGCTCGTACCTTTAGTGGTTCATTCATGATTTTCCTTTATATATATATATATATATATATATATATATATATATATATACATATATATATATATATATATATATATATATATATTATATTACATTATGTGATTATATTATATTATCAAAAAGAACATTGCATACTCACCATGTTGAGGATGAAAATATAATTTAATGATACGATGTACAACATACACATAAAATCAAAATAATGATAAGTGCTTTTGGGTAATAAACCCATCACCAGATCTAAGAACAAAACAGAAATACTTTCTATTTAAATAGACACATATTGAATCAACACTAGATAAAACATGCGCCAAATTATCAAAATTAGAATATTAAAAAGTTAATTAAATGTAATAAAACTAACTAGTCAATCATCCTTTACTGTTGCAAATATAAACCAATCATAGATAGCAAAAATGTCTGAGAACATAGTACAAAACAAATCATCCACTAGTTACCCTGCAAAAAACAGGATGCTGCTGGTTAAAAATCACAAATAAAATACATTCATTGGTGAGCAATGTGCAAATCAAAAACGTGTATTCTAACCACCTGCCAATCACAGCATGCCCGTACTATCAATCACACAGCGGTACATGATCTGAGAACGGAGCAAGTTGAGATGGAACTAATAGCTGACATGCAGAAAAACAGTAGCATCCTGGTTTTTGCAGGGAAACTAGTGGATGATTCCTTTTAAATAATGAAACCATTAATACTTTTCAAGCAAATCACTTAATTTCTGACAAGATATATATTAAGATGCAACATTAGAAGTTCTCATTTTTATAGTTGACAATTCATTTTACATACATTTTTAGCCAAATATACAAATTCTATGAATGATGGGATAGTTTCTACTTTTCAAATCTTTTGTAATAACTTTCATAGCTATAGTCAAACTAAACCAAAAAAGAGGCACCTGTGATGATGAGATAAAGCCTGGAATTGGAGTATTAAAAAAAAATTAAAGAAGCAGTGATAATACGTCTATCAGGCCACAAAGCTTGAGCAATATTTTAAAAAGAGATATTATTCTACACTTTAATAGTATATGAATCTATCCAACTTTTGAGGTTTCACCACATTTTCAGCAATTAATATTTTCTGATTTGTATATTAACGCAACTTTATGAGGAGTTAAGAAAGCTCTCTGCAAATATTTCCACATAAGTATTGTTCAGTGAAAAGAAGAGTTTGATTTTCCATATTTTGAAATTAATTTTTTATTAGTATTAAAAAAACCTTTCCCCTGGATTCAGCAAATTTCCATGCAAGAATAGCTTATTCTTGCATGGAAGGGACCATTCCCATGCAGCACGGTAGCACCCCATGCATATTCATGAAGGTGCCCTGCCATTGCTCTAATACGGACACGGTTCTGTGTGCGAGTGCAGGGGGCATGCCTGGCAGTGCACAGACACTAAACATGCCCCCTGCCCTCAGAAAGTGCCATATGGCACTTTCTAAGCCATACTGACATAATATTAGAGCGTAGTTCTAATATTATGCCAGTATTTCAGTGTTCACGGACAGTGAAATGTAAAATAAATCATTTCAGTGTCCAGGGACACTGAAATAAAGCCGGCAAAGAGGAAAGCAATACAGGGGGTGTGTCACAGCTTCTGTGGCCCACTCCCTGTATTGCTAAAGCACCGTACAGCACATCAGCAACAGGCAGAACCAGGAAATGTGTGCAAATGCACACTGTACCTGTCAACTATACAGATTTTCGCAGAATGTCCAGATCTGCATACCTCTCAACCTCTTAATGCCAGAAATCTGGACAACGATAGACAAAATTGGGGGACAAATAGGGACATATTTTAAATATTTCCCTTTTAAACTACGTTGCTAGAGCATAACAGGGTTCATTTTAACAGTCAGAAGGATTTGAATTCTGAAACTCAAATGTTATGTCATTGTTTAGTGACTTCAGTCCTGAGATCATCCCAGTGACTTGCAGGTAAAATGAGGAACAGGCCAAAAATATGAGTCAAAAATCTGGGCATTCTGTGAAAATCTGTACATTTGAGAGGTATGCAGATCTGTGCCCCAGATTCATGGTCCACAGTCCAGAACATGATGGTGATCTGGCAAACTAGTGGAAAAGCATTAACAGTGAAGTGGAAAATAATGAGAGACATTTGAGTTCAAGACATCATGCCCTTCTGAAAAGTCATGCTACATAAAAGCCTGTTAGTCTATCAACTTTCTAAATTTGTAAGCGTAATACATAGATAATGATGTGAAAACAATGTGCAAACCCCCACAGTAAATAAAAATAAAACACAAATGTAATTATTTTTGTCTGTCCGCAATAAAGTTTAAGTGTTGCTGAGCGGTAGTGTGTGTTGTGCAGCTATGCTCAGTCTAGCTTACACATCCCAATGAGCTAAATAGAAATATATGGCTAAAACAGTGTAAAGTGAAATAGCGTAGTGGTTACAGCTCTTACTTAGCAAACAGACATTTGTGGTTCAAGTCTCCATTCAGTCCATTAATTTTTATCTGTTAAAAAAGCACAAAAATATATTTTGTTATCAGTAGGTAGTGAATAATATATATATATTTGTTAACCAGGGTAGTGCAGCAGGTCCAAATGTGAGGAGTCAGTGTAGTACAGATGTGAGAACCCTATATAAAAACAAGTGTCCCATACAGCATAGCCACAAAAGAATGTATTGTAATGAAAGCACATAGGGGGATGTAATGGAAGGTAAACATACATATCATAATATGTCATTTATGAGGAATCAACCCCACAATGCTGATACTCTGTAAAAGGAAAGCCAAACAATGCTAACTTGTGCTCAGCTATGCTTAGCCAGAATAAACATTGCTTATACGTAATTCTAAGCAAGAACTAGTGTAGCTGAGCGGATTTGCACTCTGGTAAGCAATACTTAGCATCTACCCCTCTAAGCAGTGCTCAAGCCAGCTAAGCGGGTTTGCCAGGCACTTAGCATATTCAAAACCATCCAATCATGGCAAAGGGTGGGAAATCAGCCATATTTATTTATTTATTTTATTTTACATTTGTTTACTGGCGAGGTCTGACTGGACAGAGCTGTCCATTTTCAGTGGAGGCCGAGGGAGAAAGTCTCCACAACAATTGCTAACATACTACACATAAGATATTTACACATTCTGTTATAAAAATATACCAGACAATAACATATAGGTTCATAGGGTCATAGGTAGGTACTAGGCTATTGGCCCTAGGGCCTATATAAGCCTGGCCAAAAAGGTACCCTGGCTTTCGCCACCCAAGAAAATTATTTTCCTGTGCCCCTGTCAAGCAGAGCCATAGAAGTGATCCCTATGGTGAATTTCCTATTTCCCATCCAATCATTAAGATTTTTCTTGAAGATTGCTAAAGAGGAGCTCTATTTGACATATATAGGTAGTCTGTTCCAGAATATGGTAAGTCTCTGGGACAGGAATCTATCCCTCCAGCATGTTCTGTTTATTGTGGTGACAAGGTTTAGGTCCTTAAAGCATATAGCTCAGAGGGGTTGGGATTTCTTTAAGAGGAGCATGTCCAACAGCTATGGGTTTGACATAGCTTTGTATGTTAGGCAAAGATCGCTACTGAGTAGGCGATATGCGATGGAGTAAAGCTAGAGTTTTTTGAGACGGTCTGCGTAGGGCATCTGTTTGAGGCCAGTAATCCTCTTTGTGAGGAATTTCTGCGGCCTTTCCAGTTGTTGTAGATGTCTTGTGAGGTACATACCAAAAGGGGTGTTGTACTCTATAATGGGTCTAATAAGTGATGAGCAGAGGGGAACAATGGCCTCTTTTTTTTGGATGAGAAACCATTTGTGATGAGGTGTGCCATATAGAAGGATTTCCTGACCACTGTGGTGATGTGATTATCAAAGGAGAGACTACTGTTCACCTGTGTCCCAAGGTCTCTTATCACACCTTTGGTGTTAAGTAGACTACTGCCTATGTGGTAGTTCATGGGTACAGAGTTTTTACCAAAGGGGATGACAATGCACTTTCTGGCATTGAGCTTGAGGCCATGATCTGACACCAGGCATCTGTCTCAGCGAGACCCTTCTGTAGGATGTCCACATCATTTGGGGAATTGACTATGGCTCCTAATTTGCAGTCATCTGTGAACTTCATAAATCAGAGGCCTTCTGTGTTAGCCTGTACTTCAGAGAAGTAGATGCCAAACAGGAGAGAACCCAGGACAGAACCCTGTGGTACTCCACTTGTCACTGCTTTGAGGTCAGATTTGGAGTCTGCAACTTTTACAGTGTGGGTTCTGTCAGTGAGCCAGTTGGCAACCCATCTTGTGACAAAGGGATTTATACCTAGTTTAGTGAGTTTAGCTATAATTCCAAAATGGGGGATGGTGTAGAAAGCCTTGGTGAGGTCAAGATAGGCTTTGTAAACTACCTTACCCTCATCTACGGCTTTGGTGACTGCATCAAAGAAGTCGATCAGGTTCAGGAGGCATGATCTGCCTTTCACAAACCCGAACTGGGTGGGATCCAGAGTTGGAGATTACCAATGTCTTTGTTTATGAGTTCCATGATGATACGTTCTATGGCTTTGCAGACTAGGCTCATCAGGCTAATAGGTCGAATGTACTACTCTCTCTAGTATTTTTGATAAAGGTGATAAAATTGCGATTGGGCAGTACTTAGTGAGCTCAAGAGAGTTGCTGCCTTTATGGAGTGGAAAAATATGAGATATTTTCCACAGGTTACGCAC